>NC_044043.1:94165815-94477228 GCF_901765095.1 Microcaecilia unicolor | reverse complement strand
AACCAAACAAATACATCCGAATCAACACGATCTTATCTAAATCTGCACTACCCAAGCTGCAAAGGACTTAAATACAAACCAACTTACGCATCTAGTTTTTCCTACATAAGCACACAACTGTGGAACGCATTACCAAAAGCCTTGAAAACGACGTACAACCACCTAAAATTCCAGAAATCACTAAAAACCAGCCTGTTTAAAAAGGCATACCCTACCGATCCAACTTAAATGCCTAATCCCTGCAACACAACCAAACTAAAGCACGTAACGGACATAACACAACTCTTCCGTTCTCCGATTCCCTAGTGTGGCTGTGCCACATGAACTTGATCTTACCACAACATCACTTTGTATTTGTTCACACCGGAACCTGCAAAGGCCTCTCCGGTACTATGTAAGCCACATTGAGCCTACAAGTAGGTGGGAAAATGTGGGATACAAATGTAACAAATAAATAAAATAAATAAATTCAAATACCTTAGTCAGCATTTGTTTTAAGCAATGGCTGCAATGTATACATTGCCCATTGAAATTCTGTACTGCTCTCAGCAAAAGCGGTGGCACTGAATAGACATATTCAGAGGTAGCTGGCACTAGCTATAGAAGTAGCATCTAAATATTGTGAACTATCTGTAGAGGGAGGGCAGAACACCCACGCCCTGCCCTGGCACAATCCGGATAATGCCGGAGAAGTTGGTAAGAATTTTCAGTGGAACTATTCAGTGAAGGGTACCTGTTTTTAGGTGCAAGAATCTCCTGTTTGGTGCCTATTCTACTAAGAAAAATTGGTATCTACATATAGAACACAAGCGTTGCCATACCGGGACAGACCGAAGGTCAATCAAGCCCAGTATCCTGTTTTCAACAGTGGCCAATCCAGGTCACAAGTACTTGGCAAGATCCCAGAACAGTAAAACAGATTTTAAGCTCTTATCCTAGAAATAAGCAGTGGATTTCCCCAAGTCCGTCTTAATAATGGCTTATGGACTTCTCTTTTAGGAAATTAGCCAAACCTTTTTTAAACCCTGCTAAGCTAACTTCTTTTACCACATTCTCTGGCAATGAATTCCAGCGTTTAATTACACATTGAGTGAATAAATATTTTCTCCGGTTTGTTTTAAATTTACTACTTAGTAGCTTCATTGCATGCCCCCTAGTCCTAGTATTTTTGGAAAGAGTGAACAAACAATTCACGCCTACCCATTCTACTGTACCCAGTATTTTATAGACCTCTATCATATCTCCCCTCAGCTGTCTCTTCTCCAAGCTGAAAAGCCCTAACCGCTATAGTTTTTCCGCATAGGGAAGTCATCCCTTCCCCTTTAATCATTTTCATCACCCTTCTCCGTACCTAATTTAAGTATGAGCACTTATACCAGCCAAAGAGCTGAGCATAAATGCTCACAGCTAGATTGTTAAAAAAACAAACATAGATTATAGCAATGCTTCTCAGCCCAGTCCTTGAGGCATGCCCAGCTAGTTGGGTTTTCAGAATATGCACTGCCTCCTTAGAATGCAAATCAATCTCATGCATATTCATTATGGATATCCTAGGTGTGTCCTGGGGACTAGGTTGAAAAGTGCTGGATATGTATCTATGTATCTAATAATGTACATGTATAAAGGTAAACCTTATCCACACTTTGCCTAAACTCCACCCATGTGAACAGCCACCTGCAAAATCAGCACCATCACATCTAGGTACTTTTTTACGGAATAGAATTTTGCCAGAAAACGATCATTTGCACACATATGTGTTAACATAAGGGGATAACTGTGTTCTTGCTGCTTAAATCTGGTTCCCTCCTTATAAAATTATCCCTATAATACAGAAACATCATGGATAGAGTCTAATTCTGCCCTAGAAGGTTCTTCTGCTACAATGTGGGTAAAACCAGTGTGTAGTAGACCCAGAAAGGGCTTTAAAAATGGCCTCCTGCTTACCAGAGGGCAGGGAATTACTGAATCTGTTCATGTAATGCAGGCACTTCCCTGCAGGTGGCAGTGCAGGATTAATCTTTCTCCACAAGCACTGAAAATCTTGGTAGCCAAGTGAATAGAGCAGTGCCTTCTGTTCAGTGTTATGTTAGTTACCAAGAGCCTGGCTGCACATTCAGGGCTACTACGTAATCCCGTTCCAGGAGGGAGATGTTAAACTGGTCTAGGCTTTAGGATAACCCTATCACCCAGATGCATCATGGGAGCTGCAAATCCCACACTGCTTTGAGATGCAAGTTTGAAAGTAGGACTTGCTGAGAAACCGGGCAGCTCTTGTGAATTTCTTTTGCTCTGTTTTTATCTAGAATCATTTCCGATCTGAGGAAGAAGGGCAACCTTCAAAAGCTAATCAACAAATGTATTAAGTTATGTCCAATAAAAAAGGTATCATCTTATTTTCTTTTCCATGTTTTATTTCTATTGATTACCTTTAAAAGTGGACTAACATGGCTACCACACCTATCTAGAATCATCAACTCACCTCAGCAAAACCCAAACAAACTGATCCCCTCTTGGTTTTGCCCATTGAAATGTATAGGGGAAGAGGGACAGAGGGATATGATACAGACTTTAGACACCTGCAAGATCTTACAGAAAAAGACAAACGAGGAGGCAGAATCAGAAGCAACCTCAGGAAATATTTCTTTAAGGAAAGAGCAGAGCTACCAAGTTCCCATTCCGAGAGGGAGACTTTTTGGCCGGTCCTGATTTTAAACTTACATCCCAAAGCAGTGCAGTGTCTGTAGTCTATGATTCTACCAGGATGAGGTTGGCAGCTCTATGAATCCTACATCGGTTATTAATCCCGTAGAAATGCTCCTGCTTGGATCTGTAATCGTTTCTGCTTCTCTTCTAACCATGAAAACCAATTTCTAAAAGAAGCACATTTTAGCTTAGAACAGCATCAATCATCTCAGAACAGGTCAGTCGCCGATAGTGAAACGCTGCTATCTGTTATTAAGGCCATTTGAAGAAATCATTAAGATTTTTGCTTTAGTCTTCATTTTAGATTTTGGAAGATATGTTAATGTTTACAGTTCTTCTCCCTGCACCTAAGTTATAAATCTAATGTGACCACGCAGTGTTGATCATCAACAGAAACCCTCCCTTCCCAGGGACGGGTATTTTCAAACAAGCGTCTAAGTCACAGCCATAATCAAACAGGAAAAATATCTAGATTTCCTGATCAATTATGCAGTGGCGTTCCAAGGGGGTGGCGGTGGGGGTGGTCCACCCCGGGTGCACGTTGCTGGGAGGGGGGGGTGCAGCGCGCCTGTTAGCTCCAAGTCTGCTCATTCCCGTCCTGCAGTTCCCTCTGCTGTGGAACAGGTTAGTTCCTGTTCCGGGGCAGAGGGAGCAGCAGGGAGGGAACAAGCAGACTCGGAGCTAACAAGTGCACGGCACCCCCCCCCCCAGCAGGTAAAAATGCACCCGGGGGGGGCACATTGGCGATCCGCCCCGGGTGTCAGCCAGGCTAGGAACGCCACTGCAATTATGGTTGTGAGATGGATGGTTTTTGCACTGAAAATGTCTAAAAGAAATATCCGTTTTCCAAAGTGAAATGTCCAACTTTGAACGACAAAAAGCCAGGGACCAGTGGCGTTCCTAGCCTGGGTGGTGCCTGGGGCGGATCACCGATGTGCCCCTCCCGGGTGCAGCGCGCCGCTGGGGGCGGGTGCCGCGGCGTGCGCCTGCTCTGAGTTCACTAACTTCGCTCGTTCGCTGCAGCTCCCTCTGCCCCGGAACAGGAAGTAACCTGTTCCAGGGCAGAGGGAGCTGCAGCGAACGAGCAAAGTTAGCGAACTCGGAGCAGGCATGCGCCGCGGCACCCCCCAGCGGCGTGCACCCGGGGCGGACCGCTCCCACCGCCCCCCCCCCCCCTTGGTACGCCACTGCCAGGGACATGAACATCTGTGTGGCATCATTTAAAAAAAATATGGCCACTCAGATGTCCCTGCATAACAGTGGAGTAGTCTACTGGTTACTGCAGTGAACTGTAAACCGAAGGGTACAGGTTCAAACCCCACCTTACCTCCTTTTATTTTTGAAATAAATGTGATCCCTCCAGGACCTGAAAAAGACCTACCATACCTGAATGCACACCAATTCAATAGCCGTCAGGCTTGCAGGTGTCATATGTATTTAGGTACAGTGGGCATTTTTCTATTTCTGGAAGGCTCGGAATTATTTAAAGAAGTGGGGACTTCACCAGTCCAGCGCATTAACCCCTAGGCTGTGCCTTTCACCCATTTGCTGTTTTGCTCAGAATGGCCATAATTCCTGCAGCTGACATACAGCCTGATTTTCCTTTCAGGGAAGAGGGAGGGGGACAGCAACCACTGGGGAATTAAGGAGGGGTCATGTCTTAATCCCTCCAGTGGTCAGTTGCTCAATCAAAGCAACATTTTATGTGACTTAAATAGGTCTAGATTAAAAAAAAATGTCCTTCTTTTTTAGACAGGGACATTTCTTCCCATTCAAAAATCCCTGTTCCACGTCTTACTTTTGAGCCCTCCCCAGTCCTGCCCCAAAAATGCCCCCTTGCTATTTGGACGACCTGCAGTGATGAAACGTCCAAATTCTGAGTTTCCAAAATCAGGATTTGGACGTTGGACCTTTTTTAGGCTTCTTAAGACGTCCATCTGCTTTGAAAATGAGCATCATAGTAACCCAGGAGTGGCGTTATGCCCTGGATTCTATATAGCATGCCTAGAGATCTGCGCTGAAATCGGCGTGGATTCTATAACAATGCGCATAACTTAACAAGCTAATGAGCGCTGACAACAGCCCTTAACAAGTAATAATGAGCACTAATTAGCACTGATTAGAATTTAGGCAAACAAGTCGCTAAGCGTATTCTATAATGTGTGCAGGGAAAAAAGGGGCGTGGTTATGGGCAGGGAAATTGGCATTTCATGGGTGTTCTGAAACTTATGCGCCTAGGTACAGAATATGGCCTAGTGCGCCTAAATCTACGCACTAGGATTTACGCCACATTTTCATTGATGTAAATGGATGCCTCTAGATTGAGACACTGAAATACAAACTAAGTGTATTCGATAATCAATATGCTTAGTCGGCACTGATTTTTTAGGCATCATATGTAGAATCTCCCTCTATATGTCAAAGATAATATTAAAACAACAGAATTGCAGGACTTTTGGAGTAAGGAAGAGGTACTATGGGTTAATCTAGAAAGAGGGAATGGAAGATCTCATTGCTTTGATATAGGGAATAGATAAGAGATTTTAAATTGAAGACATTGACAAAATTGCTATGAAAAGGAAGTACATAAGTACGTAAGTATTGCCACACTGGGAAAGACCAAAGGTCCATCGAGCCCAGCATCCTGTTTCCAACAGTGGCCAATCCAGGTCACAAGGACCTGGCAGAAACCCAAAGAGTAGCAAGATTCCATTCAGAATCCCAAGGACATAAGTACATAAGTATTGCCATACTGGGAAAGACCAAAGGTCCATCGAGCCCAGCATCCTGTTTCCAACAGTGGCCAATCCAGGTCACAAGGACCTGGCAGAAACCCAAAGAGTAGCAAGATTCCATTCAGAATCCCAAGGACATAAGTACATAAGTATTGCCATACTGGGAAAGACCAAAGGTCCATCGAGCCCAGCATCCTGTTTCCAACAGTGGCCAATCCAGGTCACAAGGACCTGGCAGAAACCCAAAGAGTAGCAAGATTCCATTCAGAATCCCAAGGACATAAGTACATAAGTATTGCCATACTGGGAAAGACCAAAGGTCCATCGAGCCCAGCATCCTGTTTCCAACAGTGGCCAATCCAGGTCACAAGGACCTGGCAGAAACCCAAAGAGTAGCAAGATTCCATTCAGAATCCCAAGGACATAAGTACATAAGTATTGCCACACTGGGAAAGACCAAAGGTCCATCAAGCCCAGCATCCTGTTTCCAACAGTGGCCAATCCAGGTCACAAGGACCTGGCAGAAACCCAAAGAGTAGCAAGATTCCATTCAGAATCCCAAGGACATAAGTACATAAGTATTGCCACACTGGGAAAGACCAAAGGTCCATCGAGCCCAGCATCCTGTTTCCAACAGTGGCCAATCCAGGTCACAAGGACCTGGCAGAAACCCAAAGAGTAGCAAGATTCCATTCAGAATCCCAAGGACATAAGTACATAAGTATTGCCATACTGGGAAAGACCAAAGGTCCATCGAGCCCAGCATCCTGTTTCCAACAGTGGCCAATCCAGGTCACAAGGACCTGGCAGAAACCCAAAGAGTAGCAAGATTCCATTCAGAATCCCAAGGACATAAGTACATAAGTATTGCCACACTGGGAAAGACCAAAGGTCCATCAAGCCCAGCATCCTGTTTCCAACAGTGGCCAATCCAGGTCACAAGGACCTGGCAGAAACCCAAAGAGTAGCAAGATTCCATTCAGAATCCCAAGGACATAAGTACATAAGTATTGCCACACTGGGAAAGACCAAAGGTCCATCGAGCCCAGCATCCTGTTTCCAACAGTGGCCAATCCAGGTCACAAGGACCTGGCAGAAACCCAAAGAGTAGCAAGATTCCATTCAGAATCCCAAGGACATAAGTACATAAGTATTGCCATACTGGGAAAGACCAAAGGTCCATCGAGCCCAGCATCCTGTTTCCAACAGTGGCCAATCCAGGTCACAAGGACCTGGCAGAAACCCAAAGAGTAGCAAGATTCCATTCAGAATCCCAAGGACATAAGTACATAAGTATTGCCACACTGGGAAAGACCAAAGGTCCATCAAGCCCAGCATCCTGTTTCCAACAGTGGCCAATCCAGGTCACAAGGACCTGGCAGAAACCCAAAGAGTAGCAAGATTCCATTCAGAATCCCAAGGACATAAGTACATAAGTATTGCCACACTGGGAAAGACCAAAGGTCCATCAAGCCCAGCATCCTGTTTCCAACAGTGGCCAATCCAGGTCACAAGGACCTGGCAGAAACCCAAAGAGTAGCAACATTCCATGTAGAACCCCAAAGAGTAGCAAGATTCTAGAATTCTAAAGAATAAGATTCCATGCAGAGTTTCAAAGTGTAGCAACATTCCATGCAGAACCCCAAAAAGTAGCAAGATTCCATTCAGAATCCCACGTACATAAGTATTGCCATACTGGGAAAGACCAAAGGTCCATCGAGCCCAGCATCTTGTTTCCAACAATGGCCAATCCAGGTCACAAATACCCAATAGTAGCAACATTGCATGTAGAACTGCAAGGAATAGCAAGATTCTAGAATTCTAAAGAATAAGATTCCATGCAGAATTCTAAGGTGTAGCAACATTCCATGTGGAACCCCAAAGAGTAGCAAGATTCCATTCAGAATCTCAAGCACATAAATACATAAGTGCTGCTAAACTGGGACAGACCAAAGGTCCATCAAGCCCAGCATCCTGTTTCCAACAGTGGCCAATCCAGGTCACAGATACCCGGCAAGATCCCCAAAATGTACAAAACATTTTATACTGCTTATCCCAGAAATAGTGGATTTTCCCCAAGTCCATTTAACAACGGTCTATGGACTTTTCCTTTAGGAAGCCGTCCAAACCTTTTTAAAACTCCGCTAAGCTAACCACCTTTACCACATTCTCTGGCATCGAATTCCAGAGTTTAATTCGTTTTAAATGTACTACATTGTAGCTTCATTGCATGCCCCCTAGTCCTAGTATTTTTGGAAAGCGTAAACAGACGCTTCACATCTACCTATTCAACTTCACTCATTATTTTATAGACCTCTATCATATGTCCCCTCAGCCGCCTTTTCTCCAACTGAAGAGCCCTAGCTGCTTTAGCCTTTCCTCATAGGGAAGTCGTCCCATCCCCTTTATCATTTTAGTCGCCCTCTCTTCACCTTTTCTAATTCCACTATATCTTTTTTGAGATGTGGTGACCAGAATTGAACACAATATTCGAGGTGTGGTCGCACCATGGAGTGATAAAAAGGCATTATAACATCCTCATTTTTGTTTTCCATTCCTTTCCTAATAATACCTAACATTCTATTTGCTTTCTTAGCCGCAGCAGCACACTGAGCAGAAGGTTTCAACGTATCATCAACGACGACACCTAGATCCCTTTCTTGGTCCGTGACTCCTAACGTGGAACCTTGCATGATGTAGCTATAATTTGGGTTCCTCTTTCCCACATGCATCACTTTGCACTTGCTCACATTAAACGTCATCAGCCATTTAGACGCCCAGTCTTGTAGGGTCCTCTTGTAATTTTTCACAATCCTCCCGCGATTTATCGACTTTGGATAACTTTGTGTCATCAGCAAATTTAATTACCTCACTAGTTACTCCCATCTCTAGGTCATTTATAAATATGTTAAAAAGCAGCGGTCCCAGCACAAACCCCTGGGGAACCCCACTAACTACCCTTCTCCATTGAGAATACTGAACATTTAACCCTACGCTCTGTTTTCTATCTTTTAACCGGTTTTTAATCCACAATAGAACACTAACTCCTATGCTATTAAGAACATAAAAGTTGCCATTCTGGGTCAGGCTAAAAGAGTTTATTTATTTATCTATTTGTTACATTTGTTGTTGGATTATTTGTAGTAAATAATTAGCAGATTTTAGTACACACAGCTTCAGCTTTAGAAATGTTAATTTCTTTCTTCATCTCTCTCTCATTCACCCCAGAATAATTCACTGCTGAGTCACTTTAAAGTTGAAGTAACAAAACATCTGTTTACTCACAGTTTGCAGTTAGATTATAATCAGACAGGCTTATATTTACATATTACTATACATTTGTGTTATCAGCTCCTTCCATGTGCTTAGATGGTAATGGATGCTCACACCACCATAGATCCTCTCAGGTTAGGAGAGATCATGAGCTCCATGTGCTCCATGTGCTGCATCTGCTGCATCTAACCCCCACAGGAAGTTGCATAGCTGTGTGACCTCTCTAAGTAATTCACATCAGAGGTCACAGAGTAATCACAGAGAAATAATAGGTGACAGGCAATGCATGTAAAAATACAATACATTCCAACAAACCCCTTCTCATGCATAACTGTCATGCAATTATTTATTCATACAAAGTCCAAGCTTTATACGCAGATTCACAAAATGTTCTCTGGGTAACGGTTTGGTCATGATGTCAGCTGTCATCTCACTGGTGTGACAATAGTGTAGACTGATGACCCCTTCTTTCGCCAACTCTCGCACGTTGTGGTATTTCGTTGCGATGTGCTTGGTGCGTGACTGAACCTTGTCATTCTGTGACAGTCGGATGCAGCTCTGATTATCTTCCATTAACTGGATTGGTCTCTTTTCAGCTATTCCGAAATCCAGCAAAAGTTTTTCAATCCACATCAGTTCTCTGCACGCTTCCGATACGGCCACATATTCAGCTTCTGTAGAAGACAGACTCACAATACTTTGTTTATGACTGGCCCATGAAATGTGTACATTTCCATACATAAACACATATCCACTTGTGGATTTATAATTAGAATGATCCCCTGCCCAATCTGAATCACAGTAACATATTAGTTTTGGATTACTATTGGCTGAAATCTTTAATTTACAATCAATGGTACCCTTTAAATACCTTACCATCCTTTTAACTGCAGTCCAATCTGATTTGGTAGGTGAGCTGACCCTTCTGCTCAAAATTCCTACTGCATTTGCTATATCAGCCCTGTATGTGGTAGCTAGATATAAAAGCTTACCTATGGCTGATCTATATTGGATGTTATCTGGTAAAGGTTCTCTTACTGTTTCATCCTTCAGAAAATCAGTGATCATGGGAGTGCTTACAACTTGGGCATCTTGCATACCTAAACTTTCAATAAGCTCATTTATTTTCTGCTTCTGGCTTAGAAGATAAGAACCATCATTTTGTTTCTCAATTTCTATACCAAGATAGTATGACACATTACCCAGTTCTTTTATCTCAACATTGAGGTTTAAACACTTTACAATGTCCTTGTACTCTTGCTCACTTTTGCTTGCAATGAGCAGATCATCAACAAAAGCTAAAATGTATGCATATTGTCCATTTCTGCACCTAGTGTACAAGCATTTATCTGCTTCACCTTGCTTAAATCCTAAATTTGTCAATATTTCATGCAATTTATCATTCCAACATTTTGCACTTTGCTTTAATCCATAAAGACCTTTGTTTAATTTACACACTAGCTGTCTTTGTTTTGTATTTATGAAACCTGTTGGTTGTTCCATGTACAAGTCTTCAGTTATATCTCCGTGAAGAAATGCTGTTTTCACATCAATGTGTTTGACTTGCATGCCTTTTGAGACTGCAATGCTCAGAAGTGTTCTGATTGTCGTGTGTTTCACTGCAGGTGCAAACACTTCATCAAAATCTTCTCCATATTTTTGAAGATATCCCTTTGCCACTAATCTGGCTTTATACCTTTCCACTTTTCCTTGTGCATTCCTTTTTAACTTGAATACCCATTTGCATCCTATAGCTTTCTTGCCAGGAGGTAATTTTGTAAGAATCCAAGTATTATTTTTATCCAATGCATCAATTTCTTCTTGTGCAGCTTTATGCCATTCAGCAGCTTCTTCTGCTGGCATTTTCTCAATCTCATCCCATGTTAAGGGCTCTTGAGCTTCTGCTGACTTTGTTAGGTAAGACAGTCTTGGGGGTGGAACACCTTTGTTTTCCCTGGATGAGCGTCTGACAACAGGTTGGTCTGACCTTTCCGCATCCTCTATATCTGAGAGTTCTTCTCCAATTGATTCCCCTTCTCCAACTGTACTGTCTTCTTCAATGATCCTTTCTGTGTCTGCTTCCTCTGCCTGTTCCTCGTTAGATACAGATGAGTTGCTTTCAGACATCTGCCTTGGTATGGCATTTATATACACTGGCATGTCTATTATGGTTCTAGTTTCATATTCTGGATGATAAGGCTCATCTGGGATAATCCAGCCTTTATCAACCCTCTTGTTTTCATCAAAATATGTAACATGTCTTATGCCAACAATGCCAGTTTTCAGATTCAAAATTCTATATCCTTTGTGTCCTGGAGCATAGCCAACTAAAATGCCCCTTTCTGTTGTGGAATCCAGCTTATGCCTTCTTTGCTTTGGTACATGAGCATATGCTGTACTTCCAAATGTTCTTATGTGTGACAGGTTTGGCTTCCTACCATGCCATGTCTCATGTGGTGTGCGCTCAGCGCCTTTAGTTGGCATTCTGTTTTGTAGGTACACTGCTGTGAGAATGGCTTCCCCCCATAGTCTTTTAGGGAGATTGCTATCTGACAGCATACATCTGGTCATTTCCACAAGTGACCTAAATTTTCTCTCTGCAACAGAATTTTGCTCTGGTGTATAAGCTACTGTTGTGATATGCTGAATGCCTTCTTGTTCTAGAAATGTGCGCATGCTTTGTGAAGTGAACTCACCACCATTGTCGGTCTGAAGAACCTTTGGTTTTCTTTCAAATTTATTGCTCACCATGGCTACGTATTTCTTCAGCATGTCTGTGACTTGACTTTTCTCTTTCAGCAAATAGGCCACACAATATCTAGAGAAATCATCCAAGAATATCAGCACAAATCTGTTATTTCCCAATGATGGGATATTAAACGGTCCACATAAGTCACTGTGTATTAAGTCCAGTACTTTATTACTCCTATTTCCTGTGTATGCAGGAAATGAGGGTCTCACACCTTTTTGAGTAACACAGTCTATGTATTTCTCCATATTACCAGCATCTGCACTTATCTGAATGCCGGTGGCCAGTTGCTTACTGTAAAGATCCTGGATCACCTTAGAATCACGATGTCCCAGGCGGCGGTGCCAGATTTCCAGACTACATTTTCCATCATTCTTCCTTACTTGCGCCATATGTGAGGCTTCACCTGAAATGCTCAGTTTATAAACATCATTATGCATAAAAGCTTCAGCATACACTTCATCATTTTTAGAGATTGTGCACTTACTGTTTTCAAAATGAATCACAAATCCCTTCTTATCTAATGTAGATACACTAAGCATATTGCAAACTGCTTGGGGAATATACAAGACATCACTTACAGGAATTTCTTTAACTTCATTAGACACTTTGCATTTTAAGAATCCAATACCTTTTGCTTGGATCTTAGCAGTCCCTGCGTTTGCAGTTTTAAGAATACCTTCCTCTGGACACATTTCCTGAAAGAAATTCTTACAATTGGTTAAATGGCATGTGCTCCCCGAATCCAAAATCCAAGTACTTTCATTTGAATTATTATTTACCATAGTCAAAGATTTTTCTGCCATTAGAAAGCCCTTGTGTTTATCTTTGTCCTTCATACATTTCCTGGTTTGAAAATTCTTTAGTTCCATTGGCTTAGGTGAGCTAGAGGGAGTGTTTTGTGTTTCCTTACACCATTTAGATACATGTCCCTCCTTTCCACATGAGTAGCAAATCAGCTTGCCCTTGGGTGGAGTTTTCCCATAGCTCCGCCTTCCTCTGTTCTTTGCCAAGAAATTTGTTTCATTTCTCTCTGACTGACTTTGAGAACACATCTCCTCAGAATCATTTATTATGCATTCCTGCCTTAGTTTTGATGTTGCCTGTTCAAAAGATTGCCCTTCAATGGCCTCATTTACAGACCTAAAAACATCAAACTTCTTTGATAGTGAGGTAAAAAGAAATGCTCTTTTCAATGCATCACACATGGGAATTCCAGAAAGTTCTAACTTTTGAAATGAAGACATAAGATACATAATGTGATCATTACATTTACTTTTATCCCTTAATTTGGTTTCATTCAACTCTGCCAACCAAATTGGTTGCTGCTTTGCATATGTAGTTGCATACATAGTTCTCAGTTTATATAAAATGTCCTTTGGTGTATCTTTTCCCTCCACTAATATGGCTTGTTTCTCTGAGAGAGCTTCCAAAAGCATGCACTTCACATAATAGTTTGCATTGTCCCATTCAGCCATATTTTCAGCTGTTCTGTCTTGGTCTAAGCATATATTTAATCTTTTTGCTCGAAGGAGACATATGAATCTTAATTCCCACTGCCGATAATTAAACTCAGTTAATCTAGGCACCTTGAGAGAATAGAAAAATGGTGAATTTCTTCCCTCAGCCATTTTCTTAGCCTTCTGTCTGCTGTGTGGGGGGAGAGAGAGACAGACTGAATCTTTCCTTTAAAACTTAAGAGAAAAATGTGGCCTTTTTTTCTGCCTGGTAATATTTCTCTTCTTTTTCAATTCCTGGCCCTGGGCCCATAACCCTTTTGTTGGATTATTTGTAGTAAATAATTAGCAGATTTTAGTACACACAGCTTCAGCTTTAGAAATGTTAATTTCTTTCTTCATCTCTCTCTCATTCACCCCAGAATAATTCACTGCTGAGTCACTTTAAAGTTGAAGTAACAAAACATCTGTTTACTCACAGTTTGCAGTTAGATTATAATCAGACAGGCTTATATTTACATATTACTATACATTTGTGTTATCAGCTCCTTCCATGTGCTTAGATGGTAATGGATGCTCACACCACCATAGATCCTCTCAGGTTAGGAGAGATCATGAGCTCCATGTGCTCCATGTGCTGCATCTGCTGCATCTAACCCCCACAGGAAGTTGCATAGCTGTGTGACCTCTCTAAGTAATTCACATCAGAGGTCACAGAGTAATCACAGAGAAATAATAGGTGACAGGCAATGCATGTAAAAATACAATACATTCCAACATTTGTAACCCACATTTTCCCACCTATTTGTAGGCTCAATGTGGCTTACATAGTACCGGAGAGACCTTTGCAGACTCCGGTGAGAACAAATACAAAATGATGTTGTGGTAAGATAAAGTTCGTGGGGCACAGCCACAATTAGGGAATCGTACAGCGGAAGAGTTGAGTTATGTCCATTACATACTTTAGTTTTGTTGTGTTGCAGAGATCAGGCATTTAGGTTGGATCAGAGGGGGCTCTTTCCTGGCCCGAAGGCGGAAGAGGTCACTAGACCACCAGGGCAGTAGTAAGTAAGGGGAGGGGAGGCTAGCAATCTGCCCGTTTGTCCGGATTTCTGGACAAACGGGCAGATTGGCAAAACCCGCCTGGTTGCCCGGACATGACCTCAAAAAGAGGACATGTCCGGGTAAATCTGGACATATGGTAACCCTACGGTAAGGTCTCAGGCCCAAAATGGATGCGTGCCAATTTTTATTTTGCCACACGTCCATTTTTGGCGACAAATAAAAAAGGCCCTTTTTTGCAGGTGTGCTGAAAAATGGACCTGTGCACGTCCAATACACCTGTGTAAACCAGCGCAGGCCACTTTTCGGTGCACCTTAGTAAAAGGACCCCTGAGTTGGCTGAAGGCTAGCTACCTGCCAGAAATCCCAGTGTGGAATTTGAATTCAGGTTCTACAATGAACACGCAACCTACCAACTGCATCACAGGGCCTCACAGATTGCCAAAGAAAGAAATATTCGTATGATTTTAATGTAAGCATTTTGAGTTGTATGCGAAAGACAAGATATACAATCGAAGATCAGAATAAATAAAAGTTCCTTACAAATGAAAACAGACTTGTGAGCAAGGAGAATACAGGGGCAGTAACAGAAGCAGGGAATAGTCATATTTTTACTGGAAAAATCTAACTCGTTAGACTTCCTGTAATATCCATCAGATGGAGCGTTAAGGCTACCGGTCCACAGTCCTGTTTCATTCATTCACAAGCCGGGAGTAATTATAACCCTTTTAAACAGATTAAGAAGTGAAGGAGGTGGAGAGCGAAAGAATGAGTTCTCTTAATTGCAGGCACATTTTTGAGCTCGCTGTGTTGTACTTAATGTCAGAAAGTGAAAGCATGAATTAGAATAAATGTGCGTTTTATATGGGTTGCAAGTCTTTGAAAGAGACCGAGCACAATGAGCATTTGTATTTTCAAGTGTTCTGGTTTCTGCATTTCATTTCCTGTCTTGTTAAACACGGCAGAAGGTCAGTTACAAATCCTGCTACAGGAGTAAGTTCATATCGGAAGTGTTGTCACTGTACAGCTGAATTTAGCCTGGGCGGAAAAATCGATCATAATTTGAAGATCCAGCATCGCTCCCTCTATCCTCCCCCAAAAGTGTGGACTTCATGGAATCTACTGCACAGGACAAGCTGAATGTTTGCACCTTGGTCCTTAGGCATAGGAGTCAACTTTTCAAAATGACCAACTGACCCCTGGAGGGAATCAGGGATGACTCCCCCCCAATACCCTCCCAGTGGTCACTGACCCCCTACACCCCCCAAAAATGTGAATAAAAATATGAGTTACCAGCCTCTATGACAGCCTCAGATGGTAAAGTCAGGTCTGTTTGAGCAGCCTGCAGGTCACTGGAGTAGTAAAGTGGTCAGTGCAGTGCGTGGGAAACCATGGCGTGGGAAACTCGGTCCTTATCTCCCTCTACCTGTCATACTTGTGGTGAAAACTGTGACCCCTCCCAAACTCACCAGAAACCTGCTGTACGCACATATAGGTGCCCCCTTCGCCCATAAGGGCTATTGTGTGGTGTACAGTGGGGGGCAGTACATTTTGGGTGAGTTTTGGAGGGCTCAGGGGAGAAGATAAGGGAGCAAATGTTAATTGTGTACCTGGGAGCACAGAAGTGCCCTCTAGGGTGCCCTGCTCTCCTGCTATGTCTGCTAAAAATGCCGGCTCCTCCTACATCCCAATGGCTTGATTTTCTACATTTTGCACTTATGGGGTTTTTTTTTTTCAATAATGGACCAAAAAACAAATCGTCCAAAGCACAAACCCTTGTTTGAAACAGTATTTAAAAAAAAAATAAGATGTTTTTCTTTTTTGAAAATGACCTTCTTGATATCGTGTATCTGGATTTTCAAAAGGCGTTTGACAAGGTACCTCATGAAAGGCTACAGAGGAAATTGGAGGGTCATGGGATAGGAGGAAATGTCCTATTGTGGATTAAAAACTGGTTGAAGGATAGGAAACAGAGAGTGGGGTTAAATGGGCAGTATTCACAATGGAGAAGGGTAGTTAGTGGGGTTCCTCAGGGGTCTGTGCTAGGACCGCTGCTTTTTAATATATTTATAAATGATTTAGAGATGGGAGTAACTAACGAGGTACTTAAATTTGCTGATGACACAAAGTTATTCAAAGTCGTTAACTCGTGAAAGGATTGTGAAAAATTACAGAAGGACCTTACGAGACTGGCTGGGCGGCCAAATGGTAGATGACGTATAATGTGAGCAAGTGCAAGGTGATGCATGTGGGGAAAAAAGAACCCGAATTATAGCTACGTCATGCAAGGTTCCACGTTAGGAGTTACGGACCAAGAAAGGGATCTGGGTGTCGTCGTCGATAACACACTGAAACCTTCTGCTCAGTGTGCTGCTGCGGCTAGGAAAGCGAATAGAATGTTGGGTATTATTAGGAAAGGTATGGAAAACAGGTGTGAGGATGTTATAATGCCGTTGTATCGCTCCATGGTGCGACCGCACCTTGAGTATTGTGTTCAATTCTGGTCGCCGCATCTCAAGAAAGATATAGTAGAATTGGAAAAGGTGCAGCGAAGGGCGACTAAAATGATAGCGGGGATGGGACGACTTCCCTATGAAGAAAGACTAAGGAGGCTAGGGCTTTTTAGCTTGGAGAAGAGACGGCTGAGGGGAGACATGATAGAGGTATATAAAATAATGAGTAGGGTGGAATAGGTGGATGTGAAGCGTCTGTTCACGCTTTCCAAAAATACTAGGACTAGGGGGCATGCAATGAAACTACAGTGTAGTAAATTTAAAACAAATCAGAGAAAATTTTTCTTCACCCAACGTGTAATTAAACTCTGGAATTCGTTGCCGGAGAATGTGGTGAAGGCGGTTAGCTTGGCAGAGTTTAAAAAGGGGTTGGACGGTTTCCTAAAGAACAAGTCCATAAACCACTACTAAATGGACTTGGGAAAAATCCACAATTCCAGGAATAACATGTATAGAATGTTTGTTCGTTTGGAAAGCTCGCCAGGTGCCCTTGGCCTGGATTGGCCGCTGTCGTGGACAGGATGCTGGGCTCGATGGACCCTTGGTCTTTCCCCAGTCTGGCATTACTTATGTACTGTGGGGGAAAATATACACCAGCTTACAGACATGCACAGATTTGTAGACAGTGCTCACTTTGTCTGGGCTGTACACAAAGGTTTCAAATTGAAACCAAATTCAAATTGTAACCTCACAACATAATTGGCAGCATTTATAGGTTTGTAAAATGGTGCAGCTATATATGGAAGACCCGCTACTTGTGTGGGGAAGTTGTAAAATCAGTAATTCCACCTGGAAGCTGCTGGGTTTGTGCCATTTATTTTAATGCTGTATACAACTGTAAAATGGCTGCTCCCCCTGTACTTGTTGAGTCTTTTCTAGAACACTGCCGCCCCTGAGCGCATCCCAATCTGGACGTCTCAATTCTGATCTCTCTGTTCTGTGCAAAAACGGACCTTATTGTGTATCTGGGTTTTCAGAAGACGTTTGACAAAGTCTGTCATGAGAGGCTTGTCAGGAAATTAAAAAGCGATGAGATAGGAGACAATGGACTGCTGTGGACTGATAACTTGGCCAAATTATAGGCAACAGACCATGTGAAGAAATAATCTTTTCGCTCAGTGGAGGAAGTTAAATAGTGGAATACCCCAGGGATATTACTCAGACCTGGTGCTTTTGAATGTATTTATTAATGATCAGAAATAGGGAGCAATGTGAAAGAACGATCACATTTTTCTGATGATGCAAAATTATTCAAATCGGTTAAATCACAATCTGCTTGTGAAAAATTCAGGAAAACTGAGCATCCAAATGGCAGATGAGTTTCAATGTGGAGAAATGTAAAGTGAAAGATACTCAGTGCTGGGTTCTGTATTGTATTCTCCCCTCAAGAAGAGGAAGGCGGTGTTTTAATAGACGATACATTCAAATTCTCTACTCAGAAAAGAATGGTAGGTATTGTTAGGAAAGGAATAGAGAATAAGACAAATGCTTCTGTATCGCTCCACGGTGCATCCACACCTCGAATACTGTGTGGAGTTCTGGTCACCGTATCTTGAAAAAGCTATAGTGGAATTAGAAAAGGTACAGAGAAGGGCGACGAAAATGATAAAGGGAATGGAACTCAGTTCTCATATGAGGAAAGGCTAAAGAGGTTAGCTTGAAAAAGAGATGGATGAGGGGAGATATGATTGAAAATCCTGAGGAGAATAGAGTTAGTCTTTTAAAAAGCACAAAGACTACGGGGCACACCAGAAAGTTACAAATTAATACATTAAAAAAAAAATTAGAGAGTGCACAGAGGATGTAGTGAAAACAGCATAGCTGGGTTTAGAAAGGGTTTTGAGAAGTTCCTGGAGGAAAAAATCCATAACCCATTATTTGCCAGATAGAATAAAGACAGCCACTGCATATCTCTGGATATGCCGCTTTCTTGGGACTTGGGTTGGCATATCCATTGCCTCAGGATGGTGGGCTTGATGGACTTTGGCGTGACACAATGTGACATTTCTTATGTTCTTAAGAAAAAAAGTGTGAACTAAATCCAAATAAATAAATAAAAATCAAACATAAAAGCTGTCTGGTTTATGGATAGCAGTATGGTGCAAAAAGATCCTTGTGAGACAAGGGAGGCTGGATGTGTAGGTAACAGCCTGCACTAATGTTGTGGTAGGAAACGGGCAGAGAAGGTTCTGGAGTAGATAGAGGATCATGCACGCAGTTAGCATATCTGGGTTTAAAAAAGGTTTGGACAAGTTTCTGGAGAAAAAGTCTATAGTTTGCTATTGAGATAGACAAGGGGAAGCCACTACTTGCCCTGGTGGTGGTAGCAGGGAATCTTGCTACTATTTGGGATTCTGCCAATTGTGAAGCGCTGTGTACTGCGTAGCGCTATAGAAATGACTTGTAGTAGTAGGTTACAGTTAGGTTTTTTCATACTCTGCTTTCATCCAAAATTAGTTTTAAGCGGACAACAAAAGAAATATTAGACCAAACTATCTAGGTATTAAACACACATGATAATTAAAAGGAATAAATATAGCATCTCCTCAAGAAATACTAGCGACTTCAGTTGGTCACTGTTGGAAGCAAGATACTGGGCTAGATGGACCATCGGTCTAACCCAGTGTAGCTGTTCTTATGTTATGTTCCTACTAATCAGCCAATCTCATCTAGACATGAGAGTAGAAGGCCACATGCTATGCCAAGCAGCTGGGGTATATCCTTGGCAACATAAACAGGAATAGCTGAACAGGATAGAAGGATGAGTTGGTCTTTTTCTGTCATCTACTTTGCTCATTTCCTCTGTATAATCACATATTATAGAAGCTGAGAGTGGTAAAGAGGGGCATTTTTAAAAGAAATAGCCAAGTTGGGATTTGGACGTCTTTGTAAAGCGTCCAAATCCGGGGGGGGGGGGGGGGGGGGGGGGGGGAAAACATATTTTCAAAAAAAGATGGACGTCCATCTTTCGTTTCGAAAATACCAGGAACATCCTTGGATTTGGACATCCTTAGAGATGGACGTCCTTAGACATGGACGTCCTTGACTTTTGGCGATTTTCAAAACCAAAGACGTCCATGTCAAAAATGTCCAAATGCAAGCCATTTGGTCGTGGGAGGAGCCAGCATTTGTAGTACACTGACATGCCAGGACACCAACCTGGCACCCTAAGGGGCACAGCAGTGGACTTCATAAATTGCTCCCAGGTACATAGCTCCCTTACCATGTGTGCTGAGCCCCCCAACCCCCCCAAAACCCACTACCCCCAACTGTACACCACTACCATAGCCCTTATGGGTGAAGGGGGTACCTAGATGTGGGTACAGTGGGTTTGTGGTGGGTTTTGGAGGGCTCGCTGTTTCCTCCACAAATGTAACAGGTAGGGGGGTATGGGCCTGGGTCCGCCTGTCTGAAGTGCACTGCACTCACTAAAACTACTCCAGGGACCTGCATGCAGTGTCATGAACTTGAGTATGACATCTGAGGCTGGCATAGAGGCTGGCACAAAATATTTTTAAAGATGTTTTTTGAGGGTGGGAGGGGGTTAGTGACCACTGGGGGAGTAACGGGAGGTCATCCTCGATTCCCTCCGGTGATCATCTGGTCATTTTGGGCACCTTTTTGTGCCTTATTCGTAAAAAAAACACGTCCGGGTAAAAAGTCCAAGTTTTACTTTAGGACGTCCCTGCTTTTTTTGATTATGGCTCAAAGACGTCCAAGTGTTAGGCACGCCCAAGTCTTGCCTTCACCACGCCTCCGACATGCCCCCTTGAAATTTGGACATCCTTGCGAAGGACTGCAGTTGGAGACATCCAAAATCGGGTTTCGATTATACCGATTTGGATGTCTCTGGGAGATGGACGTCCATGTTCCTATTTATGTCGAAAGATGGACGTCCATCTCTTTCGAAAATGAGCCTGAAATTATCACAAGACCACATTTGTTCTTTCTTCGCAGCTCCTGGTACTGAGGGAACATCTTGTCTCTTCTTGCTGGGACCTTGTCTTCATCTCCTCTACAGCTTTCATACACTTTTGAGTTTAACACAACCCTAGTGAGAATGCAAGATCCTTAAATAGCCAGGCACAGGTCATGTTACTGGATAAATCACTGCTCAGCAAATACTTAACTCATTAGTGCAGCCAGAGGCTTCCAGTGCTTAATGATAATCAATAGAAGTAAAACAAAATAAAACAAAACATGGAAAATAAAATAAGATGATACCTTTTTTATTGGACATAACTTAATACATTTCTTGATTAGCTTTCGAAGGTTGCCCTTCTTCGTTTCCGATCTGACGAAGAAGGGCAACCTTCGAAAGCCGACTAAGCATATTATTTAGGTGCTGATTATAAACATAGAAACATGACGGCAGATAAAGGCCATATGACCCATCCAGTCTGCCCATCCTCTGTAACCCCTAATTCTTCCTGTTCCTAAGCGATCCCACATGCTTATCCCATGCCTTTTTAAATTCTAGAACAGTCCTCGACTCCACCACCTCCACCGGGAGGCCATTCCACGCCTCCACCACCCTTTCTGTGAAATAATACTTCCTTAGGTTACTCCTAAGCCTATTCCCTCTTAACTTTGTCATATGCCCCCTCATTCCAGAGCTCTCCTTCATTCGAAAAAGTCTCTCTTCCTGTACATAAATGCCCTTGAGATATTTAAACGTTTCTATCATGTCTCCTCTCTCCCTCCTCTCTTCCAGCGAATACATGTTGAGGTACCTAAGCTTGTCCCTGTAATTTTTGCATTCAAGACCGCTTGCTAATTTCGTAGCCGCCCTCTGGACCGACTCCATCCTGTTTATATCTTTCCATAGGTGCGGTCTCTAGAACTGCACGCAGTACTCCAAACGGGGCCTCACAAGAGACTTTCTTACAACGGCACTATCACCTCCTTTTTCCTGCTGGTCGTGCCTCTCTTTATGCACCCAAGCATCCTTCTGGCTTTGGCCGTTGCTTTTTCTACCTGTTGGAAAGCTTTAAGGTCATCAGACACAATCACCCCCAAGTCCCGCTCTTCCTTCGCACACTGAAGCACTACATCCCCTATACTGTACCGTTCCCTCGGATTTTTGCGACCCAACTGCATGACCCTGCACTTGGCTCGCAAAAATATAGAATACACTTAGTTGATATTTCAGCGCCGATATCTGCACACACCTGTTTACGCCAACTGAAACATGGTGCAAATCCCGGCACGTAGATTAAGGCGCACTGAGCCATATTCTGTAACTAGGCACCTAAATTTCAGAATGTCCATGAGACACCCATTTCCCCACCTATAACCCTGCCCCTTTATGCCTGTGTGCTTAGAAGTTCGGCCCACATCGTTACAGAATACGCTTAGCGAGTTGTGTGTCTAAATTCTAATTAGTGCCAATTAGTGCTCATTATCGCTGTTATCAGTGCTCATTAGCTTGTTAAGCCAATTAAGTTATGCACGCTGTTATAGAATCCACGCCAATTTTGGCGCCTAAATCTAAGCGTATTATATAGAATCCAGGGGCAAGTGGGGGCCTGTAACTGCGAGTGGAAGGCAAAACGGAAGCACTGGCCCATTCTTACCTTAATAAATATTCTGACAGACCTTTTTACAGTCTCTTGAGCTTGGTTTAGTGGGTAAAATAAGAAAGTGAAATCCTGAATCATTTTACGTGTGCAAACGATGCATGGATGAACCAGTCTTCTACTATCTGTTAATGGGTTCTGCAAGAGTTTGACAGGCTTAGGCACCTTGTAATCAGTTTCATAGCAAAAATAAAATGACACATTCCTGATACTGCAGCAGAACAGTTTACAGTCATTCTGCTGTTTGAAGTGATGCTGCCTGTTAAATCATTGTGCGTATCCCAACAGGTCCAGCAGTTGTTTCTCTTCTACTGTGGCAGTAAAACGTCAAGATGTGTGGACATCTTTTGACGCCTCGTTTCCTTCTTTGCTTTTGGAATTTGCATATGGTTAAGACAATGCTTATGAAGTGTGGCATGAAACACAGGTTGTCTTTCCTTTATGGGAAATCAAGCAAGAAATTTTTTTTTATTTTGTTACGTTTGTACCCTGCGCTTTCCCACTCATGGCAGGCTCAATGCGGCTTACATGGGGCAATGGAGGGTTAAGTGATTTGCCCAGAGTCACAAGGAGCTGCCTGTGCCTGAAGTGGGAATCGAACTCAGTTCCCCAGGACCAAAGTCCACCACTCTAACCTCTAGGCCACTCCTCCACTGTTGCTACAATTTGAGATTCTACATGGAATGTTGCTATTCCTCTAGCAACCTTCCATGTAGAAGTCGGCCCTTGCAGATCACCAATGTGGCCGCGCAGGCTTCTGCTTCTGCGAGTCTGACGTCCGCACATACGTGCAGGACGTCAGACTCACAGAAACAGAAGCCTGCTCAGCCTTCTACATGGAATGTTGCTATTGAAATAGCAACATTCCATGTAGAATCTCCAATAGTAGCAACATTCCATGTAGAATCTCCAATAGTAACTATTTTATTTTTGTTACATTTGTACCCTGCGCTTTCCCACTCATGGCAGGCTCAATGCAGCTTACATGGGGCAACGGAGGGTTAAGTGACTTGCCCAGAGTCACAAGGAGCTGCCTGTGCCTGAAGTGGGAATCGAACCCAGTTCCCCAAGACCAAAGTCCACCACTCTAACCACTAGGCTACTCCTCCACTCCAAATGGAGTTAGCTAGTGACCACAGGCACCAACCGATGGCAGAGAAGCTTTAAAAATATTCAGTGTCACTCAATAGCAGGACAACTTCAAAAGTGCTTGATGATGTCACAGTGGGTTATGACCTCACTGAGGGGCCGATACAAAAAGCCTCAGGGTAGAGCCACAGCTCTACTGTGAAGCAATCACTGCAAAACTACCCTGGGATGACCTCAGTGTCACAGATATCAGGAAACGTGAGCCCTTGTGCTGATCCAGGGACCAGCAGTGGTCGGGTCTAGGCAGTAGTCGGGTCAGGTAAAGAACAACTGAAAGTGCACTAGACTCCAAGAAGGTAGTAGCTGAGACAATGAGGTAGTTAGAAGTTTCTGGTTCTAAAGTGTAGGCATCTGATGTCAGAGTAGGCGTGCTCAAGCTGTAGACACATACAAACCAGGGGTGTAGCTATGGGGGGCCACAGGGGCCTGGGCCCCCGCAAATTTCATTCGGGCACCTGGTTAGGCTGGCGGGGGTCCCCAACCCCTGCCAGCTGAAGCCTTCTTCAGCGCGGTCTCCGGCGCAGCCGCGTTCGCTTGCCTATTCCCTGCTCTTCTTTCTTCTTGCTCCTCCTGTGCACGCTGATGCTCAGCGGTCTCCGACGCAGCCGCGCTCGCTGCCTGCCCCCTTCTCTTCTTTTTTCTTGCTCCTCCTCCCACCGTGAGGTCTGGCTCTCCAATTTGGCAAATACCCAATTAGGCCTGCAGCCTGCTTTGCAATTTGAAAGCCTCCCTATTAATAGTACCTCCTGCTCTGAGCTCAGCAACCATCCGAAAAGGCTCTAGAGAAGTGTGACCTTAAATGGTTGCATCCATCTACTCTACAACCAGTATGGCCTGAACAAGTGTCTCACCTTGAAGCCTGGGAAACAAGTAGCATCTCTGCGGCCAGCTGCACTTCTGTTACCAGTGAGTGCATGAGAGTAGGAAAGAAGGAGGTGGACATGGGCCTTCCTGTAGTGGAGACCCTATATGATTATGTGTATCTATCACTGGGAAATCTGACAGAGAGCCTATCGTCTGGGTTTTCACATGAATCAAGTATTTCAAGCCCAGAAATAGTTAGAATCGTCCTGGCTGGTAACTAGTCCACTGTAGAAACCTGGGATCCTCCGCCCTTAGACTGGAAGATTATCAAAGGGGCTTGGTTTGGCCACTATCCCTATTCCACCTGAACTGGTGAGGGAACAGTACGTTGGACCAGGGAGAGCTGAAGATAGACTTCCATGTTGGAGCCAGACAGAGAGTGATTCTAAGGCTTGTATGAGACAAACTGTAAAAGTTCACACTCAATAAAAGGTCCATTGAAAGCAATGGAAGTAAAACCCGGCTGGCTCAATCCGTCCTCCTTTTTCTGGAGCCATATGGTAACCCTATAATGTGAACTTAACTGCTACGAGTATGTTGGAGCTAAAATGTGGTGCCTCAGTGAGAAAGGAGATCTAGTACCACATGACTCCAGACCCCACTTCTACCTGCTTTTAGTACCGATGACGGGGCGGGGCTGGTGTTTGGGAGACGGGGCCAGTGCTGGGCAAGACTTCTACGGTCTGTGCCCTGAAAATGGCAGATACAAATCAAGGTAAGGTATACACGAAAAGTAGCACATATGAGTTTATCTTGTTGGGCAGACTGGATGGACCGTGCAGGTCTTTTTCTGCCGTCATCTACTATGTTACTATGATTGACCCAGTGATAAAAGAAATCAAATTAGGAGCCAGCAAATGGGCAGATCCATGAAGAAGTGGTGGATTTAGGACAGAAACTTAAACACCACTTTGTGATCCAAGTCATCCCTGGAGGACAAACTGTAAAGAAACCGAATTTGGAAGAGAAGCCAAAGACGGCCAATAGAAAGAATGGATCCTTTGCTCTGTTTAAATATTATGGACCTGTTTTTCTGTGCTTCTTTGCAGAGTGCAGACGTAATACCATTCAGAGACAGTAGATGGCAACAGTGATCCTACTGACTGGGCTGAAGCAGAGGGAGTCACAGTGAATGATTGAGTTGCTGCCGCATTTTGCAAAAACTATGCAATTTGTATACCTTGGGGTTTAGCTCCGAGGCTATGATAATTGGAGAGAAAGGAAGATGAATGGTTTAGATAAAGTTCTTGACGGCTGCTGTTTTGATGTGAAGTGTACCGGTTACTCACGATGCATTAATAGAAGGTGAAGAGAGAAATTTGTTACAACTGATAACCTTCTCTCAGCTACCTGATATGTAAACTATTACCTCAATCTTACATTGCCCTTCTTACTACATGATAAAGGAATATACTGAATTACAGAGAGAGGTTCACCACATTTTTGTGTGTCTCCAATTAAGGAGTGGGGTGGAGGAGTGGTCAGAGTACCAGTCTTGACATCCAGAGGTGGCTGGTTCAGTTCCCACTGCTGCTCATTGTGATCTTGGGCAAGTCACTTAACCCTCCATTGCCTCAGGTACAAACTTAGATTGTGAGCCCTCCTGGGACAGAGAAATATCCAGAGTACCTGAATGTAACCCACCTTGAGCTACTACTGAAAAAGGTGTGAGCAAAATCTATAAATATATAGAATGTTGCCACTTTTTGAGATTCTGGAATGTTGCTACTATTTGAGATTCTACATGGAATGTTGCCACGTTTTGAAATTCTGGAATGTTGCTACTATTTGAGATTCTAGATGGAATGTTGCTAGTGGAGGAGTGGCCTAGTGGTTAGAGCACCGGCCTTTCAATCCAGAGGTTCAAACCCCACTGCTGCTCCTTGTGATCTTGGCCAAGTCACTTAACCCTCCATTGCCTCAGGTACAAACTTAGATTGTGAGCCCTCCTGGGTCAGAGAAATATCCAGAGCACCTGAATGTAACTCACCTTGAGCTACTAGTGAAAAAGGTGTGAGCAAAATCTAAATAAATAAATATATGGAGTGTTGCTACTATTGAAGATTCTACACGGAATGTTGCTAGTGGAGGAGTGGCCTAGTGGTTAGAGCACCGGTCTTGCAATCCAGAGGTGGCCGGTTCAAATCCCACTGCTGCTCCTTGTGATCTTGGGCAAGTCACTTAACCCTTCATTGCCTCAGGTACAAACTTAGATTGTGAGCCCTCCTGGGACAGAGAAATATCCAGAGTACCTGAATGTAACTCACCTTGAGCTACTACTGAAAAAGGTGTGCGCAAAATGAAAATAAAATAAATAATGTGCTAATTAGGTTTATTTAAAGCCAGTGGGTTGCCATCTTAATGATGTCCCACTGATTATATAAGCTCACAGGTTCACACTCAATAATAGTCATATCAATATAATCTCAAAAATAACAACTGTATATATATTGCAAACAAATATTCTTTATTTTCACTATTAAATAGTAACTATACTTCTAATATATCACATTGTTATAAAATCTCTCTCAACTCAGCCCAAACATACGCTCACATCCTAACTACGCATCCATACCTTTAAACCACATATTGATATAACAGGACTATTATCTCAGTGGATATCAATAATTGTTTCTTTTTCAACAGCCAAAACTCTGTGACATTTTATATTTCTCTCATCTCAATAACGGAATCATTCAATATTCAAAAAAAAATTTTTTTGTCCAGTGAATCTGTATTTGAAGATTTCAATGTCATATTTTCCATCAAAATTGGAATATCATTCAAAATTGAACTTGAAGATTCTCAGAAAGCACTCATATATATTGACGAAATGTCTCTGTTCACCAAACCTTCGACGACCGGTCGAGGCAAAGACTCCACTTTCCAGATGATGTCAACTGTTAATTTTTCAATCGAAGAGTTCCCCAAAGGGGGTATTATGCACCAAGCAATTGAATAACCACAAAAGGACCCGACATGATCATGTTTCGCTATCATAAAGTGTCTTCAGGGGTCTTGCGTTCATTTACTTGTCAGCTCTTCAAGATGGTTGGGTACTCGGCAACCTGCAGTCTGCCGGTGAGGCTGCCTCAAAGGACGCCCACCGTAACTGATGATATAAGGAGAAGAGCTTAGGTTTCTCATAAGGAGAAAGATGTAGAGCAAATATCTGTATACATGAGTGATGAATTACTAATGCAACCTTTATCCATGATGGGCAAGAAGATTGTTTCAGAGGACCTTTCTGGCTGGGTGTAAATGTTTTGTCATCCCTGCCACTAGACCTCTCACAGCCCTCAACATCCACAGCCAAAACCACATCTACAATTACACCTCACCATATTAACACCCCTTTGCATATATCACTGTTATTCATGCATAGCCCTCCAAGTTACTACACATGCATAATCCATTCACACACTCAGTGAAACGTGCCTTTATGCAATGCACTTTTCAACATATTTTTTTTTGTGTGTGATTGATTATGGGCCACCGATGGTATAACTGATAGTATCACTTCTAAAACAGAATTGGCCATACTGTACATATGGGGAATGTTCTGCCGTTTCCATAAAGATTTTGTCTGGGCTCATTTGACAGCAGTAGACCGACCTTCAACCCACGGACATTCTACTCATGAAGTCCAGTCATCAGTAACACACAGCCAAGTCAACCATGTGATAACCATATCAGTGTGTGTTCTAAAAAAGCAGCCATTGCTTGGAATCCCTCAGCAGGAAGTGATGTCACAGTTGAGCACTCCCTCAGCAGGAAGTAATGTCGTAGTTGCATGGCCAGCTTGGCTTGATTCTGTTTTGTTTCTTTTTTTTTTAGTTTTCTGGTTCGTCTGACTCTACAATAGCAAAATGATTGATTCCCTTTACTGTTCACTGCACTTACATTTTTCCAGGCAGCGAAGATGAAGCAGGTCAATAACTTAAAATTAGCTTTGGAGAAAGTGAGATTTCAGTTCTTCCTCTTTATCATCTCCAAGATAAAGGACATAAATACATCAGAGAATAAAAAAAAAATGTGTCAGGTGTCTCGTCTCAATCGGAGCGATGGAAAAATTGGATGGTCAACTCGATGATAAGAGCAAACAGTGAGAAAGTAAAGGGATTCTTAAGCAGTCTGAGATGTTTTCCCAAAGATGATTATGAGGTGCAAAAAGGGAAGAAAATGTTCATATAGCTCTCCCAGGACTTTTCAGATTCTCTCCCTCCCCCCCCCCCCCCCCCCATGTGCTAATCTAGAGGATCACCACTCTTGTAGATCATAGTATCAGCTGCAAAAAGATAATTTATTCCTACTAACTCCTCTGCAAAGTGAGCGAAGCTATTAAACCTCATTGTCCAAAAAAATCTCATTTAGTGAGTCAGCAGACTTAGAAGGTCTGGAAATAATGGAGATCAAATCTGTGCTGTGGTTCAGTGCAAATCTGTCATTCATATCGTCATGCTACAAAATAGAAAGAGGGGGTGAGTGGCAGAGGGAAAAGGAGTAATCAAAGAGGAAAGAGAAGAAGGTGAGAGGAGAGGGAAAGGACAGAAAGGGGTGAGCGTGGGTTGGGTAAAAAGAGAAGGAAGAATGGGAGGGGGAATGGTCAGAGGGAGAAAGAGCTAGAAAGGAATCCTAATGGCAAATGTTTTATCCCCCCCTCCCCCGACACAGACTGGGAGAAAAGCTATAGGAAGTAAGACCCTTAAAGAGAGAGAAAATGGAATAAGCCATCTGGACTTCATTACCAGGTTGGGGACCTTTCAAATGCGGCTATTTTTCATTGTATGGCAGATCGGGAGTACAGCTTTGGGAAGGTGTCGTCCAGGTCTGGACCAGTACAACTGGGAGGCTGTTGGCACCAAAATCCCTTCCCAGCACCTTCCCTTCCCCAATAAATCAGTCCAGGTCAAATACCAAGCCCAAAGGATGTTGCTTGCTTTTAGCTGCTGAAGCCATTGCACTGTAACCCATGCCAGTCTGGGGACCCTCACAATGGCTATTTTATGCAGTGCGGCAAATTGTGGGCACAGCTTCGGGGAAGTAAAAACCAGTTTCCAGATTTACCTCACTAGGAATTTGTTCCGGGTCCCAGGTCTGAACCAGTACAACTGGGAGGCCACTGGTAACAAAACTGATTCTCTCCACACCTTCTTCCCTTCCCAATACATCAGTCCAGATCAGGACAGGTTTTGTTTGGAACCAAGGATTTACTGAAAGTTTTTTAAAGGGTTGTGGACAAAATCGAATAATGGCAGAGTAGAAAACTATTAAACACTCCCAGGTTATGCTTGAACTCTCCCTTACAGGTAGAGAAGCCCTCCTCGCTATCTCTTTTTCCCAGAATACCTTGCAGAACTGGTCTCAGATGTGCAGTGCTTTTTTGCTGCCTGATCTTTCCTTGTCCAAATCCAGGGTATGTCCACTTTATCCTCTGTTTCTTTTCCATGATTCGTGGATTTTTGCTGCTCTTTAGTGTTCCAGGGATACTTCCTTTCTTCCTTTCTTCTTCACTCTTCTATAAGAGGTGGCTCACTGGCTTTTTCAAAAAGTGGTGATAGGGAAGAAGCTGGAAACTACAGGCCGGTAAGCCTCACTTCGGTGATTGGAAAAGTAATGGAAGCGATGCTGAAGGAAAGGATAGTGAATTTCCTGGAATCCAATAAGTTGCAAGATCCGAGACACCAAAGGGAAATTGTGCCAAACGAATCTCATTGAATTTTTTGACTGGGTGACCAGGGAATTGAATCGACATGCGATAGATGTAATCTACTTAGATTTCAGTAAAGCCTTTGACACGGTTCCTCACAGGAGGCTCTTGAATAAACCTGACAGGCTGAAGATAGGACCCAATGTGGTGAACTGGATTAGGAACTGGTTGATGGACAGACGCCAGAGGGTGGTGGTTAATGGAAGTCGCTCGGATGAGGGAAAGGTGAGTAGTGGAGTACCTCAGGGATCGGTGCTGGGGCCGATTCTGTTCAATATATTTTCGAGTGACATTGCTGAAGGGTTAGAAGGTAAAGTTTGCCTTTTTGCGGATGATGCCAAGATTTGTAACAGAGTGGACACCCCGGAGGGAGTGAAAAACATGAAAAAGGATCTGCAGAAGCTAGAAGAATGGTCTAATGTTTGGCAATTAAAATTCAATGCAAATAAATGCAAAGTGATGCAAGTAGGGAGTAGAAATCCAAGGGAGACATATGTGTTAGGTGGTGAGATTCTGATATGTACAGGCAGGGAGAGGGATCTTGGGGTGATAGTATCTGAGGATCTGAAGGTGAGGAAACAGTGTGACAAAGCGGTGGCCATAGCCCGAAAGATGCTAGGCTGTATAGAGAGAGGTGTGACCAGCAGAAGAAAGGATGTGTTGATGCCCCTGTTCCAGTCGTTGGTGAGGCCCCACCTGGAATATTGTGTTCAGTTTTGGAGGCCGTACCTTGCGAAGGATGTAAAAAGAATTGAAGCGGTGCAAAGAAAAGCTACGAGAATGGTATGGGATTTGCGTTACAAGACATACGAGGAGAGACTTGCTGACCTGAACATGTATACCCTGGAGGAAAGGAGAAACAGGGGTGATATGATATAGACGTTCAAATATTTGAAAGGTATTAATCCGCAAACAAATCTTTTCTGGAGATGGGAAGGTGGTAGAACTAGAGGACATGAAATGAGGTTGAAGGGGGGCAGACTCAAGAAAAATGTCAGGAAGTATTTTTTCACAGAGAGAGTGGTGGAATGCCCTCCCACGGGAGGTGGTGGAGATGAAAACGGTAACGGAATTCAAAAATGCATGACATAAACATAAAAGAATCCTGTTCAGAAGGAATGGATCCTCAGAAGCTTAGCGAAGATTGGGTGGCAGAGCCGGTGGGGGGAGGCGGGGCTAGTGCTGGGCAGACTTCTACAGTCTATGCCCCAAAAATGGCAAGGATAAATCAAGGTCAGGTGTACATATAAAGTAGCACATATGAGTTTATCTTGTTGGGCAGACTGGATGGACCATACAGGTATTTTTCTGCCGTCATCTACTATGTTACTCACGTTGCATGTCCTCCTAGCATTACCTCACTAGTCAGGAGAGCCCTTCCCTGATCTGGAAACGGTGAAAACTCTGTATGCGTGAGAAATTGTCCAGTTGTGTGTCGATAAAACTACTAATAATTAATTGCATACAATAGAAACATTATACACTACAGTTACATCTGATAAGAGGCTCCTGAGGCAGTCCTTTTGGCCAAAACACAGGCCCATGTTAAGTCTGTGGATGTGAATAAAGAACTCTTACTTTCAGTATCGTCCGTGTGATCTTTGCCTCCTTCGCTGTTGTATGCTGGAATTTCTAGGGCATAAACAGGTCATAGAGCAATACTTCAGCTTAGCCACTAGAGGTCTCTGCCATTTAGACAAGGCAGAACCTTAGGGGTCTCTACATGTGGGTGACTTACTCCCCACATGTACAGACCCCCCCCCCCCCCAAACAATAAAGCTGACCGTGAGAGGGAATCTCAGAGGTCTGTACACTCCACTCATGCGTGGAATAGGTTGTGGACATTCCCTATGTCAGAATATGTAGGACAGAGATTTTATAGCTGAAGTACTGTTACCGTTTTGTGAGTTTTCAGCTGTTGGAACATTGACCAGGCATCAAAGGGAGCTGCCCCCAAGTGTTGAATGATGTTAAATTATTCATCCAACATTGGTTCTTCGTGCTCTTAGATAATCTGGGAGCCGTGAAAGTGAAGACTGTGGCTGCTTATTCATCTCTTCCAGTGAGTGCCATGCATGACTCATGACGTTTTCAGAGGGCAGGGATCTCCTCTCCTCTCCTCTTCCTTCACTCTCTATCTCAGTTGATAACACCCTCATCGTCCCCGTCTCATCTGCCCGCAACCTCGGTGTCATCTTCGACTCCTCCCTCTCCTTCTCTGCACATATCCAGCAGATAGCCAAGACCTGTCGCTTCTTCCTCTACAACATTAGCAAAATTCGCCCCTTCCTCTCTGAGCACACCACCCGAACTCTCATCCACTCTCTCATTACCTCTCGCCTTGACTACTGCAACCTACTTCTCACCGGCCTCCCACTTAGCCACCTATCCCCCCTTCAGTCCATCCAGAACTCTGCCGCACGTCTTATCTTCCGCCTTGACCGATATACTCATATCACCCCTCTCCTCAAGTCACTTCACTGGCTTCCAATCAGATACCGAATACAGTTCAAGCTTCTCCTACTCACCTACAAATGCACTTGATCTGCAGCCCCTCCTTACCTCTCTACCCTCATCTCCCCTTACGTCCCTACCCGTAACCTCCGCTCTCAAGACAAATCCCTCCTTTCAGTACCCTTCTCCACCACCGCCAACTCTAGGCTCCGCCCTTTCTGCCTCGCCTCACCCCATGCTTGGAACAAACTCCCTGAGCCCATACGCCAGGCCCCCTCCCTACCCATCTTCAAATCATTGCTCAAAACCCACCTCTTCAATGTCGCTTTCGGCACCTAATCACAACACTTCTACTCAGGAAATCTAGACTACCCCAACTTGACATTTCATCCTTTAGATTGTAAGCTCTTCTGAGCAGGGACCGTCCTTAGTTATTAATTTGTACAGCGCTGCGTAACCCTAGTAGCGCTCTAGAAATGTTAAGTAGTAGTAGTAGGGATCATTCTTTAGCAGTTCACAAATTACGCAAACTCTCATCTTCTCAAATGAACAGGCAGTGAATTACTCAACAGCTAAGACCTAGGATGATCTGACAACACACACAGGATCTCTGACTCGTTCCTTCCATGTGTCTTTATTCTCTTCCTTATTGTGTCCATGTTTCCTTCCCTACGTCTTTCTCTCATCTACCTTTTGGCATGTCTTTGCTTGTTTCGTTTATTATTTCATTTATTAACGTTTTTGGTTCAATGTGGCTTGAGTGGAGGAGTGGCCTAGTGGTTAGGGTGGTGGACTTTGGTCCTGGGGAACTGAGTTGGATTCCCACTTCAGGCACAGGCAGCTCCTTGTGACTCTGGGCAAGTCACTTAACCCTCCATTGCCCCATGTAAGCCGCATTGAGCCTGCCATGAGTGGGAAAGCGCAGGGTACAAATGTAACAAAAATAAAATAGATACTATTGGAGATTCTACATGGAATGTTGCTACTATTGGAGATTCGACATGGAATGTTGCTATTCCACTAGCAACATTCCATGTAGAAGTGACTCACAGAAGCAGAAGCCTGCGCGGCCACATTGGTGATCTGCAAGGGCCGACTTCTACATGGAATGTTGCTAGTGGAATAGCAACATTCCATGTAGAATCTCAAATAGTAGCAACAGTGGAGGAGTGGCCTAGTGGTTAGGGTGGTGGACTTTGGTCCTGGGGAACTGAGTTCGATTCCCACCTCAGGCACAGGCAGCTCCTTGTGACTCTGGGCAAGTCACTTAACCCTCCATTGCCCCATGTAAGCCGCATTGAGCCTGCCATGAGTGGGAAAGAGCAGGGTACAAATGTAACAAAAATAAAATAGATACTATTGGAGATTCTACATGGAATGTTGCTACTATTGGAGATTCGACATGGAATGTTGCTATTCCACTAGCAACATTCCATGTAGAAGTGACTCACAGAAGCAGAAGCCTGCACGGCCACATTGGTGATCTGCAAGGGCCGACTTCTACATGGAATGTTGCTAGTGGAATAGCAACATTCCATGTAGAATCTCAAATAGTAGCAACAGTGGAGGAGTGGCCTAGTGGTTAGGGTGGTGGACTTTGGTCCTGGGGAACTGAGTTCGATTCCCACCTCAGGCACAGGCAGCTCTTTGTGACTCTGGGCAAGTCACTTAACCCTCCATTGCCTGCCACATTGAGCCTGCCATGAGTGGGAAAGCGTGGGGTACAAATGTAAATAAAATAAATAAATACATTAAGTATCATAAATAAAAGACAGAGATATTAGCATACAATCTCCTTTGATCTCGGTTTATTTCCTCGTAATCTCTTTTCAGCTTTCTTTCCACATCTCTATCTTAATACTTCTTGCTCTTTTTATCCCACCTTCTTCCCCCTCCATTTTTCTTCTATCTAATGACGTGGACTCTTGTCTGCCTCTTTTCTTTGTCTCTCTCTGTCTCCTAGTTCTTCTCTAGACGCCCTCTCCAGTGTGGGTCTTGTCAATCTCCGTACGCTTAATTCTCTTTTCCCCCTCTCATCCTTATCTTAAATTCATTGCCTCTATTAGATTTGATATACCACCATTCAAATTCCATCACGGCGGTGGTCAACAAAAGGCACCCACATTAAATACTACAATTCCTATAAAATGCGGATCATTAAACAGCATTTCCTCTAAAGCGAGTCCCTAAACATTTGCACAGAACAGATAACGCAGGGGCAGTTGCAGTGAAACATTCCCTCAAAGCCACATACATGCATACCACAGACAAAGGAAAGAGAGATGTGCTGCCAGATGGAGAAATTGTGTACCTGACATAATAATTGAGGTTTCAAACAGAAGCTGCTCTTTTCTGTCTCCCCACTAAAGTGTTGTAATAATACTGTACACTGTGCACCATATCCTGTCCCATTATCGCCTGCATCTATGAAAGACAGCGGCAAAGCGAAATCTTCCTCCTTTTTTCTGAGTGTCATTGGTGTTCTTGCTGTTTGAACAGAACCTGCGACCAAGGCGGTTAGCTTGGCAGAGATTAAAAAAGGGGTTAGACGGTTTCCTAAAGGACAAGTCCATAAACCACTACTAAATGGACTTGGGAAAAATCCACAGTTCCAGGAATAACATGTATAGAATGTTTTTGTACGTTTGGGAAGCTCGCCAGGTGCCCTTGGCCTGGATTGGCCGCTGTCGTGGACAGGATGCTGGGCTCGATGGACCCTTGGTCTTTTCCCAGTGTGGCATTACTTATGTACTTATGTACAATGGAGATTACCAGTGCAAGGTTTCAGAGAATATTCGGCAGCCTATGGCTCTGGTGGACAGTAGCTTGTATAAAACTGCAAGACCAGTCTGGCATTGGGCAGCTACAGCAGCAGGGCAGCCTATGCTACTGAGGTTGGGTCCACCCTATAATTAGGCACAGTATAGGGATGGATATGAGGACACATTGTTCTGTATCTTAACTTCACATAGCATTGTGGAGTGGAGGAGTAGCCTAGTGGTTAGTGCAGCAGACTTTGGTCCTGGGGAACTGAGATCAATTCTCGCTGCAGCTCCTTGTGACTCTGGGTAAAGTTACTTAACCCTCCGTTGCCTCAGGTAAACCGCTTTGGATAAAAGCGGTATACCGAGTCCCATCCTTAAGGAGGAGTGGCCTAGTGGTTAGGGTGGTGGACTTTGGTCCTGGGGAATTGAGGAACTGAGTTTGATTCCCACTTCAGGCACAGGCAGCTCCTTGTGACTCTGGGCAAGTCACTTAACCCTCCATTGCCCCATGTAAGCCACATTGAGCCTGCCATGAGTGGGAAAAGCACAGGGTACAAATGTAACAAAAATAAAATTATATGATTAAGCTACTCTGTGGTCAAAACAGCGATTCACAGAGGCACTCCGAATCCTTCCCTTTGCCATGTCTGGCCCTATCTGATGTAACTTCCTGTTTAGGGAGGGCCAGACGCGGCAGAGAGAAGGATCCGGAGTGCCTCTGTGAATTGCTGCTGCTGGGCGTCCTGAAAGTGTAAACTGCATGCAGTGTACTGCAGCGGCGGTGGGGGAAGGAGAAGAAGTAAGCCGAAGCTGCAGCGATCCCGAATATGAATCGATGTCGGCCATCCCACGGTGGGGGAAGAATTTCAGCCCGGATTCTGGGTGGGCCTGGGCCCACCCGTGGCTACGCCCCTAGGTCAAACAGATGGACAGACTGGATGGACTACAGTTCTTCACCTGCCATCTTGTACTGTGTTGCTATGTTATAATGCTACTGTAAGACCTTAACAGGTACAGACACACTGACCCAGATGTAACTGGCTGCCCCCCTTGCTGACCTAGTGATGGTGGTCTTGGAGGTATATCATTGGTGGCTTCTGGAAAGACAATAGCACCACTCTTGAGGTGTTGCATGGATGAAATTGCCGACATGACCAGCTCAGCATGGAAAATCAGTGACATCCTCAAAATAGATGGCTGTCCACCTGGAAAGATATTTGTTCTCATGCTGAGGGTGAGAAAAAGTCCCCTGCCTTTATAGGGAAGGTAGTGTTCAAAGCCCCTTCTGTGGGTAAAAAAAAAAACACATTTACCCTTGGAAGTGGCAGTTTTGGATACTGCCCCCTGTAGCTGGGGGGTAGAAGTGCATTTCTTTTCCTAATAATGTACAATTGGGTGTACTTTTACCCACAGCCTGCAGAGGGCGTCCAGAAGTTAGGGAGAAGCTGGAACTCAAAATATGTCACTATTTTTCATTACTCAGAAATGCCAGATACAGTTCCGTGCAACACAAATGTTGTGAAGAGACTGGAGGTGTAAATCTCTGTGTGTAGCTCATCAGGCAATAATCATACCTCAAGCACTGGCAAAGGTTCACTTTGTTTATTAGAGCAAACTGCACGAGTGAAAGGACCCACATAGGTAGCATCACAGTGCCTGCTTTTCATCATTTACCACTTCATGCGCAATCTGCCCGTTTTTATTTATTAAAAAAAAAAATTGTATACCGCCTATGACTAGGTGGTTTCCATAAAAACATTCAGAATAAAAAAGAAAGCAACAATAAATAAAAGAAAAACACACAGCATCATCACTTAACAGCAAAGAGGTCGGGTCAAGTCCAGAGATAGTCAGAAAAATCCAGTCACAAACAGTTGTGTTTTCAAAAGCTTTCGAAACTGTGTAAAAGTACCACAGAGACGAAGCTGACCAGGTAGCACGTTCCAGAAAGAGATTCCGGCTGGAACAAAAGCTGTAGCTCGTGTATCCGCATGGCGCAGCCGCATCACTACGTCAGTAGAAAACCGCATAGCAGTCTCTGACCTGTATCTAACAGGACTCAGTCCAACAGTAATTACTTTTTTCACAATGACATAATGGGGCAAATGTTCTAGAGTCGGCGGTGAACAATTATTTAGCCACCAACAGCTTTGACGGCCGTGGCCAGAAGGATGCTAGGCTGCGTAGAGAGAGGCGTAACCAGCAGAAGAAAGGAGGTGTTGATGCCCCTGTACAAGTCGTTGGTGAGGCCCCACTTGGAGTATTGTGTTCAGATTTGGAGGCCGTATCTTGCTAAAGATGTAAAAAGACTGGAAGCGGTGCAAAGAAAAGCTATGAAAATGGTTTGGGATTTGCATTCTGGCTGATTCAATTGTGTTTCTAATTGGTAAGTTGATTAGTTCAGACATATAGCTCGGAGCTAGACCATGTATTATTCTGTGAACAAAAGTACAAATCTTGAAAGCGATACGTTCCTTGATTGGTAGCCAGTGTAGTTTTTCCCGGAGGGGTTCTGCGCTTTCAAATTTAGATTTCTCATAGATATTCAGCGCATCGGCGGCTAAGTTAGGCAGGCCAAATTAGCAGGCTTGTCTTTGGCTGGTTTAAACGTAACCAACCACAGCTGAGTAATAACCGTTCAAAAATAAATTGGATATTCAATGCTGGTCACCAGAAACGTCCCGACATTGAATATCCCGGCTCACCGCTGACAGCGACATTTAGCTGGTCTGCCTTCCGCAGTCTGAATATCGGCCCCTAAGTTTATAGAATAGGGGTGTAAGTCATCAAGGGGGTCTTGTCCAAAGGTACGCTAGCATTTTTAGCACACTTGAGTATTTTAAACGCTAGCATGCCTTTCTAAAAAAGATCCCTTACGCAATTAACAACAATTAGTGACAATTAGTGTTTGTTGATGCCAACTAATGGTGTCTAATGCCAATTTAGCGCCAATTAGCTAATTTAGTTACATGCACAAATGACCCCTACATGCCTGATTTTTTTAGCACCCTTTATAGAATTTGGGGGAAAGACACTCACACTTATTTACTTTTCCTGGATAAAACAGTGCCTGTAATTTTGGGAGAGAAAACTGTATTCTTTGTTGCAATTAATGGCCCAAGCGGCGCCCCACCCCAGGAAAAGCTTTCACTCAGTACAGGTCAAAGTATTTGCAGAATGGAATAACTCATACATTTACACCTGCACACAAAATGCACAATTTCTAAATAGACCGTTTCTACGGGAAAACACTGCCACTGCTTTTCCTGCAGAAACAGCTTTGGAAATCACCCAATTAGGTAGTATAACTGTCCGTAATGGTGAAAAGTACGGGAGTGCTTTTCACTACAAAGACTTTGCAGCAGGGGCATAGCTACGTGGGGCCACGGGGGCATGGGCCCCCACAGATTACATCCTGGCCCCCTCTACATTTGACCCCCCCCCCCCGCCGTCACCGCCTGCCCCCCACCCCGCTCCCGCATCAGGAGTCCCCAATCCCCGCCTGCCGAAGAGTCTTCTTCAGCGCCGGTCAACTCCAGCGCCTTCGTTGTGGGATCATCTGTTTCTAACACCTTATGTCCTGCACCGTGCATGTAGCCCCATGCAGGACGTAAAGCGTCAGAAACAGATTATCCCACAACGAAGGCGCCGGAGTCGACCGGCACTGAAGAAGACTTCGGCAGGCGGGGATTGGGGACCCCTGCCAGCAAACAAGTTACCTGATGCGGTGGCGGAGGGGGGGCAGTGCCCCCCACCTCAGGCTCTGGCCCCCCCTCCTGCCGAGGTCTGGCTAAGCCCCTGCTTTGCAGAATATGCAGTGTAAAGCAGCGCCTTGTTTAAACCCGACTTCTCGTTTTCTCTCAGGCTCTCAGCAGGAGTCAATAATATCAATTTCATTCCCTTGGGCTTGTGTTTGGTACAGAATGCAGTACGCCAGTATCTGGAGACAACATTACATGTAAGATGTCTCGTCTTCGTTGGACCAGCTCAGGTGGGAGTTAACAGGCAGAAACTTGTAGTCCTTATACATGGACTTGTCCGGTAGCCCTACCACGTTCTCCATGCGTGAGGAGCTCCTGTGAGTCTTGCAGAAGGCCGGGGAGCTACTGTAAGAAAGACTGCTGTCTGGATTGCGACAGACAATTTCCCGGAACCGTTCCCGAAACTTAGTGGACAGGAGATTGTAGATTATAGGGTTGACGGCAGCACTCAAGTAGAAGAAAATCCCTGAAAGGATATGGACGTATTGGAAGGCAGTGTGCATCACATCTGTCCAGTGAGTGATGAAACTCCACAGTAACCTGTCTGTATGAAAAGGAGCCCAGCAGATGATGAACACAATGACCACGACACCTGCGAAGAAGACAACACAGAAATCAGTCAGTGTGAAAGCCAAGTGCTCCCCACAGGGCTTTAGACCTGAGGCAGAAAACTGTAATAATATTTCAAGTTTGCAAGCATCTTTCTCCCATGCATTGACCAAGCAAGGTAGATATAATGGTATCTCAATATACTTTAGAGACAAGTACCACTGACCACATAGCAAAAGTATTACACAGCTACGAGGTCTTGCTTTTAATTTTAGGATGAACAAAGAGAGCAAATATTTCTGTGGCAGTCAACACTTATGAATGTGGGGAGTGCCTTGATTTCACCTTGCTGTTGTAATGTCGGTGGGATGACCTGTAACAAAGCAACTTCATCATTCAGCCAATCATATATCACTCAAGGCCGTAATATCCCAACAGGTGAATACTTGGGAGTATTACGATGAGGTTGTACCTAGGAAGATGGCAGCATGCGACTTCAGCAGGTAGCTTGAATTTCCCAAGCATGCCGTCTCTTGACAAAAATGGGTGCTGGAAAAGATCAGCGCTATGGGGGAGATTCTATATATGGTGCCTACAAAATTTGCGCAGATATCAACGCTGACTAAGTGTATTCTATAAGCAGCACCAAGATTTAGGAGCATTATATAGAACACGCTTAGTTGATATCTCAGCGCCTAAAAGTACGCACCTCCATTTACACCAATGAAAACCCTGTGTATAGACTTAGGTGCACTGGGCCATATTCTATAATTACATGAGTAAGTTTCAGAACACCCACAAAACACCTAATTCTCCACCCATAACCACGCCCCTTTTTGCCTGCACATGTTAGAAGTTAGGCGCACTGCATTACAAAATGTGGTTAGCGAGTCGTGCACATAAATTCTAATTATTGCCGATTAGTGCTCATTATTGCTTGTTAAGAGCTGTTATCAATGCTAATTAGCTTGATAAGCCAATTAAGTTACACACACTGTTATAGAATCCACTTGGATTTCAGCGCAGATCTCTAGGCGCGCTACATAGAATCCGGGGGGTAAGCGTATTGTATAAAGGGAAAGTGCCCTCTACAGAACAGCGCTTAGCACTGGTTTCTGCGCTCAACTGTGGGTGCCAGAGTTATACCTGCTGAAATCCCGACGCTGAAGTCGGGCGTGAAGACCCATTATTCTGTAACATTGTGCACACCTTTCGGAATGCCCCTTTTGGGTTGCAGGCTATGGATTAAGTGCCCAGTGTTCTAGAATAATGCAAATCCTAATTCACGCTAATTGATATCAATAACTGCTTGTTAGCATCCAATTATTGCTCGTTGCATCTCAGAAGTGCATCCCCATTTGAACACCATATAAAGAATTCATGGGAATGTGCAATGAAAATAGAGTCACACTGAGAGCAAAAGAATAGTGGCCCGAGAGCTGGTCTCAACGGGCTCATCCCGCGTTTAAACGCGGGATGGGCCCATTCGAGAGGGCATAGAGGCCGGACATAGACGCAGGGGGGGGGGGATAGGGGGTCCACGGGGACAGGGCAGGAGTGTCCCATCGCGTGATTGGAGGCTTTGAAAGAGGCAGCTGGCATGGTTGGATCGAAGGATGCCTATTGGGGGGAAAGGAGGGGGAAGGGCAAGGAGAGAGTTTAAGGCGGAGGGTGGTGACGTAGTGAAGGGTGCTCTGGCGATCCGCGGAGGTGTTTGCCCACCCTCCCACCCTCACGCAGGGGTCAGGGGTGTGGGAACGGATTCTGTTCTTGTGTTTTTCAGGTGAAAGGCAAGGGCTGTCGCAGCGGCAAAAAGAACATAACAAACCCGAGCTACAGGAGGCATGGCTCACAGGGGCTGAGCCAGGGCTTGAAAGGCGGGTTGGCGACCCGGGAGACATGTGTGGAGGTCCAAACGGAGCAGGGTTCTTGCTGTGAAGGCGGAGCCTGGAAGATTGCCGTTTTGCTGACATGGCGAATGGTGGAAGGGGGGCCATGGTGGGCGTTAAGCCTGGACATATGTAGCTCGGGCCAAAGGGGGCTGTTGGTTGTTCAAGTTAATGAAGTTGTATTGTTAATAAAGCAAGCTGTGGCCTATGTTACCCAATACTGGTTATCAAGTGAGTTATTGCAAGGGGGTTCGGGTAAGTGGTGAGGGACAGGGGGTGGGGGTCATTGGGGTCGAACTGGTCCCGGCTCCAAGGTTTATAAAATATAGCATGAGAATCAGAGAGATTCCTCAGAGCTGAGAACTGATTATTCTTTCCTAAGGATCTTTATGAGAAAAACAAGACAAGTTGCAGTCCTGAAATGAGGTTTCACCCTCTGCTCTGTACTGGGCAGCGTCCCTACACGTACAGTCGTATTTTAGATAGAATGTGGAAATCGGAATAGAGACGGCCAGGTCGGGACGTGTCAAATTTCCGGCGATATTTAGAAAATGATCTGCTGACTTAGTTTTTTCTAAAATACGCTACACTTCTGTGCGCTGCCTACATTCTAATCTATTCTGTTTCGATGGTTCTAGAACTGTCAATATCTAAAACATCAGTGGAGTCCGTTCAGCAACTTACACATCTAGGTTTTGACACATAAATGTGTAAGTTGGCCGTTCAGAACTTAGAAGTGTACATGTCGACTCGACAGACTTGTTCAGAAGAGCATACCCCACTGACCCAACATAAAAATACCGGTCACTTGCGACACAATGTAATCAAAGACCGTAATGGACATTACCTGACTCTTCTTCCCCCTCTCCCTCTCTAAGTTCCCCCCAACTGTTTCCTACCATACATGTACCTCATTATTCCACAATATCACTTTGTATTCATTCATACTATGTATTTGTTCAAACCGTAATGGTTATATGTAAGCCAGTGGCGTACCAAGGGGGGGCGGTCCGCCCCAGGTGCACGCTGCTGGGGGGTGCTGCGGCGTGCTCCTGTCGGCTCCGAGTTCGCTATCTTCGCTCTTTTGCTGCAGCTCCCTCTGCCCCGGAACAGGTTATTTCCTGTTCCGAGGCAGAGGGAGCTGCAGCGAACGGGTGAAGATAATATCTGGAAAAATATCTGAGGGTTCCCTTTATACTTAACATAATATAATGTGTACATTACATTATGTGTACCATACAGGTGAAACGATGCATTGGTGATAGCTGAGACTTGAGTTTATATTTGGTGGCTAAGGTCCTGGTTTATATGTTTGCATTTGTCACTCACACAACATCTTGGTGATTTGCCTTCTCCTTCCATGCTCCAAGTGGATTTTCCAGCTAGTGTTGCTGTTGCAGTTTTTCCCCAGTTTGCCAATGGGGAATTTCTTCTCCTTGGTAAGTTGGCAGCCAATGAGTAGGTAGAGTACGGTAATGACAGCTACTGGAACGAAGTAGAAGAAAATGGTGGTGATCTGGATGACCAGGTTGTACATCCACTTAGGTTTCAGCATGCTACAAGTGGCCGACTCTTCGATCTTCTCCAAGGAAGGCAGGTAGATATAATATATCCCATGCAAGGAAGTGTTGGGAATGGCACACAACAGTGATGTCACCCAGATGGTGCTGATAACCCTCCTGGCGTGGGTGTTGGTCATGACGTGCTTGGTCTTCAGAGGGTGTACCACAGCGATATATCGCTCCACGCTGAGTGCTGTCACATTCAAGACCGAGGCGAAACACACGGTCTCAAACAGGAAGGTTTTGAAGTAGCAGCCGCTTTCCCCGAATGGGAAAGGGTAGTTTTGCCACATCTCATACGTCTCCAATGGCATTCCGAAAATCAGAACCATTAAGTCTGAGATGGCCAGGCTGAAGAGGTAAAGATTGGTGGGGGTTCTCATTTTCCGGTGTTTAGCAATGACCGTGCAGGTAAGCAAATTCCCAGTCACCCCTGTTATGAATATCAGTAGATAGGTGAGAGAAATGGGCAGAAAAAATGAAGATGTTCTGGGCCCCAAAATCCTGAGTAGAAGTTTTTGCAGGATCTGACTTTGGTTCTGGTTCCTATTCCAGCTTTCGTTTGTGTAGGTCCAGTTGCAGGTGTCCATCTGAAGGTCTTCGAAGCAGATTTGGAAAAGATCCTCCACCTGCACTGAAGTCATGGCTATGAATCAACTCAAAGATTTACTGCCTGTAGCTAGAACTCCATTCTACGGTATCTCTTTCCTCAGGCTTCTTGGTGGATCCTTCTATCACTTGCCCAGTTCTGTTCTGGAAACGTCTGTGCATTAACTTGCAGAGATCCTTCTGGTAAGTACATAGTCTAGGCCGTGGCTCCTTTTGGGGATCATTGTTTCTGTACTCGACATTTCAAGAGTGGTACTGTCTACAGTTATACTGGGTAAAGTTTCTTCACTTTTCTTTCATGTGAGCTGAAGATCTTGTGTGTCAACGTTTAACAGGTTATTCACGTTAATAGATGAATTACTGTTTTTCGTTTTAACAAGGGTCTTCTGTTTCCTTGGCTTAGTGTTCTGTAAGTCTCTTCAAGGTATGGCAGTGCTGTAGGTTTATCTGTAAGATCCTGAGGAGAACGTGCTGATAAGCGACAGACATAAACCTGAAAAAAAAATAAGTCTAGTGTTAACCATATGATCAATGATCACTCTAACAAGAGAACACCTCAGCATACTAGAGACTTTCCTTCTGTTTCTGACATAGACCTCTAAGGAAGCTTCTCTCAAATGCCAGAAAGAATTTTGGGGATGGGATCAGTGCAAGATACAGAGGACAGGGGAATCCAAAGGCAGGGAAGCAAAAGCGAAAGCAAAAAAGCACAAGGAGCCTTCAAAATGGAGAGCTTCTCAGCTACACATTATTAGGACAGGACAGGCCCGACACGGTCTGCGTTTCAGCAACAACGCCTGTGTTTCATGGGTCTATATTTGATATCTAACGGTCCAAAGACAGAAAACAAACTTGTCTTGAAAAAGACAGGTCTGCCAGAAGCTTAAAAAAGGAGAAGCCAAAAAGCGCAGGACCAAATTCCGGATCTGGTTAAATGTACCACACTGTGGTTTTGTTCAGTAGCAATCATGCCATTGTTTGGTTACGATTCACAGTGCGGTATTTTTAACCAGATTTTGTTCCCGTGCTTTTTGGTAAACGGAACTGAGTCTTGGGGCTCCAGCTCACAGTGTTTTCTATTCTTTTATTGAGAAACTATATATTTGAGAATCTCCTGATGACGCTTTTTTTTTTTGCAAAACATGGTATCCATGGAGAGATTCTATGAACAAAAAGAGATCCTGAACGGAATAAAGCTGTAAGATCGATCAGAGAGTTTTTGGGTGAGACTGTATAATGCGTTGAGCAATGAGGACAACTGCCTGATGGAGTTTGAACGTTGAGATTTGGTATTTGGGACATGCTTGACTGGACTATTTTCATGTGTGAAGGGTTTCAACTGATGAACTCTGCACTCCTCGAATGCATTGTCAAAAACTCAAGAGCACATGACCTTTCTAAATATCACTAACAAGTTAAGTATTTGACGTTTTGAGGTTGGTGGATGATTTGTAACATATTAGAACTTGTAAGGTGTTATTATATTACTTCTATTGAATTAACAAAGCCGTTAATGTTAACGAGTGAGATCATGAAAATATCTGCAGTGATAAGATTATTGTAACTATATATATTTTTTGAAAATAAAGATTGATTTTTTAAATGTTTGATATAAATACAGTTAAGTCTTTATATTGATATATGTTTATAAACAACTGTAGACTTTTCGTAAATTTGAGTCATTTTATTATACTATAAATATCCTATCACCATATTTGATTTTTAAATATATATATGTACATAAAAAAATAATCACGTGTGCTCAAAAAAGTGTGTTGTGCCTTCTCAATAACTGGACACTGGTCATAAACATTTAACCATAACAATATTCCACGTAAAAAAAGTACTAATCTTAGTTCAGTTCAGAGAAGGCTGCCTCTTGCCACCGCCAGTATAATCCAAAGTGCAAAGTGTAAATAATGCTCAAATGTTTCTTTCTTCGTAACTGTGATTTCATCTATGATGTGTTAATCACAGTAGTTTACCTAGGCGCCCAGTATAAGAGGCTTGGGGAGGCTAAGCCTCCCCTGCTGCAGCAGGATGGATCAGCCGTGGAGTCCGGCTGCTCGGGGGGGGGGGGTTTAAATTGTTGGTTTACCTCCATCCTCACAGCAGGAGCTGTCTCTAGCCTTGTGTAACCAGTTGTAGAAATTGGTTTATGGTTTAATTTGTTTACCTTACTGCTGGGAGAGCAGGGGGGGGGGGGGTTGGCTGGAGGTGTCCTGGGTTGCCAGGGAGATGTTAAATATCTCCTTGTTAAATAAGGGTGACTTCCTGATCTGCACATGAGCAGTTCATACCAAAGAGACTTGCACTGACACCTGAGGACAGATAGCAGCAGAATCGGATACTGGGCCAGCATGATCAGAAAAAGTCACCAGACAACAAAGGTAGAAAAGATCATTTTATTTTCATTATAGTGTTTGAAATATGTCCACTTTGAGAATCAGGTGATCAACATTAAAAGTTTATATTTATTTACTTATTTATGGCATTTTATCCCACATTAAACATGAATTAGGGTGTTTTGTGGCTGTACATGATCCCTTGTTTCATATTGTTGACGGTCTGCATTTTCCGTATGGGTGGTATATTGGTGTATTAGGTTCTGCCCAGTGTAATATTTATGGTACAATAAGGTTCTGAGTGTGTTTTTGCACAAAGTTGTGCATAGTGTTTTGCAGTTGAGCGATTGTGGTTAAAATATGCTTTGAGCAACCACTTTATTCTTTGACATATGATACATAGCTAATATCTAAATTTAATAAAAGGTATTGTGACTTTTATTTTTATTTATTTATTTTTTTCTGTGTGTTATCAGACAATTATGGATTTAAGCTCCACCCCTGGCCCCACCCCTAACCCCGCCCCCTTTAGCACCCCCAAACAGTTGGGCCACCGACTGCCTATCAATACATAAGCCCCCAATACAGATCTATGTTTCATTGATCTTCTTAGGGGAGCGTGAAATCTAATACTTTGAGCAGCCATCAGGCCCAGTAACTCACACCATCGAGTTGCATCTAACTTTAAAAAGAAATTTAGACATCCCAAATATTTGGGATTAATTTTTGGATGGATTCTGGCTATAAATAAATATATTGACATAAATGTTCTCTCAGTCTTAGAGATATATATTAAACTTTTAAGGGCAGACTGCTAAAAAGTAGAGGAATGGCCTAGTGGTTAGAGAACCTGTCTTGAAATTCAGAGGTGGCCGGTTCAAATCCCACTGCTGCTTCTTGCCATCTTGGGCAAGTCACTTAGGCCCTCATGATCAAAAGCAAACTCCGGTGCTAGAGGCTGTTAACGCCATACTAGTGCCGGAGTTTGCTTCCGACCCATGATCAGAGCCCTTGAGCGCGTGAAACAACGCGCTCGAGGGCTCTTAGCGCAAGTAGCATGCAAATGCATGCTAATCAGCGCTTAACGCATTCATCCCCAATGATCAGCATCCAGCGCCCGAAAAATTGGGTCGCTGGCCGCGGCAAACTCTACGCCAGCTCCGAGCTGGCGTTAGGGTTTGCGCCGATCATTGGGGAGGAATGGTGAGCCCTGTCCAGCATGCAGTTGCGTGCTGGCAGGCCCCCGTTCCCCCCCAAAGCAAACGCGAACAGGGGGCTGGAGGTCCGGTGGACCTCCGGTCCCCCCGACGATCCCACCCCCCCCCCCCCATGCTCAGGGAAGGCTGGAGATCCAGTGGGTCTCCAGTCCCCCCAAACCCCCAGAAAATGTCAAGTGGCTTTGGATCATGAGGGCCTTAATCCTCCATTAGATTATGAGCTCTCAGGAACAGGGAAATACCCAATGTAACTCACCTTGAGCTACTACTGAAAAGGATGAGCAAAATCCAAATAAATCTGAACTTTGGTGTTGTATAGTATAATGTGCAGGGGGAGAGAGAGAGAACAAGTGAGGGGTTTTTAGAACAGGGGGAAGGGACATTGTCCCATTAACTTTTTATTTCCTCAGGGTCCTCTCTTGAGGAGTTGCCTGTGATGCTGTCTTTTGTCCCGCGCAGAATTTCATGCAAATTCTGAACTGCGCAGCTGCGCAGAATTCTCCCAGGGGTATCTGGGGTGAGGGGGAGCTGGAGAAGCTTGCACTGCTGCCACTTGTGCTGCATCTGTCTGGTAACGGGGCAGCAAATTTGAATGTATGTCTGTGGAACGCTGACAAGTACTGCCTGTGCTGTGTCTGCCGCCTCTCAGATGACACAGGTCAGTTTCTGTGAAGTCATTTCACCTTTTTTCAGACGCATTAGCTACTGCAAGCGCACGATCTGCTTATTCAGTTACTGGCATTGCTCTCACTTAGAAAGAACAGTCTGTAACATCAGAGTGCTGCTGAGTCCCTAACACAAATAATTGGATTTGCAAGTCCTCTGGTATCAATCCCGCCCACTGCACACCAAGAAACAGAAAATGTATCTTCTTCTGGTCTCACACCTGCAGCACACTTACAACACAGCAGCCAGACTTATATTTGGAAAAACGCGATTCGAAAGCGCCAAACCCCTCCGAGAAAAACTACACTGGCTTCCAATCAAAGAACGCATAGCTTTTAAAATCTGCACCCTGGTCCATAAAATTATCTCTGGTCGACCTCATAGACCTCCCAACTAGAAACACAGCCAGATCAACACGAGCATACTTAAATCTCCACTACCCAAGCTGTAAAGGACTCGAATATAAATCAACTTATGCATCCAGCTTCTCCTACATTACACAATTGTGGAAAGCACTACCAACGTACGACCATCTCAACTTCCGGAAATCACTACAGACCTACCTGTTCGAAAAGGCACACCCTACCGACCCAACTTAAGCACCTAAACCCTGCAACACAACGTAACCCAAGCTCGTAATGAACACTATATACAATGTACTTTTTCTAGCGAAAAAGGTGCTGGTACTCAAATGACAGGCCAGCCTTCAGGGGTGGGGTGATCACTGAGGGACCCACCCCACAATAGCCAGGCCCCCTGCAACCAGTCACAGAATCTATGACAAGGCAGAATTGGTGTGTAGGGCCTGAGCTCTTTTATTAAAACTTGGGGACCATGGGTCAATTTTAGAAGACAATGGAAAAGGTGCCGGTACTCAGTACCCCCAAGTACCCCCTCAAAAAAAAGCCCTGACTATATATCTCTTCTTCTCTATTATTCCTAGGTCTCTATAACTACGAACCTTATTAGACTACTACATCACTTTGTATTTGTTTCTCTACCGGACTTGGCGAACGCCTTTACGGTACTATGTAAGCCACATTGAGCCTGCAAATAGGTGGGAAAATGTGGGATACAAATGCAATGAATAAATAAATAAACATAACCTCCATCATGCCCAGGCACAGCAAATTCTTCCGAGCCCAACACGCTATCTCCGACAACGTCCAGTCTGCGTCACTAGTACCTGGCAGATTCCAAACACTAGATCAGATTTCTCATCCCTCTTTTGAAGGGATAAGCGATGACTTTGCCAAGTTTACCTGGTTAATAATGGACATGCGGCAAAATAAAAAAATTGGCGCCCGTCCATTTTGGGCTTGAGACCTTACCACCACCCATTGACCTAGCGGTAAAGTCTCACATGTTAAGCGGGCAGTAATGGTCTATGTGTGTACAATGTTGATTACCGCCCGGTTAGCGCCGCTTGCTGGAAAATTTCCGTCTGACCAAATGTAGATTATTGAATGGTTTCCTTATAACAATATTGACCTGGTGGTCCAGTGGAAAGGCAGAATCAATCCAGATTCCTGGGCTCTGAACCTTCATCTGAACAGAAAGAGGAAACCCTCAATGCAGAAACCATCACTGGCTGATTGTTTTCCTTTGCTCCCAACCCAATAGAATAACAGGTTATTTAGGGTTAATTTTCAAAATGTAGCTGTCATACAGCTACTAATTAATTGTTAGCAGTTGAGCTTCACTCAACAGAAGACTCTCTACTTCAGGAAACAAGTGAAAGCCTGGCTCTTCACCCAAGTCTGTAACGGAAGAAGTAACTAACTAGTCACAGACAAAAGGACGGACACCAGCTGCACATACTGGAGCAGGACATAAGTACATAAGTATGGCCATATTGGGACAGACTGAAGGTCCATCAAGCCCAGCATCCTGTTTCCAACAGTGGCCAATCCAGGTCATAAGTAACTGGCAGAAAAACAAAGACAGCAACATTCCATGTAGAACCCCAAAGAGTAGCAAGATTCTAGAATTCTAAAGAATAACAAGATTCCATGCAGAATTTCAAAGTGTAGCAACATTCCATTCAGAATTCCAAGTACATAAGTACATAAGTATTCCCATACTGGGACAGACCCAAAGGTCCATCAAGCCCAGCATCCTGTTTCCAACAGTGGCCAATCCAGGTCACAAGTACCTGGCAAGATTTTCCCAAGTCCATCTTAATAATTGCTAATGGACTTTTCTCTCAGGAAGCTATCCAAACCTTTTAAAAACCCCGCTAAGCTAACTGCTTTTACTACATTCTCGAGCAACAAATTCCAGAGTTTAATTACATGTTGAGTGAAGAAATATTTTCTCCGATTCGTTTCAAATTTACTACTTTGCAGCTTCAATGCGTGCCCCCTATCATGCACCTTTCTGACTTCATGGGCAACTTTCTTTAAGTTAGTCCCCTATTCTCAAACTCCTGTTACTCTGTCTTATCTGTCTGTATGTTCCACCTCTGCTTACACCCTATGCTGTCTATGAAGACATCTTGTGTATTGTTTTGACATTGTAAGTAGTACACTATCTAGCTTATTTTCGAAAGGGAAGGATGCCCATCTTCCGACACAAATCGGGAGATGGGCGTCCTTCTCCCGAGGTCACCCAAATCGGCATAATTGAAAGCCGATTTTTTGCGTCCTCAACTGCTTTCCGTCACGGGGACGACCAAAGTTCACAGGGGCGTGTTGTCAGTGTACCAAAGGAGGGACGGGGGCATGGTTAAGAGATGGGCGTCCTCGGCTGATAATGGAAAAAAAAGGGCGTCCCTCACGAGCATTTGGTCGACTTTACTTGGTCCCTTTTTTTCATGACCAAGCCTCGAAAAGGTGCCCAAACTGACCAGATGACCACCTGAGGGAAATCGGGGATGACCTCCCCTTACTCTCCCAGTGGTCACCCACCCCCTCCCACCCTAAAAAAAATAAATGAAAAAACATTTTATTCCAGCCTCTATGCCAGTCTCGAATGTCATACAGCAGTATGCAGTATGCAGGTCCCTGGAGCAGGTTTTAGTGGGTGCAATGCACTTCAGGTAGGTGGACACAGGCCCATCCCCCTCTACCTGTTACACTTGTGCCATGTAGAAAGGACCCAACACGTCTTTAAACACTGGATAAACAGTGCCTTCTGCCTCATTTCAACGATTCGACTGTTCCCTTCCAAGATAAGTCTTGCATATATGCCAGGCCAGTAAGCAGTCGCCCACTGAAGGAAAAACGGCAGCACAGATGGGTATGAACCAGTCATCCTCAATATGTATCTAACACCTTCCCATCCTTAAGATGACATGTTTACCATGTGTTACTGGGGGTAGACACGGAGGCACCCACTCACTCTCCTTTTCTTTAAGACGTCCATTGCTTATTTTTAACCTCTTTACCACAGACTGGCCGTGACGGGTTTCAGTGGAAGCTGTTTATGTTAAGGTTGATCTTCAGCTTTCCTGCTGCGAATCACTGCCTGCGACGTTGTTTCTTTTCTTGGCTAGCCTCTGTGCCGTTCGCTCTGTCCCTTTCCCTCTAGACATGGTGTTAGAGATATGAGCTGCAGCTGGTTAAGCGGTGCCTACAGAAGGGTTTAAATATTTGTGCTCTGTAAAGTCTCTGTTCTTCTGCAGTTGCACAAGATAAGGTGGGATTTTGCTATGTCAAAATAATTTAAACAGGCAGAAGAGCTTCCTGGTTAGATCACACTGACCAGGCAGGGAAATGGATATTCACTGGCACAAGTGCTGCTGAATATCCCCTCTGACCACCACAGCACTCTATGGTTAGTGCCAGACGGATCAGGGGTGGAACTGGGAGTTATGGGGGCACTTGCGATATACAGTGTTAGTAGCCACATAGCTAGCTGGGCATGCTGAACCCTATTAATAGCAGCCCTAACTCTGCCCAATCAGCTAGGCATGTACCTGGATAACTTCCTGATGCCATCAAAGACCCTAGTTAGTCTGTGCCGGTACCCGGATAGGGTCTAGCCCTGAAGATCCAGGTCTAATTTAGCTGGCAGTGGCATAGCTACGGGTGGGCATGGGTGGGCACAGGCCCACCCATTCTTGCCTCAGGCCCACCCAGCACCTCATTTGTGGTGACTCACTCTTCTCTCTCATGGTAGCTGCCTGTCTCTCTCTGAACCCCCCTGTCCCCCATCTACCCTTGAGCTGTCGCCAGCAGCGATTCCTAAGCAACCTGCACCAGCTCTGCAGGCTTTCCTCTTCTGCATCCCGCCCTCAATGATGTCACTTCCTGTTTCTTCACTGGCGGGGACGTGGTAGAGGGAAGCCTGCAGGGTGGGTGAAAGTTCCTTACTGGAATCCCTGCTGGCGACTTCTTGGGGGAGAGAGGAGCAGATGCTGGGTGGGGGTGGGGGTGGGGGCAGAAAGATGATGATAGCAGGGACAGAGAGAAAGTTTTTTTAAAAAGCTGTATGTATGTATGGGGTTGGGGATGGGAAGTGCCCACCCAGGTTAATTCGGGGCCCACCCAAAATGGCAGGTCTGGCTACGCTCACTAAAGAAATGCTGACCCTCACTGGCTGAAAGTTGAACCCATTGCTTCTATGGGATCAGGTTATATAGACACAATCCAGCTAGAAATTCAATGCTGGGCCCTGTGTGAGCTTCACGTTATTTTTGAAAGCTGGCTAGTGCACGACCAGTTAAGTCAGTGCTGAGACTTAATTGGCCAGGGGCTAATGTGTAGAGATAAAACAGGTCCCATTTATTGTTTTATGAACGAAACGCAAACGGGTCAATATTCACAGCAATTGAACCAGCCAGAAACCGCTCCTGGCTGGTTAAGTCACCTGTTTGGGGCTAACTGCTAATTTTCAGTGGCACGTTAACTGGTTAGCTCTGCTGAAAATAGCCAGCTATTTTGGGGGCACTCTGGGGGCGGAGTCAGCACTTGCCCTGTTAAGCGCCCAAGCCAGCACTTAACCCGCCAGGTTATCCGCATAAACAGGACCACATAAAAGTCAGTCCTATCTTTATGCGGCTGCTTAAGGACCCCTTTTACCATTCTGCGGCAAAAGGGGGCCAGCGCTGGCTTCGGCGCATGTTTTACAAGTGCGCCGAGGCCCCCTTTTACCATAGCTGGTAAAAGGGAAGGTCTCGCTTTCCTGCCGGAAATGGCCAGGCGGCAAGTAAAGCACTTGCCTTGCGGCCATTTTGAGGGGGTGAGCCCTTACTGCCACCCATTGAGGTGGCGGTGAGGGCTCCTGCGCTAACCTGACGATAACCAGGCAGCGCGTGCCCCTGCTCGATTACCACCGGGTACAGTCTGCCGCTACGAAAATGACGGAGCAGTAGGGGTGGGAAGTACCGCCGTAGCCTGGCGGTACTTCCGTTATAGCGAGCGGCAAGCCCGCGTTGGACTTAACTGCCGTTTAGAAAAAGGAACCCTAAGTGCCGAATATCGCAGTTAACCGGCTATGTGTTAATTGACTCTGTAAACCTGGACATGGCTCGGCATTGAATTTCTAGATTTAATGCTGGTAAAAGTCAGCAAAGCATTGATCGCAGCCAGCTGAATATCAGGTCCAGAGTTTTTTTTTCCTTACAATTTGATGGCCTTCCATTCTGATTTTTCTTTGTATTTACTGATGTACATTGCTTTGTTATCTTACTGAGGAAAGGCAATTCAGCAAGTTCTAATAAGCCATAGTTTGTTTTAGATAAGTAACTTTGATTGAGTTAAAATTAGCTACTATGTATTTTTATGATTTTATGTAATTTTCAGGAAAGCCTTGATCCGCCTTGAACCTTTTCAGATGATCACGGTATCTAAAATTTGGGCAGACTGGATGGACCAGACAGGTCTTTTTCTGCCGTCATTTACTATGTTACTCACGTAAATGCTTTTTAATGTAACATCATGTAAATTCTATCCTGGCTACTATGGAAAGCTAATGTAAAGCTTTAAGTAGCAGTGTTACCCTTTCAGATTTGGAAGAAAGCATAAGCACACTCATTTCATGTAATTTATACCCCAGGGAAGAATTCACACTCTTTCTGCCCACCCCCCCCCCCCCCCTCCTTCCACTGGCCAGGCAATGTGAGTCTGTTCCAGTGTAGCTCCTGTTCCTGCCCCTACATAATGTGACTGGATTTCTGATAGGCAACTCCGGAATCTGTGTTCTTGTGGTAGTGGTGATGAACTCAGTGACGGAGTAGTTTAGAAGAGATCTCGGAAACTCCCAGCTCACCTGAGAAGTGCTGTACCAACCTTCTCTGGAATATGGAGCCAGTCAATTTTCCAGAGCTTAAATCCTCTGTGTGCAGGACTTAAGCAGATAAACCCTAATGCTTTGAATTGGGTCCCAGTGTTCTTGACAGTGGCTGCTAAATATTCCTTTCAGAGGCTTCATTTTCTCCTCTTGGTCTACTTTTACTCTTATCCTCTGGTCTACCATGTTTTATTTTGTTTTTTTTCTAGTGGTTTTCCTTTCTTCTTTTCATTTCAGTTCTGTTGTTTCTTCTTAGCCCTGTTTCTTCAGTGAATTCTTGATTTCTGGACCCCTCTCCATGCTTCCCCACTGTCTCCACATTTCCCTCTTCACCTCTTCCTCCTGCACTCTCTTCTCTTCCCTTCTCACCTGACCTGCTCCCACTTTCTCCTTCTTCCCAGGCCCCTGCTCTCACTCCTATCCTATTCTCTCCAAAAGACACACACAAAAAAGCAAAAATCATTCAACATCTATTTAAATCATCCCAATGCCTCTACAATAGGGTAGACACCTCCGATGGTGTGGATAACACGAGGAATGGTCTAGAATTTGGCAGCTGAGATTTAATGCTAAAATAAATGCAGGGTCATACATTTAGGCTGCAAAACCCCAACGGAACAGTACAGTTTAAGGGGTGAGGAACGTTTGTGCATGAAAGAGGAGCAGGACTTGGGTGTGATCGTATGTGACGATCTTAAGGTGGCCAAACAGGTAGAAACATCAACGGTGAAAGCTAGAAGGATGCTTGGGTGCATAGGGAGAGGAATGGCCAGTGGGAAAAAGGAGGTGATGATGCCCCTGTATAAGTCCCTGGTGAGATCTCGTTTAGAATATTGTCTACAATTCTGGAGATGCACCTTCAAACAGATTGGAGGAATGGCCTAGTGGTTAGGGTGGTGGACTTTGGTCCTGGGGAACTGAGGACCTGAGTTTGATTCCCACTTCAGGCACAGGCAGCTCCTTGTGACTCTGGGCAAGTCACTTAACCCTCCATTGCCCCATGTAAGCCACACTGAGCCTGCCATGAGTGGGAAAGCGCGGGGTACAAATGTAACAAAACAAACAAACAAAACAAAAAATTATATATATATATAAACAGGATGGAGTTAGTCCAGAGGGCAGCTACTAAAATGGCCAGTGGTATTCGTCATAAAGCGTATGGGGACAGACTTAAATATCTCCATATATATACTTTGGAAGAAAGGCAGGAGAGGGAAGATATGATAGAGACATTTAAATACCTCCGTGTCATACATGAACAGGAGGTGAGTCTCTTTCAACTGAATGGAAGCTCTGGAATGAGGTGGCGTAGGATGAAGGTGAAAGGGGATAGACCCCGAAATATCCCGAGGAAATACTTCTTGACAGAAAGGGTGGTGAATTCATGGAACGGCCTCCTGGTGGAAATGGTGAAGACGAAAACAGTATCTGAATTCAAGAATGCTTGGGACAAGTTCATAGGATCCTTAAGAGACTGATAGGGAGAGTAGATGGTACAGATAGGCCGTATGGTCTTTATCTGCCTACATTTTTCTCTGTTTCCCTGTTTCTTACAGCTGAGAACTGCACAGAGCTGGGATAGGAAGTGAAGGAAGAAAAAGACCATATGGCCTACCAAGTCTGCATGTCCTTCCCATCTACCATCCCTTCCTCTCTCTCTTAGAGATCCTATGTACGTAATTCAGATACAGTCTTTGTAGCCATGACATCCACCAGGAACCCTTTCCATAAAGAAATATTTTCTTAGGTTGCTTCATCCTATGGTGCCTCATTCCAGAGCTTCCTTTCAGTTGAAAGAGACTCACCTCCTAGGCATTTATGCAAAATAGGTATTTAAACGTCTCTATAAAATCAGTCCTCTTCCACCTTTCTTCCAAAGCATACTGAAATTTTTAAGTCTGTCTCCATACGCTTTATCACAAAGCCCACTGACAATTTTAGTAGCCACCCACTGGACTGACTCCATCCTGTTTGTATCTTTTTGAAGGTCTCCAGAATTGCACACAGTACTCTAAATGAGGTCTCACTAGAGACTTCTACAGAAGCACTATCACCTCCTTTTGCCTACTGAGCATTCCTCTCCCTATGCACCCAAGCATCCTTCTAGCTTTTCCATGATCTGTTCTGCCTGTTTGGCCACTTTAAGATCATCACATCAATCACACTGAAGACCCACAAAAGTTCTTCAACTCCTAAACTGTATCGTTCTGTTGGGTTTTTGCAGCCCAAATGCATGACTCTGCGTTTTTTTTAGTATTAAATCTTAGCTGACAAATTCTAGACCATTCTTCTGGTTTCACTAGATCCCTCCGAATGGTATTCACACCTCCCAGGGTGTCTACCCTACTGCAGATTTTGGTATCATTTATAAAAATTATTGATGCACTCAAGCTTACAAATAATTGATTTGAAACTCCAAAACCATAGCTTCACACTTACTGTGTAAAACAATGGATACAGGAGCAAGTGTCACCTTGAATTAAATAAGAATCAATCAACATCTAAAGTGGAGAAAAAAGGGGATTCAGTAACGCCACCCAGCCAGCCCAAGATGATCGGACTATAAGGCATGGGCCCAGCACAACATCATATGGACCAAAAAACTCCACACTCAGTTGAATGTCCAAAAAAATCAAAGGTAGACAAATGCCTATATCCAGAGTAATGAGATCACAGAGTGGATCTATATCACAGAATGTACCTATGTTTTATACTTTACAATTTAGCGCTCTTATGATGCTACCGACTACTTATCTTAAATCCAACCACAATGGTGTTGCACTCTCGGTCTGTAGTTTCAGTCGCAACCCAGTCCCCGTTTCGCTATTGCTGCTTCAGGGGTTTCGCTCGCTTGTAAAGTCTTAATTCCAATAATCTCGTCTGCTGCCGTTATCAGACATCTACATACTTCTGTGTCTCGTTTGCTGCACTCCGTAGACAAGACATTTATAAAGAGGCAAATTTTACCAGACAGCCCTTCCACAGTATCACTTTCTAAAATGTTTTAAAAAGCTGGCTCAACTGGTAACATCCCTTTCCTCTGAGTGAAGCTCCATTTACCACTACCCTCTGTCGCCTTCCAGTCAACCAGTTTCGAACCCAGTTAGTCACTCTAGGGTTTATATGGAGGGCACTCAGTTTATCTCACGTCACCCATGGGAATTGTACCAAAGGCTTTCCTAAAATCTTATAAAAACTTCTCTGATGATTGACTTCAATCTGTCCTTTCACGATCCTATTTCTGAAAGAGCATTTAAAGTGCCAGGCTGGGTCAGACCAATGGTCCATCAAGCCCAACATCCTGCCTCTGATGCTGGCCAATCTGGGTCGCTGGTAGATCCTAACAGGGAAGCCAAGTCCATGACGCTCACTCCCACAAGCCACAACTCTGCTGTCCAGTCAGGAACAGGGGCTGTAGGAACTTTAGCCAAAGGGCAGGATCTGGGGACAAGGAGAAGGGATGTAGTGCATCACAGTGCCTGCCCATGATCCCCAGCTAATCACCAAGAGGCATCTCCATGTCTGTGCTCCCCCCCCCCCATTTTATTCTATGGGGCAGCTGTCCCTTATCACAACAGAGCATATGTTCCACTCCCTGTGGCTTCCCCAGGCCATATTCCCATCCTTTGGTCTTCCTTGCCGTACAGTTCTTTGGTTTTAGATTGTATATATAGGGCAGGCTGGTTAAAATCTATGTCTAAAGCTCATCAGATGTAATTCCCACTTTCAGCATATATATTACCTTCATTCACTCCTTTTTTCAATCCTGTGTTTATTGGAAAGACAAGAACACCTGTATTTATTTGTATCCCACATTTTCCCACCTTTTTGCAGGCTCTTACAAAAAGTAGTAAAACACAGCATTTGCCTCTGAACAGGGTTAGAATTAAACAGAAAATTATTCTGATACCTATCATTGCTTTCACCTGCAAGAAAACCAATACGAATAGGAGTTAACTGACTGCCACAGATATTACTACATGGTTACTCACTTTCAGGGATCCTGACACAAGGAATTTTGGGGCTTTCAGAACTTGAAATGCAACCCCCCCCCCCGCCAAAAGCAACAGACAATATACAGAATTTCATAACATATTAGATTTACTAACCTGGCCTGGGATGGGATGTGCCAAACTTTTTGCAAAACAGATCTACAAAATAATTTGATTACCCCCGATAGGTTTTTCTTCTTTCGAGGCAAAGGTAGTACCAAAGGTCCCCTCCCAGGACCCCCCCCCCCCCCAAACCCCCCCCCCCCCCAAAAAAAATCAAAACAGGCTGAACTGACTTTAAAATACTTTACATATTCCTATTCCAATTTAGCCATCTCGTCTGGGACATGCAAAACACAGACGGTACCAGACTATATTTAACAGATCCTCTGTGCTTTGCCCCACGCGTGACCCACGGGAATGAAAGTGGATCAGAACATACAAGGCAGGGACTGATTTGATTCATTGAGTGAGTCAAAATGATTTGATGTATTAACTTTAATGTCGGGGAGGCGGAGGGCAGAGGAGAATTAGGGTAAGCAGGGAAGGGATAAGAGAGACAGAAAGAGACAGATGGGACAAAAGAGAGGGTGAGAGACAGAGAAAGAGCATCGCAGAAGCGGTGAAAGAGAAAGAAAAACCTTACTCACTGCCCGGCTCTGATGCCCTTTTCACAGCCAGTTCGTTTCCCCTCTTTTTGCTGAGAAAACCACCAGTAACCCTGAAGGAGGGATGTCCGAGTTCTGACCCAAAGCACCACTGAAGGTCACACGCAGCATCCGCAGGTCCTCTGGACTCCTGAGCTCAGCACAGCTTCTGTCTCCCAGACTTTTCTTGTGCTCAGCCTGAAACATCTTCCCCTCTGGCTTCTGCTCCCTCCCTCTGCACTCTCTCCCTGTCTCTCGGCATCTCACTCAGCTGTCAAACTTAACCCTCTCCCCCTCCCACTAGCCCTGTCTCTCGGCATCTCACACACTCATACGATATCCCTCCCTCTCTCCCACTCCCCCTGTCTTTCGACATCTCATTCAGCTGTCACATTCGTAGGTATCCCTCTCCCACTCCTGTCTCAGCATCTCACTCAGCTGTCACATTGGTACAGTATCCCTGTCTCCCCCCCCCCCCCCCCCCCCCCCGTCTCTGGCATCTCATTCAACTGTCACATTCGTACGTATCCCACTCCTGTCTCTCAGCATCTCACTCAGCTGTCACATTGGCACAGTATCCCTCTCTCTCACTCCTCCTGTCTCTCGGCATCTCACTCAGCTGTCAAACTTGCACGGTAACCCTCTCCCCCTCCCACTAGTCCTGTCTCTCGGCATCTCACACACTCATACGATATCCCTCCCTCTCTCCCACTCCCCCTGTCTCTCGACATCTCCTTCAGCTGTCACATTCGTAGGTATCCCTCTCCCACTCCTGTCTCAGCATCTCACTCAGCTGTCACATTGGTACAGTATCCCTGTCTCTCTCCCCCCCCCCCCCGTCTCTGGCATCTCACGCAGCTGTCACATTGGTACAGTATCCCTCTCTCCCACCCCTCTGTCTCTGGCATCTCACGCAGCTGTCACATTGGTACAGTATCTCTCTCTCCCACTGCTCCTGTCTCTCAGCATCTCACACAGCTGTCACATTGGTACAATATCCCTCTCCCCCACTCCCTCTGTCTCTCAACATCTCACACTGCTGTCACATTGGTACAGTATCCCTCTGTCCCACTCCCCCTCTCTCGGCATCTCACTCAGCTGTCACAGTCCTACTGAATCTCCCCTTTCCATCTACTCCCTGTCTCTCTGGGTTTTAACAGCAAAGACAGTCACAGGGCAGTTCAAGTCAGAACAAGAAGATGACAGCAGAATGAGAAGGAAAATTCAGTCCCCCCCCCCCCCCCCCCTTGAAATTCCACCCATGCAAAACAGATGCAGCCCTTTCCTATTTTCTTTGGTAGTGAGCAGGAATCATCAACAGCAGATTTTATCTTGAACCAAATTATGGGGGGGAAGTTGAGTTTATTACTTCCCCCCCCCCCCCCCTAAATTCCTTACAGAAACTGCTGATTTCTTTACGGGTACCCAGTCACTACTGGTTTTCATCCTTTTTGCACTGGCTGTACCACAGCTCTTTTACTAAGTTGCGTAGGCGCCTACACACGCTCAATGCACGCCAATTTGGAGTTACCGCCCTGCTACCGCATGGCCCTTGCAGTAATTTCATTTTTGACATGTGTCTGCTACACGTGTCCGAAAATATTTTCAGATGAATGTAGCGGATGCGCGTCAAGTGGCTTTCTACGCACCTAGGCCATTAATGCTGAAAATTGGAAATTGGCCATTTTTTGACTGTGAGAAGAAATGGCCTTAGCACTTGGGAAAGACCCCAAGAAGGGGTGCTAAGCCCACTTTTTGCCGTACCTTTGTACAAGGACCCCATAGTCAACTTGTTCCTTAAGGGAGCACTTTGGGAACTGAGAACACATATAAATAGTGCATATTTTCAAACAAAATATGAGCATAGTTCTGTTTTGAAAATTACATTTAGTGCATGTTACAACTTTTTAACATGCATTAATCAACTTAATTTGTGGGGCAGGAGTTCCTAAACATTTTTGGTTCATGGCACCCCCTCCCCCATGGCCACATGCCATCTCTGGGGCACTCCACCCCCCCCCCCCCATCACATGGGTCTCCATATCCCCCCTTTTCCTGCAGCCCCCTCCTCTCAAACCAGCACACCTTTGCCTCCCTGCCAGAGGCGTAGCCAGATTTCAGCGGGAGGGGGGTCCACAGCCCGAGGTGAGAGGGCACATTTTAGCCTGCCATTGCTGACCGCCGCCACCACCACCACCGTCACCACCACCACCAACAACTTTGACCCCCCCCCCGCCAACGACCCTCTCGACCTCCCCCCCCTCCCACCGCCAACCCTCCCCTGCCGCCGCCGTCATCTATCTTTGCTGGTGGGGGACCCCAACCCCCACCAGCCAAGGTCCTCTTCTTCTGGCACAAAGCTTCGTTCTGTTTCTGAGTCTGACGTCCGGCACATTGTACGTGCAGGATGTCAGACTCACAGAAACAGAACGAAGCCTTGCAGATCAGCAACAGCAACGGCGGGTTGGCGGCGGGAGGGGGGGTCGAGGGGGTCATTGGCAGGGGGGTCCAGGGCCATATCTACGGGGGCCAAGGCCCCCGTGGCCCCACATAGCTACACCATTGCTCCCTGCAGCCTCCTCCTCTCACACCAGCACACCTCTGCCTTCCCTAAATCCAGCATCGCTCGCTACCTTCCATCCTGAAGGTCCAGGATCGCTGCCGCTTCCTTCTCCTTCTCCTGTCATCGCTACAGTGCTTGCTGCTTACAGTTTTGGGCCGTCCACAATTCACACAGGCACTCCAGGGCCTTCCCAGTCTACCATGTTCGACTCTCTTTGATGCAACTTCCTGTTATGATGGCCGGACACAGCACAGGGAAGCCCCTGCAGTGCCTGTGTGACTCACAAATGCCCGAAAATGTAAGCTGCAAGCACTGCAGCAGCAGCAGCAGCAGCGGGGGAAGAAGCAGGAAGTGGCAGATGCCGGACCTGTGGGAGGAAAAAGTAGGGAGTGATGCACCGCGGCACCCCTAAGATTTTGCTGCGGCGTACCAGGGTGCCATGGCAGGCCCACCGAGAGGAGGGGGCAGGGGGGACAATATACCCTGGGCCCGGGTCTCCAAGGGGGGCCCGGCACCGCAGTCCCCTCTACCCGCCCTGCTCCGTCCACCACCGGGCCGGACCCCCCTGAATTCAAATCATAGCGCCTCACCTCGACCTCGCTCAGTGTGAAAGAAGCGCAGCAGCGGCAGTCTGCAGATCACCTCCCTTCAGGCCTTCCCTCCCTGTGTCTCGCCCTCTTCTGACGTAACTTGCGCGAGGGCAGGACACAGGGAGGGAAGGCCCGAAGGGAGGCGATCTGCAGACTGCCGCTGCTGCGCTTCTTTCACACGGAGCGAGGTCGACGTGAGGCGCTATGATTTGAATTAATGGGGGCCCAGCCCGGTGGTGGATGGGGGGGGGGAGCGGCGACAATGACGACCTCGGGGGGGGGGGGGGGGGGAAGGGTGGCAGCGGGACAGGCCCGGCCCAGTCTCTCGGTGGCCAGTTTGGGAACTGTTGTTGTAGGTTAATGAGCTTGCACAAAATCTGTCAAAAACCTGCTAACAAAGAAATGTGCATTCCTACTCTTCATCATCTCTTTCCAGATTAAATTTGAACTCCTCACAAGTACTACACGCAATCAGTAGGGATCTGAAACAGAACTTCTTATTTAGGGGCCCTTTTACAAAGCCGCGTAAGAGTCTACGCACGCCCAATGCAACGCCAAAATGGAGTTACCACCCGGTTACCGCATGGCTTTTGCGGTAATTTAATTTTTGGCACGCAGTCAATATGCGCCGCCTAAAACTTTATTTTCGGATGTGCGTATGGGATGCGCGCTATGTGGCATTTGACGCCTGGTTACCGCGTGAGACTTTACCACTAGGTCAGTGGCTGGCGGTAAGGTCGCAGACCCAAAATGGACGCGCGGCAACTTCGATTTTGCCGCACATCCATTTTCCTGAAACAAAAATATCCCAAACCACTGGTAGGTTATAAACACTATTTGCCAATGCAAACCAGGGTTACTTCAACTTAACTCTGCTACTCTCAAGGATATAAAATCGAGAGCCAAAAAAAAACATTGAGGCAATACGCTTAAAATAGTAAATCTCAAACTTTTTATGTGAAAGGAGATATTCTCAGAGGTTATACTCACCCAAGCGGACAACCCACTTTAAGTAGGCTGTTCCTAGAGGGTGGATGGGTCTTTACTACTACTACTACTTAACATTTCTAAAGCGCTACTAGGGTTACGCAGCGCTGTACAATTTAACATGGAAGAACAGTCCCTGCTCGGAAGAGCTTACAATCTAAAAGTCATAGAAAGTCTCCAAATACATTGCAAACACCCCTGAGCAAACCTTTGCTCTCAATAAAGTTAAAACAAATGAAATGTTCACCTCGCCAAAGTAGTGTACGTATCTATTGGTTATTAGATTGTAAACAAGCTCTCAATTTATATCCTAATTTAAACAGGGAACTCTATCTGATACTTCATAATTGAACTTTTATTTGGCTCTCGATTTATATCCTTGAGAGTAGCAGAGTTAAGCTGAAGTAACCCTGGTTTGCACATCCATTTTCAGCACAAATGTTTAAAAGGCCTTTTTTACAGGTGCGCCTCAAACCCGTGCCTACGCTACCACAAGCCATTTTTCAGCGCACCTTAGTAAAAGGACCGCTTAGTTTCTAGAACTTTTCGTCTTGGTACAGCTTGAGACAGGGAGCAGCATCTCCTGAATGATCAGTAAGAACGGGAATTGAACAGGAACCAATTACCAGGCAAAACTTGAATCCTTAAAAATACAGAATGGTGCCACCTAGTGGCCTCACAATAGACTGCAGTCTCTATAACATATATAGTGAGCTTCAACATCTTAGCATGGAAAGTTTTTGTTCAAAATTTAGGGGCCCTTTTACTGAAGGGCTGGCGCGCGGCAATCCAGAACTACCGCCGGGCCACCACAGCGTGCGCCACTTCCAGCACCACAAAAATAGTTTCTATTTTTGTAGTGCCGGTGCTTCTCCTGCAGTAATCGCAGCCTGGTTGCTGCCAGGTTGGGGTGGGAGCCCTTGCCGCCCCCTCGATGGGTAGTGGCAAGTGCTCCCCCTCAAAATAACTGTGCAAATTTCCTGTCGAGAAAAAAAGACGGCCTTTTACCCACGGCAGTAATAGGGTGCCTGTCAAAAACGCATGCTGACCCTATCACAACTTAGTAAAAGCACCCCTTATAGAATAAGGTCAGTTGCATGTTCAATCAAATTTAATAATTGGCTGTTAATTGGCTGTAATTAGTGGTAATTGGCACCAGTTAGGAGTTGTGCGTAAAACTGCCCTTAATCACTATTCTAGATGTTGTACTGGTCAATTTCTGTCATGTGCAACGTCTAAGGGGTGTGACAGGAGGAAGTAAGGACACATGCTCCAACGCATTGTGGTGCCCTGCCACTCACATAGGTTTCCTAGGTAACAGGAAGCACATGTAGGAAAAGCAAGTGGGCACCCAGGCTCTGTGGTACCCTGCCACTCACACAGGTTTCCATGGTAACAGGAAGCACATGTAGGAGGAGCAAGTGGGCACCCAGGCTCTGTGGTACCCTGCCACGCACACAGGTTTCCATGGTAACTGGAAGCACATGTAGGAGGTGCAAGTGGGCACCCAGGCTCTGTGGTACCCTGCCACGCACACAGGTTTCCATGGTAACAGGAAGCACATGTAGGAGGTGCAAGTGGGCACCCAGGCTCTGTGGTACCCTGCCACTCACACAGGTTTCCTAGGTAACAGGAAGCACATATAGGAGGAGGAAGTGGGACGTACTCCCAGGCTCTTGCAGTGCCCTGCCACTTATTCGGGTTTTCTGGGTAACAGGAAGTCCATATGGGAGGAGGAAGTGCGTATACATTATCCCAGGTTCTGTGGTACCCTGGCATTCACACAGGTTTCCTTGGTTTCCTAGACACATGTGGGAGAAGGGAGAGGGGCTTCACGGGGGCCAGTAGGACATGATGACTCTCAAGCCCTGTGGTTTTTCTTTTTTTTTTTTTTTTAATCATTTACGATTTTGCCAAGTTCAGATCTCTTGGTCAGGGGGCAGCCCAGCTGTAGTCGGAGTGAACAAGAGTAACTGATTCAAAATGGTAAACAAACATAAATGTATGTGTATTTGGGTGTCCTCAGTATCTCATCCACCACCCTCTAAATAAGAGGGGAGAAGTTATCGCAATGACGGCCTAAACCTGGCAGTAAGTAAAAACCACATATGTTTAGGTTTAGGCCCTCATTGTGATAACTTCTCCCCTCTTATTTAGAGGGTGGTGGATGAGATACTGAGGACTCCCAAAAACACATAATGTCTGTTTACTGTTTTGAATCTCATCAAAATTCATAAGGTTGCTCTTTTTTTTGTTTACTTTTGGGAGTTTTTCCTTGTTGGGTTTTGTATTTTTTGGTTAGTCAAGACTGAGACACAGAAGGGAAGGAAAAATCTTGGGCCACCTACAGAAATGGGGCCTTGAGCCTGGGTCCAGCAGCTCCTGCCTCAGGACATATTCAATAAAAAGATTCCACTTGAATTATGATATTCATTAGGAGGAAAAAGACCTCAGACTTAGCTTGATGCTATCCGAGTGCACTAGTTTTCAATCATAGGCAGAAAAGCCTTTATTTTTTAAAATGCCACTTGATTGATGTCATTTATTTAGATATTACAGAAGCAATTAAGACAGCCATCTGAGAGACAATGAAGCCTGCGATAGATATGCAGGAAAATTTGAGAAAGAAGGTGAAATCTCAAGGTAACATGATATGATAAGTGATTACCATGATGTCTTAAGTTAGGGTAGGCAGGTAGGAAAAGCAGCAAGGCGCTAGAAGTGAACCTGGGAAGGCAGAATCTAGGGGAGATTGGAGTATGGATCAGAGTTTCCCAAACTGTGCTTCAGGACCCTAAATGGGGTCACAGTTTGGGTGGGCTCTAGGGGAGGGGGTCAAAGTTAGTTGGCCACTATTTGGAGGAGTGGCCTAGTGGTTAGAACACCGGTCTTAACATTCAGAGGTGACCAGTTCAAATCCCACTGCTGTTCCTTGTGATCTTGGGCAACTCACTTAACCCTCCATTGCCTCAGGTACAACTAAGTACCTGTATATACTATGTAAACTGGTTTGAATGTAGTTTCAAAACCACAGAAAGGCAGTATATCAAGTCCCATTTCCCTTTCCCTATCTGAGATTCTACGTGGAATGTTGCTACTACCTGAGATTCCACATGGAATGTTGCTACTATTTGAGATTCTAGTTGGAATGCTGCCAGCGGAGGAGTGGCCCAGTGGTTAGAGCACCAGTCTTGCAATCCAGAGGTGGCGGGTTCAAATCCCACTGCTGTTCCTTGTGATCTTGGGCAACTCACTTAATCCTCCATTGCCTCAGGTACAACTAAGTACCTGTATATACTATGTAAACTGGTTTGAATGTAGTTTCAAAACCACAGAAAGGCAGTATATCAAGTCCCATTTCCCTTTCCCTATCTGAGATTCTACTTGGAATGTTGCTACTACCTGAGATTCCACATGGAATGTTGCTACTATTTGAGATTCTAGATGGAATGTTGCCAGTGGAGGAGTGGCCCAGTGGTTAGAGCACTGGTCTTGCAATCCAGAGGTGGCCGGTTCAAATCCCACTGCTGCTCCTTGTGACCTTGGGTAAGTCACTTAACCCTCCATTGCCTCAGATACAAACTTATATTGTGAGCCCTCCTGGGACAGAGAAATATCCAGAGTACCTGAATGTAACTCACCTTGAGCTACCACTGAAAAAGGTGTGAGCAAATCTAAATGAATAAATAAAGATTCCATTCATCACAGAATAGCAACATTCCATGTAGAACCCCAAAGAATATCAAGATTTTGGAATCCTAAAGAGTGACAAGATTCCATGCAGAATCTCAAACAGTAGCAACATTCCATGTAGAACCCTAAAGAATAACAAGCGGAGGAGTGGCCTAGTGGTTAGAGCACCAGTCTTGTCATCCAGAGGTGGGCGATTCAAATCCCACTGCTGCTCCTTGTGATCTTGGGCAAGTCACTTAACCCTCCATTGCCTCAGGTACAAACTTTGAGCCCTCCTGGGACAGAGAAATATCCAGTGTACCTGAATGTAACTCACCTTGAGCTACTACTGAAAAAGGTGTGAGCAAAATCCAAATGATAAATAAATTATGGGGTCACAGTCTCAAAAGGATTGACAAGCACTGAGGCAGATGTTTAGAAGAGCATAACCTGATCAAAACATACTGTTGATTAAAGGGCAGATGGTGATCTACATGACATCATCGCAAAGAGATGCGGAGATGTATCATCTTACAACATTAGGCAAAGCAGAGACATGCAAAGAGGCATCTCTACTACCAAAATAGGAGTGAGATGAACAAAAATAGAGAAACACGATTAACAGTTGGTGAGAGGCCAAATATACTCGCCCACGAAGAAACATGGACATCTTGTAACAGAGCTTCAATAGTATTTATTCATTTATTTATTAGTCAAACTTGCTGAACTGCCTTTACAACTTAAGGGGCCCTTTTCCTAAGCCACGTAAGCATCTACCCGCACCCAACGCGCGTAAAATGGAGTTACCGCTCAGCTACCATGTGGCTCTTGTGGTAATTTCATTTTTGGCATGCGTCCGATACGCACTTCTGAAAAATATTTTTTATTTTCCGACGTGGGTAACGGACACGCTCCAAGTGGCATTTGATGCACGTAGGTCATTACCACCTGGATTCTTAATGCTAGGTCATTGGCTGGCGGTAAGGTCTCAGACCCAAAATGGACACATGGCGATTTTGATTTTGCCGCACGTCCATTTTTGGCAAAAAAGAGGCCTTTTTCACAGGCGAGCTGAAAAAATGGATTGGCGTGTGCCCAAAACCCGCGCCTACACTACCGCAAGCCATTTTTCTGCGCATCTTACTAAAAGGACCCCTTAATGCCCAAGATGATGGACATTTAAAATTAAATGTGTAGAGTCTGCTAAGGCTCTGATTTCTTAGCTGGCGTGAGTCTTACGAGACTGGGAGACTGGGCGGCTAAATGGCAGATGACGTTTAATGTGAGCAAGTGCAAGGTGATGCATGTGGGAAAAAAAGAACCCGAATTATAGCTACGTCATGCAAGGTTCCACGTTTAGGAGTTACGGACCAAGAAAGGGATCTGGGTGTCGTCGTCAATAATACACTGAAACCTTCTGCTCAGTGTGCTGCTGCGGCTACGGTAGGAAAGCGAATAGAATGTTGGGTATTATTAGGAAAGATATAGAAAATAGATGTGAGGATGTTATAATGCTGTTGTATCGTTCCATGGTGCGACCGCACCTTGAGTATTGTGTCCAATTCTGGTCACTGCATCTCAAGAAAGATATAGTGGAATTGGAAAAGGTGCAGTGAAGGGCGACGAAAATGATAGCGGGGATGAGGCGACTTCCCTATGAAGAAAGACTAAGGAGGCTAGGGCTTTTCAGCTTGGAGAAGAGACGGCTGAGGGGAGTCATGATAGAGGTATATAAAATAATGAATGGAGTGGAACAGGTGGATTTGAAGCATCTGTTCACGCTTTCCAAAAATACTAGGACTAAGTGGCATGCGATGTACCTATAGTGTAGTAAATTTGAAACAAATCAGAGAAAATGTTTCTTCACCCAACGCATAATTAAACTCTGGAATTCGTTGCCGGAGAACGTGGTGAAGGCGGTTAGCTTAGCAGAGTTTAAAAAGGGGTTAGACGGTTTCCTAAAGGACAAGTCCATAAACCACTACTAAACGGACTTGGGAAAAATCCACAATTCTGGGAATAACATGTATAGAATGTTTGTACGTTTGGGAAGCTTGCCAGGTGCCCTTGGCCTGGATTGGCCGCTGTCGTGGACAGGATGCTGGGCTCGATGGACCCTTGGTCTTTTCTCAGTGTGGCATTACTTATGTACTTATGTACTTCTAGTGGCTGTACCAGTATTTATTTATTTATTTATTTATTTATTGCATTTGTATCCCACCTTATCCCACCTCTTTGCAGGCTCGAAGTGGCTTACAATACATCATGAGTAGTGGAAGAATGTTAGTAAATAAACATTTAGTATTACAAAGTCTTGGTCATCATCATGATAATTAAACAAAGTTATAGTATACAAGCAGATAATTGAGAAACAGTTCTAAACATATATAGGCGAGTTGTGCATATTCACATTGGTTGATCGTTGTGGTATGCTTTATTAAAGAGATGGGTCTTCAGTGATATGCGGAAGTTCGTTCTTTCGTAGATCGATTTTAAGCTGCTCAGGTAGCTAAAGTTTGACGCATGCATTTGTTTGTATTTCATTGTATTGTGACCTGTTTGTATCTGTAGAATTTCTAGAATAGTGGACGGCTCTCCTGACTGGTGAGGTAATAGTGAGAGAAGACCTTTTCTTGGCAGGAGACCGGGACTGGTATAAAACATCAGTTCCAAAGGTAATCTGGATCTGTGGCTGGTTGAGCCACTGGCCACCAAGATGCATGTCTGTGGCATCCCAGAAGAAGACCGAATTTGTGGCAGGAAGAGCCAGTGTACCATCGCTAACAGAGGAGCAAAGGAATGAGAGAACGTTAACATCTCTTGAAAACGAAGGCGCAACAGGAGTCCCTGATCCTGGAATATCAGGAGAAGATGCAAAGGACCATCCCCTGGATCTATTTATTTGTTACATTTGTATCCCACATTTTCCCACCTATTTGTAGGCTCAATGTGGCTTACATAGTACCAGAGAGGCGTTCGTAGACTCCGGTGTGAACAAATACAAAGTGATGTTGTGGTAGTAAAACGTTCACGTGGAACAGTCAGCGGAAGAGTTGTGTGATGTCTATTACGTACTTTACTTTTGTTGTGTTGTAGGGATCAGGCATTTAGGTTGGGTCGGTGGGGTATGTTCCTAAGCGATCCCACATGCTTATTCCATGCCTTTTTAAATTCTGACACAGTCCTCGACTCCACAACCTCCACCGGGAGGCCATTCCACGCCTCCACCACCCTTTCTGTGAAATAATACTTCCTTAGGTTATTCCTAAGCCTATTCCCATTATGACATCACAATATGAGCTCTGGTTACCAGAGACTGAAACTCTTCACACTAAGGGGGGAAAGTAAGCCAAGAATAGGACAATTGAGCCATTGTGTCATCACTGATGAGGTTGGCTCTTAGGCATTGGTGGAATGAGGCATTATGACATCACAATATCAGCTCTGGTTACCAGAGACTGAAACTCTTCACACTAAGGGGAGAAAGTAAGCCAAGAATAGGACAATTGAGCCACTGTGACATCACTGGTGAGATTGGCTCTTAGGCATTGGTGGAATGAGGCATTATGACATCACAATATGAGCTCTGGTTACCAGAGACTGAAACTCTTCACACTAAGGGGGGAAAGTAAGCCAAGAATAGGACAATTGAGCCATTGTGACATCACTGATGAGGTTGGCTCTTAGGCATTGGTGGAATAGAAACATAGAAACATGACGGCAGATAAAGGCCATATGACCCATCCAGTCTGCCCATCCTCTGTAACCCCTAATTCTTCCTGTTCCTAAGCGATCCCACATGCCTTTTTAAATTCTGGAACAGTCCTCGACTCCACCACCTCCACCAGGAGACCATTCCATGCCTCCACCACTCTTTCTGTGAAATAATACTTCCTTAGGTTACTCCTAAGCCTGCTCCCTCTTAACTTTGTCATATGCCCCCTCGTTCCAGAGCTCTCCTTCTGCTGAAAAAGGCTCTCTTCCTGTACATAAATGCCCTTGAGATATTTAAACGTTTCTATCATGTCTCCTCTCTCCCTCCTCTCTTCCAGCGAATACATGTTGAGGTACCTAAGCCTGTCCCTATAACTTTTGCATTCAAGACCGCTTGCTAATTTCGTAGCCGCCCTCTGGACCGACTCCATCCTGTTTATATCTTTCCGTAGGTGCGGTCTCCAGAACGGCACGCAGTACTCCAAATGGGGCCTCACCAGAGACTTATACAACGGCACTATCACCTCCTTTTTCCTGCTGGTCATCCCTCTTTTTATGAAATCTGAGCATATGCAAAGCTGCCAAGTTACCCATTCCAGGAGAGGGACTTTTTGGCCGGTCCTGGTTTTAAACTTGCATCCCAAAGCAGTGTAATATTTGTAGTCCATGATTCTATCCATTGAAATCAATACTGCAGGTCATGTAACGCACCAGGACGAGGCCGGCAGAAATCCAGGACAGGCCAAAAAGCCTCCCTCCTGGAACGGGTAATTTGACAGCTCTGCATATGCAGATGATATTCTCATGTACCTCGTGCTAGATTCAGTCCCTCCTGTCTTACAGATCAATTCTTTCCCATCGTGGGCTAAAAAATTAATTGGACACAAACTGAGCTACTCCTGTTTAAAAAAATATGTTACTTGGAGAGATTTAATACAGTATCTTATTAAACTTCAGCTGGAAATGATGAAATACTTGGATATTACAATAACTTTCACTTTAGGAGGGAAATTATCAAGCTGTGTTAGGGCAATAACCTGTATTATTTGGCTCTTAATGTAGCATAAAAGGTTCTCCAGCACAGGTTGTCTTGACCTCACCCACTGCTATTTAGGTCACTGTGGGTTATGTAGTATTGAGATGCTAAACTTGCAAATACTACTACTACTACTATTAAACATTTCTATAGCGCTACTAGACTTACGCAGCGCTGTACAAATGAACATGAAAAGACAGTCCCTGCTCAACAGAGCTTACAATCTAAATTGGACAGACGAACAGACAGCTAGGGGTGGGGAAATTGCAGTGGTAGGGGTGATAAGTGAGGGTGTTGAGTAAGAGAGTCATGGTTAGGAGTCGAAAGCAGTAGCAAAGAGGTGGGCTTTAAGCCTAGACTTGAAGACAGCCAGAGACTGAGCCTGACGTACTGGCTCAGGGAGTCTATTCCAGGCATAGGGAGCAGCGAGATAGAAGGAACGGAGCCGGGAGTTAGCAGTGGGGGAGAAGGGGGACGACAGGAGACATTTACCCAGTGAACAGAGTTCACGGGGAGGAGTGTAGGGAGAGATGAGAGCGGAAAGGTACTGAGGAACTGCGGTGATTTAACCAGAGCTGACACTGTGATGTCATAATGCCTCAGTCCACCAATGCCTAAGAGCCAACCTCATCAGTGATGTCACAATGGCTTGACTGTCCTATACGTGGCTCATACTACTACTACTACTATTAAACATTTCTATAGCGCTACTAGACTTACGCAGCGCTGTACAAATTAACATGAAAAGACAGTCCCTGCTCAACAGAGCTTACAATCTAAATTGGACAGACGAACAGACAGCTAGGGGTGGGGAAATTGCAGTGGTAGGGGTGATAAGTGAGGGTGTTGAGTAAGAGAGTCATGGTTAGGAGTCGAAAGCAGTAGCAAAGAGGTGGGCTTTAAGCCTAGACATACATAAGCAAATGCATGTGAAGCATCTCATTACTATGTCGATACTAAACCTTGGCTTGCGATGTGCCCTGCCGTGGTATTGTCAGTACACAAGAACATAAGAATAGCCATATCTGGGTCAGACCAATGGTCCAGCTAGCCCAGTATCCTGCTTCAAACAGTGGCCAATCCAGGTCACAAGTATTTGACAAAAATCCAAACTGTAGCAAGATTCCGGAATCCCTAAGAATAGCAAGATTCCGGAATCCCAAAGAGTAGCAAGATTCCATGCTACTGATCCTAGGGGCAGCAATGGCATTTCTCATAAGAACATAAGCATTGCCATACTGGGATAGACCGAAGGGCCATCAAGCCCAGTATCCTGTTTCCGACAGTCGCCAATCCAGGTCGCAAGCACCTGGCAGGATCTTAAAGAGTAGCAAGATTCCGGAATCCCAAAGAGTAGCAAGGTTCTGGAATCCCATAGAATAGCAAGATTCCATGCTACTGATCCCAGGGACAGCAATGGCATTTCCCTTAAGAGCACAAGCATAAGCGTTGCCATACTGCCATCAAGCCCAGTATCCTGCTTCCAACAGTGGCCAATCCAGGTCACAAGTACCTGGCAGAAACCCAGATCCTGTCACATTCCATGTTGCCAATCCCAGGACAAGCAGTAGCTTCCCCATGTTTGTCTCAATAGCAGACTATGGACTTTTCCTCCAGGAACTTATCCAAATCTTTTTTTAAACCCAGATACACTAACCACTGTTACTACATCCTCCGGCATAGAGTTCCACAGCTTAACTATTCTTTGAGTGAAAAAATATTTCCTACTATTTGTTTTACAAGTATTTCCATGTAAGTTCCTTGAGTGTCCCCTAGTCTTTGTACTTTTGGAACGAGTAAAAAATCAATTCACTTCTACTTGCTCTACACCACTCAGGATTTTATACACCTCAATCATACCTCCATCAGCCATCTCTTTCCAAGCTGAAGAACCCTAACCTCTTTAGCTTTTCTTCATAGGGGAGGAGTTCCATCCCCTTTATCATTTTGGTCGCTTTTCTTGGAACCTTTTCTAATTCCGCTGCATCTTTTTTGAGATGCGGAGACCAGAACTGAACGCAATACTCAAGATGAGGTCGAACCATGGAACGATACAGAGGCATTATAGTATTCTTGCTCTTATTTACCATCCCTTTCCCAATAATTCCTAGCATCCTGTTCGCTTTTTTGACCGCCACCGCACACTGGGCAGAAGAGTTCAGCGTATTATGTACAATGACACCTAGATCTTTTTCTTGGGTGTTGACTACCAAGGTGGATCCTAGCATCAGATAATTACGATTTGGATTATTCTTCCCAATGTGCTCCACTTTGCATTTATCCATATTAAATTTCATCTGCCATAAAAGGAACCCCTCTGAGGTAATAAGAAAATTCAAATTGGATATAAATTAATGCATGAGAGCCATTTTTAATCTCTTCCCCCCCCCCCCCCCCCCCCCCCGAGCTACAATAGAACTTTGGCCTGTCCCCTAGTAGCGCTTTAGAAATGTTAAGTAGTAGTAGTCCTCTGCTCAGTATTTGCAATGAATAAAGTTACAACATGCGTTGTGCATTAAGGTTATGATCCCGCTGTAATGGATGATGATTTCGATTTAGATCTCACTACAAAGAAAACTATACTGAAACCCCAGGAAGGAGCTAATTTCTAACTATTATTAAAAATATCCCACATTGAAGCTATTTCTCCGATGAATAAAATTTACTATCTACCTGTTCTTCAAAGAATAACCGAGGGGAGACTGAAGAAGACTTGGGGCAAGAGGGTCAAGTTGATGTCAAAAATAAATCTGCTGTCTTGGAGGAATCTATAATGGAGTCCATCACGGGGCCACTTCACTGGTCTCCTGTGTATTCAAACAGGATTAGAATGCTGTTTAAAGACTTTATTTTAGACATTCACAAGAAATGTTTTGTGGACAAAAACTGTGGATATAACAAGACAGTAGAAAGATTTCTTCTGAGTGGAGGAGTGGCCTAGTGGTTAGGGTGGTGGACTTTGGTTCTGGTGGCCTAGTGGTTAGGGTGGTGGACTTTGGTTCTGGTGAACTGGGTTCGATTCCCACTTCAGGCACAGGCAGCTCCTTGTGACTCTGGGCAAGTCACTTAACCCTCCATTGCAAAAGCCTGCGCGGCCACCTTGGTGATCTGCAAGGGCCGACTTCTACATGGAATGTTGCTAGTGGAATAGTAGAATCTCAAATAGTAGCAACAGTGGAGGAGTGGCCTAGTGGTTAGGGTGGTGGACTTTGGTCCTGGGGAACTGGGTTGGATTCCCACCTCAGGCACAGGCAGCTCCTTGTGACTCTTAGCAAGTCACTTAACCCTCCATTGCCCCATGTAAGCTGCATTGAGCCTGCCATGAGTGGGAAAGCGTGGGGTACAAATGTAACAAAAAATAAATTTTTATGGCTATGAGGCAAGAGATGAAAAGTCTTGGTGCCACGTTCTTGCTGGCTTACCCTTTAAATGTATGGTTGGATTGGGGGGGGGGGCTAAATATGGACTTCTTTTACCAAGCTGCGGCAAAAGAGGGCCTACGCTGGCATTGGCGCGTGTTTTTCACGCACACTGAGGCCCCCTTTTACCTTAGCGGGTAAAAGGGCAGTCTCTCTTTCCTATAGGAAATGGCCGCATGGTAAGTAAAGCACTTCCTACGTGGCCATTTTGAGGGGAGTCCTTACTGCCATCCATTGAGGTGGCGGTAGAGGCTCCTGTGCTAACCTGGTATTAACTGGGCAGCGCGTGGCACTGCCAGATTACCGCTGGGTACACTCCGGTGCTACAAAATTAAATATATTTTTGTAGCACTGGATATGACGGCGCACTAGGGATGGGAAGCACCAGCAGTCTGCCGTGGTAGCCCAGCGGTACTTCCTGTTTAGGGAGCAGTTTTTCATTTTTGCTTCGGAGCTATTACGCGTCTTCCTGAATTTGAAGAAGATCGTATAAGGAATATTGATTTGTTTCTTAATTTAAGTAGATGGTGAAGATTGTGATTATACTAAGCCTTTCTTTATATGCTTATTCTTTTTTTTTTTTTTAATCTCCCTGAATTTAAGAATATTTAGGGCAGGGGCATAGCTACGTGGGGCCACGGGGGCATGGGCCCCCACAGATCACGCCCTGGCCCCCTCTGCATTTGACTCCCCCCCCCTGTCGCTGCCCGCCCCGCCGCCGCATCATCAGGTACCTTGTTTGCTGGCGGGGGTCCCTAATCCCCGCCAGCCGGAGTCTTGTTCAGCGCCGGTCGACTCCGGCACCTTCGTTTTGTGATCATCTGTTTTGACGCCTTACGTCCTGCACCGTGCATGTAGCCCCATGCAGAATGAAAGGCATCAGAAACAGATGATCACAAAACGAAGGTGCCGGAGTCGACCGGCGCTGAACAAGACTCTTTGGCTGGCGTGGATTGGGGACCCCCGCCAACAAACAAGGTACCTGATGCGGCACCGGGGCATGGGGTGGGCAGGCGGCAGCAGCAGGGGGGGTCCAAAGTGGCGGGGAAGGAGGGTCGGCGGCAGGGGGAGGCGGCTAAACAGTGCCCCCCACCTCGGGCTCTGGCCCCCCCTCCTGCCAAGGTCTGGCTACGCCCCTGATTTAGGGGCCCTTTTATTAAGCTGCTCTAAATAGTGGCCTGCGGTATCAGTAGCATTGGGGCTTTCCCGTTGAAGCCGCTTTTTGCGCAGCTGTAAAATGGCTGCAATTTCTATTTCCCCATTGCTGGCCATGTGCTAATTTCCCAATTAGCGCATGAACCCTCACTGCCATCTGTTTCCTAGGCGGGAAGGACTCACATGCTAAGCCCATGCTAATCGTGCAATGCGCAGTAATTTACCCATAGTACCTGATTAGTGCAGGACACACCTTCTGTCCGCCTCCAAACACGTGATGATCCCATGGGATGCCTGAGCATGCCCTGCACCTAGTGCCTGTTGAGCATGTGGTAAGCATGCATTGGCGCTTTCCGCCACTTAGGAAAAGGGTCCCTTGTTACTTTCTGTGTTTCTGGATCAAGAGTCGTCTTGTGTCAAAATTGTGCAAGTAAAAATAGAAAACAATATTCAAAAAAGATGGCGGTTTTGGGTACCCCAAACTTATTGGGGTCTTTTACTAAGCCGTGAAATCATTTTTAGCTGGCGGCAGAAATCCAGTTGGCAGTAGATGTCGACATACCCATAGCTGATTTCTACCGTGAGTTAAAAACGCTACCATGGCTCAGCAACATTAGATGATCTGAAAAGTCATTAACCAGGAGGTTAATGACTTTCGAGATCATCAAATGTAACCCAGCTAATCTCCTCTTTACAGCACAGAGCACTTTAGACTCCTAATCATAACAGCAAAAATTTCCAGAGATAAAGATAATAGGTATTGTAAGCTCTGTCGAAAAGAACAGGGTATTCTTTCCCATTTACTGTATTATTGCGATGTTGTGGAACAGTTCTGGGGTTTGGCAAAGAATTGTAGAATTCTGCATTTGCAGTTCTCTCTCTCTCTCTCTCTCTGTCATAAGATAGTAATTTGGAAATCTCTAGGGCTCCCTAGCACCTGAACTAAAGAGATTTATTTGTTGGATTTTACCATCTCTACGGTTTTAAAACTTGTTATTAATAATTGGAGAAATCCTTTCATGTTAAGTGTTTAATGTGTATTGGAATCTGCTTTCCTTGTGCAGAGCATTTGAAGGAGCCAGCTGCAGTAGAAGCCACATTTTCTTTAGAATCCTCCAAAGATTGGAGTAAATGAGATGATTATGTTAGAAGCCGAAAAAGATTTATGTAAATTCCTAAACAGCCTTGTTGATGTTAATCATGGTTGGCTGCAATGTTTATTCATAAAAGCAATAAAACAGATTTGAACTTTAAAAGAGCAGACTGTCTCTCCGTCTTCTCTTTCTTAAATGACACTAATGATATAACCTGGCCTCTGAGCACTGCTTCCCTGCATGTCAGACAATTGCCCGTGAAACATCTTTTCTTACATTAAAACTTACGTATTCTTTCCAAACGTATGTCAATTTTCTCTGCAAAAGAGACATCTGTTAGCAAATGGTTTCACACTGAAAGGAATCCAGGGACCCTCTCAAAGTCCTGCACTTTTAAGTCAAGTGTGACGGGAGCATGATCAGATATTAAAATATTTCTAATGTCACAGCCCTGTGCATTCCCGTGGATTGTTGAAACGAAGATCTTACCCGCTGCTTATGGGATCTGTGTAATGTAGAAACAAGGCTCCCCTTTACTAAGCCGCGCCGAACGTACGCCAAATTGGAGTTACCGCCCGGTTACCACGTGGCCCTTGCGGTAATTTCGATTTTGGCGCACGTCCGCTATGCACGTCTGGAAAATATTTTTTATTTTCTGGCATGGGTAACAGACACATGCCAAGTGCCATTTGACGCGTATACGTCATCACCGCCCAGCTTCTTTACCGCTAGGTCTATGGCTGGCGGTAAGGTCTCAGACCCAAAATGGACGTGCAGCAATTTTGATTTTGCCGCACATCCATTCCCCCCCCCCCCAAAAGAGGCCTTTTTTACAGGCGCGCTAAAAAATGGATCAGCGCGTGCCCAAAACCCGCGCCTACACTACCGCAAGCCATTTTTCTGTGCGCCTTTGTGAAAGGACCTCATCCCACTTCAGGCACAGGCAGCTCCTTGTGACTCTGGGCAAGTCACTTAACCCTCCATTGCCCCATGTAAGCCGCATTGAGCCTGCCATGAGTGGGAAAGCGCAGGATACAAATGTAACAAAAATAAAATAGATACTATTGGAGATTCTACATGGAATGTTGCTGCTATTGGAGATTCTACATGGAATGTTGCTATTCCACTAGCAACATTCCATGTAGAAGGCTGCGCAGGCTTCTGTTTCTGTGAGTCTGACGTCCTGCATGTACGCCACATTGGTGATCTGCAAGGGCCAACTTCTACATGGAATGTTGCTAGTGGAATAGCAACATTCCATGTAGAATCTCAAATAGTAGCAACAGTGGAGGAGTGGCCTAGTGGTTAGGGTGGTGGACTTTGGTCCTGGGGAACTGAGTTCAAATCCCACTTCAGGCACAGGCAGCTCCTTGTGACTCTGGGCAAATCATTTAACCCTTCATTGCTCCATGTAAGCCGCATTCAGCCTGCCATGAGTGGGAAAGCGCAGGGTACAAATGTAATAAAAATAAAATAGATACTATTGGAGATTCTACATGGAATGTTGCTATTCCACTAGCAACATTCCATGTAGAAGGCTGCGCAGGCTTCTGTTTCTGTGAGTCTGACGTCCTGCACGTACGTGCAGGACGTCAGACTCACAGAAGCAGAAGCCTGCGCGGCCACATTGGTCATCTGCAAGGGCCGACTTCTACATGGAATGTTGCTAGTGGAATAGCAACATTCCATGTAGAATCTCAAATAGTAGCAACAGTGGAGGAGTGGCCTAGTGGTTAGAGTGGTGGTCTTGGGGAACTGAGTTCGATTCCCACTTCAGGCACAGGCAGCTCCTTGTGACTCTGGGCAAGTCACTTAACCCTCCATTGCCCCATGTAAGCCGCATTGAGCCTGCCATGAGTGGGAAAGCGCAGGGTACAAATGTAATAAAAAATTTAAAAAAATAAATAATGACATTACATTGTGCCCTCAGTGGTGACTTATTTCAAATGAGCAGACTCTCAATAGCCCATGACTCAACCTCACTCATCATCGAGCTACTATACTTTCATGATATGTATCTTCCTCATCAAATAAAAATTCCTTATTTATTTTTTACTTGTGTTTTTAAGAATATGTAAGAAATATGACTTATCTTTTATTCTTCTATCAAATATCAATTGGAGAAGAGATGGCTGAATGGAGTGGAACGGGTATGCGTGAATCGCTTGTTTACTCTTTCCAAAAGTACCGGGATTAGGGGGCACGTAATGAAGCTACTAAGTAGTATATTTAAATCAAACCGGAGAAAATATTTCTTCATTCGGTGTGCTAAAAATGCTAATGCGCCTCTAGCTTAAACCTCCCCCACCCAGGTCCGTTTCAATTTCTGATGTTCTTCATCCGTTAGACGGGTCTCTTGTAAACATGCTATGTCTGCTTTGTGTCTTTTCAATATTTTAGCCCGTTTAATCGGGGTAGATATTCTCCCCCCACATTCCACTTGATAAAAACCTAGTTGTATTAACCTGCGTCATTACTGCTATTCAGAGATCTTGCATATCGTTGAAGTTCTATTAATGGGGGCCCTGGTGCCCAGCTCCACCTGAGACCCCGGTTTGTCATAGGGGGACCCCACTCCGACTCCACTCGCTTGTGCCCCAATTTCTCTGCCCTCTTCCTTTTACATTAGACACACTCCGACCTTCTACCATTTCTGTTGCTTTACTGTCAAAACTTCTTAATCCCGCATATCGTCCCCCGCCCACCCCTCCCCACCCTCCCCTACCCCCTAACAAACCGCCCCCCCTTCCATTTGCCCCCAAACACTCCTCCCTCTCCATACGGCTAGGAGGACGGAGATTGAACGATGACGGGACCCCCCCCCCCAAGCCTCTACCCTTCCATTTATCGTATATCAGGTTGACCATTCCAACATCTTGTAAATGTCTAGCTTCTCAACCTGTTTAACATACAACATTCATTCTCACCACCTCAGCATGTCCAAACTTTAGTGCTCTTACCGCCCTCAAACTCTCTCCACATGCGAGAATATCATGCATGGCAATTCCCATGTTCTAGGAGTTCCAATTAGTCAGTTGTTTCCAGTCTCAATATGAAGAGAGTCTTTTAGAAATTCTTGCGCTTCCTGTGGGGATCTAAATATTTTTCATATGCCGTTCTGTAAATTGTTTAGCTGCGCTGGGTAGTTAAGCATGAATCTCTATTTCTTTTCAGCTAGCCTCTTACATATAGACCCGATAGAGCGTCTGTGTTCCTGAAGCACAGCCGAATAGTCTTGAAATACCTTTACTCTGGCGCCATCATAAGTTAGCGTATCCCATATTAGTCGTGCTCCGTGCAAAATTTCAGCTTTATGAATGAAATTGTGGATTTTTACTAAGACTATGCGGGGACGAATCCCCACGTTTGGCTTGCATCCAATTCTGTGCACCCTTTCGAGACAAAGAGGGCCCACAATGCCCGACAATGCAAATTCTGCTTTCATCCATCATTCGATCTATTTGTTGTTTGTGCTCTTTTAAGGCCCGCTGAAGCTCTTTTATTGTTACCGCAGCACTGGCCTCAGCTTCCTCTATCGTCGCAACCCACCCCTCCAGCTCACCTGTCCGTCGAGTCATGTCTTCCAAGAGGACCTCTAGGCTAGAAAGTTGTTCTGAAAGGTGGCTTAGCTGTGGTTCCATCGCGGTCTTCTGGTTCCATCGCGGTCTTCTGGTTCCATCGCGGTCTTCTGGTTCCATTGCGGTCTTCTGGTTCCATCGTGGTCTTCACCGCTTCTGTGAGTTGCAGGAGTTGCGGCGGTGTGAAAAATGGTGGAGCCGCTACTGCTGGGCTCAGCGCCATCTTGCGGTCTCCGACCCCGCGCTGCTTTTCCATCTCTTTTTTGGCTGTTCTCCCTGGCATCGCCTTGTCTCCTCTCATCACAAATAGGTCCATACACGATATAGGAAATATTTTTGCTAAATAACTCTTCTCCAGTAATGTTTTTCTGTTCTTTTGCCGTCAAGCTAGGGGAAGGGGCCCTGGAGGACAGAGAAAACACGTCCTCTCTCCTCAATCCATCACGTGATCTCATACTGACCATTTAATGGAGAAGGGTATATTGGGGTAACCCATGGGTCTGTTCTGGGACCGATGCAAGATGGATATGAAAGAAAATAATAAAAAGCACTAAAGGATTTTTATGCCAATGATTGAATGTGAGAAAGCACAGTTGAAGGGCTTGAAAGTATTCTGAGATTTTTTTCCTCCTATGATTGATTAGCTAACATAAGATGATGCTATTAATATATGGGGAGGAAAAATGATGTGACAAAATGTTGGCTTAAAAGTATGGCTTGTTAAATTGGTTCTTCTTCCCTTTCCCAGAACCAGGTTGTCACTATCAGAGAAGACAAAAAGTTCACACAAGCCCAAAATAATCAATCAGAAAATCTCTCTCTCAAAAAAAAAGTACTTTAAATATACTATGCGCAGGTACACTGAGAGAGAAAAACACTCAAGCACTCCCCAAGAGTGGAGAAAAAATGCCTCAGTTGAGCCACCCAGCCAACCCAAGTTGTAACGTGTAGGCACAGCTCACCATCAAAGGTCTAAAAAATACTCCACTCTGAAAAGGGTGCTCAAAATGTATATCCACTGGAAAACAAAAGAATGGCAACTAATTTAACCTAATCAAAGCATGTTGGTAGCTTAATATTCATCCACTTATCTTCGTATCCAATGTAGAGTCAACCATCATGTTCAAGGGTCCAGTATACCCAACAGGGATTCCCCGTTTCGCTGAAGCTGCATCAGGGGTAGTGTCAGGGGTAGAAATCCTGTGTCATGACCACTGCATTCAAAATTCCAGTAGGTGACTGAAAAACAGATGCCAACAACATCTTTAAATAGATGAAGCACCGCCTCCATCTGCAAAGGACAACCAATACATAATTGCCGACTCGAATCCAAGGTCATTATAGACCGCCCTCAAAAAGAGGAGGACTATTCCACCCAGACATTCAAATCTTCGGGTTCCACAGAGTTAAAGAAAAAGACCCACTTCTGTTCTAACTGGTGCAAAAGACGACCAAAATCCTCTCGCTGCCAAGAGTGGTCCACTTGCTCTGAAACAATACACTGTAGTATGTCAAAGTGATGATTAAATGAATCACATTGCATCACTAAAGGGACTTCCTGCTTACATGTTTTTTTGAGAGACTATCGCAGAAGAACCAGATCCATCTCACTCTGGGCTGAATGCTGAGATTGAATCTTGTGTAAATCAAGGATTTCTGTAATATTTAGAAAACCTGAAGACTGTGGGACCTGGACTCAGAATGTGAGAAAGTCTTCAGCAAGTCGGGCCCTTAATGTGGTGAATGGTCCAGTTTTTCACCACCTGTCTTGGAAATATCAAAGGTCAGAAGAACTCTTGAAATTTTGCAAAATTGCTATGCCTGGAATGATTATCTTATGCACCAGAGATGCCATCAAATCTTATGAAAAGGGGTCTTTGGACTCTTTTAGTAAAGTGTCTGCACCTCCTAGCAGAGGTCACATTGATATTCTAAGAGTACAGTGGATTCATTTAACCATTTTACTTTGGTACTTCCTCCTAGGAGTGGCCACAATGGTGTTGTCTAGAGTGTTGGGGGCCCTTTTACTAAGCCATGTAGGTGCCTACGTGCACCCAACCCCCAAATTGGAGTTACCACCCAGTTACCGCATGGCCCTTGCAGTAATTTCAATTTTGGCGAACATCCACTACGGGTGTCTGAAAACTCTTTTTTATTTTCTGACGTGCAGCAGCTACGCGCATCAAGAGGAGTTTGACGTGCGTAGACCATTACTGCCCGGTTACCGCATGAGACCTTACCACTAGTTCAATGGCTTGCGGTAAGGTCTCAGACCCAAAATGGATGTGCGGTAATTGTCATTTTGCCGCACGCCCATTTTCGGCAAAAATTTAAAAAAGGCATTTTTTTGTAGGTGCGCTAAAAAATAATTCTGCGCGCGTCCAAAACACACGCCTACACTACTGCAGGCCATTTTTCAGCACACCTTAGTAAAAGGACCCATTGGTTAGGTAATCCCCAGAAGATTCTAGTCAGAAGATGTTGGCGCAGGGAAAGAGAAGATCGGTTTCCTATTCTTATATGTCCATGGAGCTGAAAAGGGATGACATCTGCATTTTGTCTCTAGCGACCAGTGGTGGAAAAAGAGGATCACTCAGTCAAGTCCCTTTTGATACTAGTCTATAAGGTGGCTGTTCTGAAGGATCAAGCAGTGGGTCTGGCTTTTATGAGAAGAAAGGACCTGATCAGAGTTCCAGACAAATATCTACACAAGAGTTGTGAAAAGTGTGTCTGGTGCCTATCCAGAGGTCCCCTGCCGTGCAGAATGGAAAAAGAGAGAGCTCTAAAACCCCCCAAAAAAGAGAAAAAAACAAGTTAGGATAGCAAAAGACACTTTATTGTATGAAAACGACCCGACACAGCCATGTTTCGGCCCTAAGGCCTACCTCAGGGGTCTTGAACAATCTCAGATGATCTAGTGTTTGAACATACACTGGTGAAAAGTTGGTAACTGAATACACGTTATTTTAGAAGAGAGGAGGCTTTTTTGTGGCAACGCCATTTCAAATCGGTCGGTAACTGAATATATGTTATTCTAGAAGCGAGGAGATCAAACAAGTTTGCGTTTAAGCAAATTTTCACCAGTGTATGTTCATACACTAGATCATCTGAGATTGTTCAAGACCCCTGAGGTAGGCCTTAGGGCCGAAACACGGCCGTGTCAGGTTGTTTTTATACAATAAAGTGTCTTTTGGTATCCTAACTTGGTTTTTCCTCACTTTTTTGGGGGGGTTTTATATCTCACGGTATCGTGAGGGTTTTTACCTCCTTTTTTTGCTTGAAAGGAGAGAGCTCTCCCAAAAGCTACTTTAGCCAGGAGTCCAACTGACTCAAAAGGAGATGAGCTGAAAGAAGTGAAGAGAAGGGATTCAAATATTTGGAGAAATGGGTATAATGAGTGACCTCAGGAAGTTAGGGAGCCCAGCAGAAGTCCAAAAGAAGGGATGGAGGGTGCCCCATGAGAGTGTGGAAGTTAGGATCAGAAACCTATTCTGTTCTCTTTGAACCTTGATAATCAACAGTTTAAACTGTTAACATTTACAATGACTTGCTTTAAGAAACCGTTTCCTAGTAAAGATTTTTATACCGGAATGCCACAAGTATTCCATGGACTTGCACTCTGAAGTGAAGAATCCTTTCACCCCACTGGAGACTCCATACCATGGTTTGGGGCAGAGATTTGCTATCAGTTGAGCCTCTTGCCTAAAAGTTGTACCCAGGAAGCGAGACTACTTAAAAATGATACTCAGCATGACCCAGAGGTGTAGGAGGGATGAAATTGCCTGTTAATGTGTTAAAATTGCGAAATTTGACTGAGAAAGGCTGGTGAATAAAATACTAGCATGCTGACTTGATGCACCAACCCACTAAAGCCGCCCTCCTACATGAAGAAAATATTTGTATGGAAAGCTGGCCTGACAAATGTTAAACCCATGAAGCACCTTTTAGAGAATAAATCGACCTGAGGTAATGAGTTCATGATCCCCGTAACTGCATTCAATCTGAATGTGATTGCGAACACGTTGTTTAGCGCGGGCTTTCATTGAGTTGCCATGGAAATAAATAACATGTTGATTAAAATTTGGGTTGTCAGGGCAACTTTACCCTGAGCCTCAGCTCGTTAATAACACGTGGCTCGAAACATAATGGGTTCACGAGCCCGTAATTAGCCTGGTTTTCCAAGTCCAGCTTTTGAGTTGGTCCAGCAGAAAGGTGTCATGCTCATTTCAGCCTGTTTCTGATTTTCTCAAGCTATAACACTGGTTGTACTAGAACCGGCTGCTGCAGCTGTACAGACTCAGAAGTGCCTCTACAGCCAGATGTAAAGCCGTGAGTGTGCTAATAATAAAAAAAAAGAAAAAAAAGATCAGTTTAAACCCAAAATAACCCCCTCCCCCATCACAAAAAACAACCTTTGTTATAAATTGGATATCTGCTCAAAACCAGGTACCCTCAATAGACAGCCAACCACCATCCCATCATCACACTTGATTGTGCTAGATACAAATGCTGGAAAATAGACAGAAACTCATGTTACTGAAAACTCCTTCGAGAATTCCTCTGCAGTTGTTTGATCGCAGCATTGTACTCCCTTCGCTATTCAGGTATTATTGTTGATTCTAAACTTTCCTTTCTTTAACAAATAACAGATGTCTTCAAAAAGGGTTTCTTTCGCCTTCGCCAATTACGTTACACAAAACTCTCATGCTTGCATCGCTTTTCTCCAGAATTGATTACTGCAATACCGACTAGAAGATCTACCATGAATGGAACTTAAAGACTACAGAGTAGACGCTAAAAAAACACTGCAGCCGGTGTTCTTCTTAAAGTACAGAGATCAGATCAAGCCACACCACTACTAGGACAGTTACACTGGCTTCCAGTTTCATATAGAATCACATTCAAAATACTTTGTCTCGTCCACAAGGCTTATTATCATGGTGATCTTAGTTGGCCAATTTGACAATCCCTTATGCACTTGCTCATCTTCTGAGATCTATTGATTCGCACCATCTAGGGCTACCTAACCCAAAACAGGCCCGCTACGAAAGTATTCTTCGCTCTGCTTTCTTGTTTGTAGCACCGGGGCTATGGACTGATCTTCCTCCTAGTATACAGAGCGTTCGTTCTGCAAATTCAAGTCGTTATTAAAGACACATTTTTGCACGTTAGCATTTGAAGGTCTACTGCTCTTCTGATGTGTTGGGGGTCTCTGGAACTAGGGTCCAGAGTTATGTGTGTATTCTTTTGTGCTTTGAAAACTTCTGTCCTATTTCAATTGCTGTTCCTGTTCTTTTTAATGTATGTTTATAATTTTGGGGGGGGGGGGGGGGGGGGGGGGTGTTTTTGGTAATGTAAACCGCTGTGATCTGCTAATCAGCCCGAGTGGTATATCAAGGTTTTAATAAACATAGACATAAGAAGTAACCCTCATTTCATGGGCCGCTTTATCTTCGGGTCTGCAGAGAATCCAGCAAAATGTGATCACAGATCTAGGAAAGGAAATGTTTTGGCTGGTTCTGGTTTTGAACTTTTAGCCCAGCAGTGTGGTCATTCTGATTCTACCCATTGAAATCAGCACCGTTCTTCCTATAATACAGTGGTGTGGTCTCATTAATTTTTAACCTGGAGCCATTTTGCATTCTAATGAGCTGAAGGAAAGCCATCAAATATCTTCCCATGTGGGGCCACATTGATGACCAGAGTGTGTCAGTGGCATTCATCCTTACCAGCCCACCTTCAAACTTCATTGGGGGGTATCCTCAAGGTTCTGAGCATTTCCAAATGTGTTCTCTTTTGTCTACTGAGAAACACCTTGTCCTTCAACCATGTGGCACTTCCCCCAGCCCCATCTACTTTCCCCTTTCTTACCTGAGCCTGGGTAAAGAGGCAGAGTAGAAGGGGGAAAAAACAGAAAGATAATGGGGGGCCACCATAGAGGTCTCTCCAAGGGGGGCCTGGTGCTGGGATCTGTCTCTCTCTTGCTCCTGTCGGGAGCCGGGTGATTGCGTTACCACAATTACCCAGTCCCGAAACACAGGAGTAGGAGAGAGACAGGCCCCCCTTGGAGCCTGGGGAGGAGTAGATGCACTGATGCAGGAAGGTGGGAGCAGCCTGAGCGAGTGAGCGAGGAGTGGGGGTGGTGGCTGCAGCGGCCCTGCTCCAGGCCCGGCTCTGTCTCTCAGCGGACCTACTCCCAGATTTTCTGTGCTCTTGAATCAACCTGGCTCTAACCTAAGAGTGTCGTAGCAGTGTGGGCTGATGATTTTCAGTTAAATGTTGCTGAACACCAATGCTGTTCCCAGTCTGCGTGATTTAACTGGAGAGGATTCCTCACTCTGAATATGGACCCCCTATAGAAATAATTCCCCATCCCCTTCCTTCCCAAATGGCATGGTCATCCCTTCTCTTCCTTCAACTGAGACAATTTGACTTTGGTCATGGAAGAGAGTTGAGTTTGGGGTTAACAGGTGAGCACATATCAAGTCAATAAGACTGCAGATTTCTCAGTCCCCTGTATAATGACCAAGCAAACCAGAGTGTGATAAAGCTGTTCCTTCCGTAACACACACACACACACACAGACACCCACAGCAGACTTGCAATCATAAACCCAGAGCCAGAGAATCCATGCTGAGTGCAAACTTTTCATTTACTCTGAAAGCCAGTCTTAAAATCAATCGAGGAATTAATTCCGCTTTGCACGAACTGAGGCATTTCCCCCCAGTATTGGCTCTGGGGATTATGACTCATAAAACCATCAGCGTTTGCATGGATAATGAAGTTGAATTGAAAATGGCTTAAATAAAAACATAATATGATTTGTATGCTCATGGCTGGGGGGGATTGGGCTCACAAGGAAATGACGTGTTCCAAGAATAATTAAATCATACTCAGTTCCATACACAGAAAGGAATCTTGAAAGCTATTTACCTGGTGTTTACCCTACTCCTGCCCCGCTAGGCCTTCCACAGCGTTCCCGTGGGTGTCTTTCAACAACACACAAACGTGAGATAGGCCTGATATTTTGCTTTAAGCATCCATACCTGGGGGCTGCTAATTTCCAAAGGGAAACAACATGCATAATTTCCCTTTTCAATTTTTTTTTTAAATTGACTGCAATGTTTTAAGGCTAAAAGTGTCCCTTCCCCCTCCCCCCCCCCCCCCCCCAAGCAAATTTTTTATATTATTGCAGAAGGCAACTTTGAACTCTTTCCAGATCTCTCTCATTCTTTTTGTTGCCCTCTTCCCCTCCCCCCCCCCCCCCCCCCCCCCCCCCCCCCCGCTCTGAAGGGATGTTTCTTTAGTAAATAAGTGATGACAACCCTCCTTTGTCTGTAGTCGTGCCAGGAGAGTGTTCATCAAGCTCCGGAGCAGGGGGAAGCAGGTCACAATAAACTAACCTGGTCCCGTCACTGAAACAGGGGCGGGAGGAAAAGAAAATAATTACAGGATTATTCTAATCAGGAAGAATCCAATCCAATCTTATAATACAAAGATTAGTTTATTTAAGAAATTAGAAATCAAGAAAAATATTATTATCAAGAATTTCAACAACATCTACTTTTACAGTTTGTAATGACTGTTTTTTTTACCTTAAATGAACATTTAACTAAATTAACTCTAGTTCTATTGATTTATTAACAGGTCGGACTTGCTTCAGTCAACACAGATAATTATCAGTTAAGTATTTCATGTGATACTTAAAGATCAGATGCTAGAACTTAAGTACTTAATAATTGCCAAGTGCAAGAATTTGATGCTTTGTGTCTATTTCTTTCTCTTTCAGATTACTGCTCCCTTCACTCAAAATGTCAAGGTAAGTATATTATATGTTTCCCATATTTCTATTTCCCCAGGATTAGGGACTTCAGTCACTTAGCTGTTGGTTTGATGTTGAAAGCTGCAACACTTTCTTGCGTTGGGGCCCGGATCATTGAGGTATTTTCTCTTCTTCTTCCGTTCTTCTCCTTACACCTCTCTCTTAAAACTAAAATAATTGGAAGCAAGACCCTGTCTCCCTGAAAATTGCCAGCAACAATGTTGCAATACTGTGGCCAACTTCTCTAACCCAAATAAAATCAAGTAGATATTCCCTTCTAACACCTAAACTGTACTGCAATTCCCTATTCTGGGTGCTGCGGTGCTTAGCTGTCACTCACTCTGCTGAAGATTCTCTCTCTCTCTTCAATCAGTGAACATTCTTTTCACCTCTCCCTTAATCCTATATAATAATTCTCACCTCCAACAGGATGTGCTTGGGACCGTGCCTGCCGGAAGTGGTCTGCTAGGCAGGCATGCTCTGACCTCAGTGACATCAGTGACGCAGGGCCGCCGAGAGGGGGGGACAGGGGGGATAAAAGTCCCCGGGCCTCTGGAGGGGGCCTGGCACCACCGCAGTTCGGGCCGCCCGCGTCTGTCACTCCCGGAAGTAACTTGGAACTAACATTAAACGCCTCCTTTCACCACCTTCGCAGCAAGCAGCAAAAGGACAGGCCACTCCTTCCTTCCGTGTCCTGCCCTCGCCTGACGTAACGTCCGCGAGGGCGGGGCACGGAAGGAAGGAGAGGTCTGCCCTGCTGCTGCTTGGTGCGAAGGTGGTGAAAGGAGGCGTTTAAGGTTAGTTCAGGGCCCAGCCCGGTAGTGGGTGGAGGGGGGGCCCGGCGGCGACGACGATGACTTCGGGTGGGGGGGGGCCCGGGGGCGGCTTGTCCCGGGCCCGGATCTGGCTCTCGGCGGCCCTGCAGTGACCCAACAGGATGTGCTTGGGACCGTGCCTGCCGGAAGTGGTCTGCTAGGCAGGCATGCTCTGACCTCAGTGACATCAGTGACAGACAATTTGGCAAAGCAAAACAATCTGAGTGCTGGCCATTAGGACACAGGGTTGATAGGAGAGTTTTAAAAGACTGAAGGAACCGAAAGTGGTAAATGGGGGGAGGGGGGAGTTCTGAACCACTGAAAGACATGAACATTTGGGAAAAATCTGAATGCTGGCCATTAGCACACAGGGTACATAGGAGAGTTTTAAAAGACTGAAGGAACCAAAAGTGTTCGGGGGGGGGGGGGGGGGGAAGTTCTGAATGAATGAAAGAAAGGAAAATTTACGAGAGGAACACAATCTGAATGCCGGGCATTTGTACACAGGGTAGATAGGACACTTTTTTTAAAAAATGAAGTACGTGAAAGTATTACATCTTGGGGGAGGGGTGAGGAGGAAAGCGTTGGGGTATCCGGATACTGGGCGTTAGGGCCACGGGGGTACATAGACTTTTGAAAGCCTTAAGGAACCCAAAGTGTGGGAAGGAGGAGGAAAAGGAGGGGAGGGAACGGGGTGAGGGGCATTAGGAACAGGGGAGGGGGCCCTGTCACACACTCTTTCTCACACACACACACTGTCACACAGACAGTCTCACTCTGTCACACACCCGCACATTCGCTCTGGCTCTCTCTCTCTAACATACACACTCCCAGGAAAACCTTGCTAGTGCCCGTTTCATTCGTTCCAGAAACGGGCCTTTTTTACTAGTATTTAATAAGAAACCCCCCACAGCCTCCTTTTTCCCTCCTTTGCACCTGACTGGGTTTTTTCTTCCATTCACCCTTTATCTGTAGCCCTCCCCTTTTCACTAACAATCCCTTTCCTTAGCTTCCCATTCCAAGTTACCTTGCTGACCGGCGGAAAGTTCGCCAGCACAAGTACGACCCCATTTTACTTTTGATTTTCCCATAGACTATAAAGTATTATTTTTTTCCCTCTTTTCCCTTCCCCTTCTCTTTCCTTTAACCCCATTGGTTACATTATTCCTGACAGTTTGCAAAGTTCCTGTAACTGCAGGCTTCAAGATAAAAATGGAGGGGGGGGGGCTCAAGAATCCAAGATGGCGACATGAAGGAAGCACCGCTTAGACACATTGCTGTGTCCATTGATCTCTTGATCTCCCCTCCGACGCAGCTAGTTGTATCATCGCTGATCTGCATTGCGCCACGGTTGGGCATTCTTTGCACATCCGGTTTGTTAATACACACTTTTCCCCCCCAACAGTAGTGCTTTTCTCAAGAAGCTCCGTAGTCCCCTTGAAGTATGTGGCATACCTATCGTTTTATCAAATATCATGTCCGGGTGTGGTTGCCATCTAATTTGCCACATACTATTAACGTGGGATACTATCTGATTCCAAAACGACACTATTTGGGAACGCCTCCAAAGCATATGTCCCAGAGCTGGAGACAGGCAAAGAGAATTTCAGGGCAGAGGAGGACTGGGAGGCCAGTCTAGTTTCCCCAGTTTCATTCCTGGTGCACTGCCGCAAAGCCCGGTTAATCCTGGCTTTTCCTTTCACTTGTTCATCATTAGGGATCTTCTGAGAACCAGGGGGGACCGGGTTCAACTCCCACTGCAGTTCCCTGTGACTCTGGGCAAGTCACTCAACCCTCCATTGCCCCTGGTACAAAATAAGTACCGGAATATATGTAAACTGCTTTGAATGTAGTTGCAAAACCACAGAAAGGCGGTATATCAAGTCACAGTTCCTTTCCCCTTTCCCTTATGACATCACAATATCAGAATCAAGCCATTGTGACATCACTGATGAGGTTGGCTCTTATTGGTGGAATGAGTGGAGGAGTAGCCTAGTGGTTAGTGCAGTGGACTTTGGTCCTGGGGAACTGGGTTCGATTCCCACTGCAGCTCCTTGTGACCTTGGGCAAGTCACTTAACCCTCCATTGCCCCTGGTACAAAATAAGTACCTGTCTATAATATATAAACAATTTATTTAATGGAGACGTTAAACATATGTGGAAACTTATGGAGTATAATATATAAAGGACAGAAAGGCGGTATATCAAATTCTATCCCCTTTCCTTTCATCCCAGATCATCTTAGGCCTCTATATGTTTTTCTTTCCACCCCTGTGAATTCAGTAACTCCTCATACAATCCTGACAGTAGACGTTTGCTCTCCTTATGCTTCAGCTCCCTGATCTCCCCTCCATAAAAGATTCCCTGTCTGTGCAGTGCTGAGGGCATCAGTGAAACGTCAGAAAAGTCCTGGGTTTGGTCCGGTTGGGCCAGGCACAGAACTGCTATTTAATACTGGAACATTTGGGAAATAAAGTAAAGGGGATCTTAGAAGGACTTAGTTCACATTTGGGTTTTTTTTAAGCCTGCAGCCCTGTAATCTTCAACAGGAGACCAAAGTAGAGACTCCACAATAACAGAAGAGACTTGGCTGCCAAGAACTGAATTGTACCCACAAAATGACTCAAATAAGAAAGCAGCGGGCCTGACGGCCTTTGATGTCCTTCTGTCTGTCCAGAGTGACCTTGCACGACTGTTCTCTCTTCTGCTTCATATATTCCCCTCCCTCTTCTCTGTCCCCTTTCCTTTTCATCGCTGCTTCGTTTTCAAAGGGCTCCGATTTGGAATTAGATCGATCCTTAAATCAGATTATTGCTGAGTTTTGACATCAGAGCTGGCTAATAATCAAGTTGCAAGTGACGGTTCGTCCCCGGTCTGTAAAGGGCACCACATATGTTATAGTAAAATTATTTTTTCTGCTGGTTACAGGCAGTTCTCTGAGAATGGTACACGCTATTTCGCATTGGCATGAGCCCCAATGTAAACACAGGGCTTGTTTCTTTTTAAGATCCTTAAGGGGCCCTTTTACTGGGCTGTGATAAGCAGCTAATGCGGCATAATTAGTGCGATGTACACCTGCTCTGCTTCATTTATTTGCAGTGGGCCCCCAGCCTAGGGTTACCATATGTCCGGATTTACCCGGACATGTCCTCTTTTTGAGGACATGTCCGGGCAACCGGGCGGGTTTTGCCAATCTGCCCATTTGTCCAGAAATCCAGACAAACGGGCAGATTGCTAGCCTCCCCTCCCCTTACTTACTACTGCCCTGGTGGTCTAGTGACCTCTTCCGCCTTCGGAGCAGGAAAGAGTCCCCCTCTTTCCTGCCCAGAGCGCTGCCCTGCATGCATCCTTTCTGTTGCTGATCTCGGCACATGGAGTGCCTGATAGTATGGGAGCACCTGCGCTATCAGGTACTGCACATAACACGGGACCTGTGTAGTAACTCTCAGCCTTGTGCAGTGTTCCCTACCACATGGTAATTTGTAATGTTAATCATGCAGCAGGTGCAAAATTTAACACACTTTAGTAAAAGAGCCCCATAGAATTTAGATGAACATAAGAACATGCCATAATGGGTCGGATCAATGGTCCATCTAGCCCAGTATCCTGCTTCCAACAATGGGTGATTCAGGTCACATGACATAATCCCAAATAGTACTGATCCCAAGGACAAACAATGGCTTTCCCCATGTCTATCTCAATAGCAGACTATGGACTATTCCTCCAGGAACTTGTCCAAACCCTTTTTTAAGCCCAGGTACGTTAACTGCTGTTGTCGTATCCTCCAGCAACAAGTTCCAGAGTTAACTATTCATTGAGTTAAAAATATATATATTTCCTCCTGTTCGTTTTAAAAGTAGTACCAACCATGTAGCTTCCTTGAGTTTGCAAAGTTCTACTAGTCTTTGCACTTTTTGAAAGAGTAAAAAATTGATTTACGTTTACCCGTTCTACACCATTCAGGATTTTGTAGACCTCTATCATATCCCACCTCAGCCTTCTCTTTTCCAAGCTGAAGAGCCCTAAGTACATAAGTAATGCCATAATGGGAAAAGACCAAGGGTCCATCGAGCCCAGCATCCTGTCCACGACAGCGGCCAATCCAGGCCAAGGGCACCTGGCGAGCTTCCCAAATGTACAAACATTCTATACATGTTATTCCTGGAATTTTGGATTTTTCCAAGTCCGTTTAGTAGCGGTTTATGGACTTGTCCTTTAGGAAACCGTCCAACCCCTTTTTAAACTCTGCTAAGCTAACCGCCTTCACCACTTTCTCCGGCAACGAATTCCAGAGTTTAATTACACGTTGGGTGAAGAAAAATTTTCTCCGATTTGTTTTAAATTTACTACACTGTAGTTTCATCGCATGCCCCCTAGTCCTAGTATTTTTGGAAAGCGTGAACAGAAGCTTCACATCCACCTGTTCCACTCCACTCATTATTTTATATACCTCTATCATGTCTCCCCTCAACCGTCTCTTCTCCAAGCTGTATAGCCCTAGCCTCCTTAGTCTTTCTTCATAGGGAAGTCATCCCATCCCCGATATCATTTTAGTCGCCCTTCACTGCACCTTTTCCAATTCTACTATATCTTTCTTGAGATGCGGCGACCAGAATTGAACACAATACTCAAGGTGCGGTCGCACCATGGAGCGATACAACGGCATTATAACATCCTCACACCTGTTTTCCATACCTTTCCTAATAATACCCAACATTCTATTCGCTTTCTTAGCCGCAGCAGCACACTGAGCAGAAGGTTTCAGTGTGTTATCGACCCTTTCTTGGTCCGTAACTCCTAACATGGGACCTTGCATGACGTAGCTATAATTTGGGTTCTTTTTTCCCACATGCATCACCTTAGCCTTTCCTGATACAAGAGGAGTTTCACCCCCTTTATCATTTTGGTTCTTCTTTGAACCTTTTCTAATTCTGCTATATCTTTTTTAAGATATGGTGACCAGAATTGCACACAATACTTATGGTGTGGTCACACCATGGAGTGATACAGAGGCATAATAATAATCTTTGTTTTATTTTCTATCCCTTTCCTAATAATTCCTAGCATCCTGTTTGTTTTCTTGGCCGCCATCACACACTGGGCATAAGATTTCAACGTATTGTCCATGATGACACCTAGATCTTTTTCTTGAGTGCCGACTCCTAAGCTCGAACCCACCATCAAATAACTATGATTTGGATTATTCTTCCCAAAGTCCATCAATTGCATTTGTTCACATTAAATCTCATTTTCTATTTGGGTGCCCAGTATTCCAACTTCCTAAGGTCTTCCTGCAATTTTTCACAACCTGCATGCATTTTAACAACTTTGAATAGTTTTGTATCATCTGCAAATTAACCCCCCCCCCCCCCTGTTTACTGAGCCAGGCTAGCGGTTGTGGTGAGCTAATGCCGACAAAGCCCATTCACTTTGAATGGGCTGTGTTGGCGTAGCCACACAGCAGCCACTAGTGTGGTTTAGTAAACCGGGGGGGTGGGGGAGGGGGGTAAATCACCTCACTCGTTCCCATTTCCAGATCATTTGTAAATAATTACATAGCACCGGTCCCAGTACAGACCCCTGGGGCACTCCGCTATTCACCTTTCTCCAGTGAGAGAATTGGCCATTTAACCTTACCCTCTGTTTTCTATCCATTAACCAATTCCTAATCCACAACAAAATATTGCCTCCTCTCCCATGGGTTTTTAATTTTCTCAGGAGTCTCCCTTGAGTGACTTTGTCAAATGCTTTCTGAAAATCTAAATACACTACATCAACCAGCTCACCATTATCCACATGTTTATTCACACCTTCAAAGAAATGAAGCAAATCGGTGAGGCTAGACTTCCCTTGGCAGAATCCATGTTAACTCTGTCCCATTAAACCATGTTTGTCCACGCGTTCAGTAATATTTATTCTATATAATAGTTTCCACTATATTGCCTTGCATTGATGTCAGGCTTACCGGTCTGTCATTTCCCGGATCACCCTTGAATCCCTTTTTAAAAATAGGTGTTGCTTTGGCCACCCTCCAATGTTCAGGTACTACGGACAATTGTAATGACAGGTTACAGATCACTAACAGCAGATCTGCAATTTTATATTAGAGTTGTTTCAGTACCCTGGGATGTATTCTATCTGGTCCAGGTAATTTATTACTCGTTAATCTTTCTATTTAGCTCAGTACATCTTCCAGGTTCATTTTCTTTCAGTTCCTCTCTATCGTCAGCCTTGAAAACCATCTGTGGTACAGATAGAATTCATACATCTTCTTCAGTAAAGACTGAGGCAAAGAATTCATTCAGCTTCTCTGTTATGGCCGGGTCCTCCCTGAGTGCCCCTTTTACTCCTTAATGATCTAACGGTCCCACAGATTCCCTCACAAGCGTTCTGCCTCTGATATACCTGAAAAAGTTATTACTATGAGTTTTTGCCTCTGAGGCAAGCTTCTCTTCTTATTCTTTTTTGGCATTCTTTATCAAGACTTTGCATCTAACTTGCCAGTGTTTATATTGCTTCTTGTTTTCTTCATTCGGATCTTTTTTCCATACTCTGAAAGATGTTCTTTTGCCTCCAATAGCCTCTTTCACTTCTGTCTTTAACCATACTGGCTGTCATTTTCTCTTCTTTCAATCTTTATTAATATGTGTAATACATCTGGTCTGGGCTTCCAAAATGGTATTTTTAAACAATGTCCATGCCTGATTTAAAGTTCTAACCTTTACAGCTGTGCCTTTCAGCTTTATTTTAATCATTTTCCTCATTTTATCATAGTTACCCTTTGGAAAATTAAATGCTGCTACAGTAGATTAACTTAAAGACTGCACGCCAATTATTAAGTCAAATTTGATCATGTTATGAACACTGTTTCCCAGTGGACCCAACACCGTTACCTCTTGTACTAAGTCCTGCATTCCACTAAGGACTAGATCTAAAATAGCTCCCCCTCTTGTCGGTTTCTGGACCAGTTGGTCCAAGAAGCAGTCATTGATTACATCTAGGAATTTTAGCTCCCTAGCATTCCCTGATGTAACATTTAAGCAGTCAATATTGGAGTAATTCAAATCATCAAAAAAAAGGAGAGGTCTGTCACGAAATGCCTAGCCACCCACCTGGGGTTACTTTCCACCACCTAAAGGGTCTATTCCCAGCACAGCTCAGGTCTGCCTGCACCTACCACTTGTCACAACCACCTCTGGGCGAGTCTCCCACTCTCATATTATCTACAGTGATTTCTACACAAATCACCAGGATTCTTTATCAGTCCAGACAGGCAGTGGCAATAAACAATTGTTTATTGTCTTAAAAATATACTGAACAATGAACAAAAAATGTGCAATCAGCAAACAATAACAGGTAACTGAAATATAGATCAATTATAACACTAACTAAACATTTGTCAAATATAACTGTTTGACAGGGCTTCAGCAAAGAGCTTTCTCTCTCTCTTCTCCTCAGCTGAAACGGTGGGGGGGGGGGGGGGGGGGGGGACCAGTACAGTTCAAATGAAAAAAAGCTTCTGGGCCAATCAGAGCCTAGTCAACATGTTTCAAAAGTATACTGCTCACAGTATTATAGATTCACTTCTTCACTGAGTGAAACTAAAAGAAGGCATTCACTTTTCTATAACAGCTTTAACATAAAACATACACCACCTGCTGGCCAAACTAGAGAAAGCACTTCAGAATTATTTTAGGCTTAAAACACACTGTTCTGTGTTACTATGTTCTGTCACACCATTATTATACTGTTGCCAAATTTGCTAGCTTCAGTGGCGTACCAAGGGGGGGGGGCGGTGGGGGCGGTCCGCCCCGGGTGCACGCCGCTGGGGGGTGCCGCGGCACGCACCTGCTGCGAGAGTTCGCTAACTTCTCTCATTCGCTGCAGCTCCCTCTACCCCGGAACAGGTTACTTTCTGTTCCGGGGCAGAGGGAGCTGCAGCAAACGAGCAAAGTTAGTAAACTCGCAGCAGGCGCGCGCTGCGGCACCCCCCCCCCAGCGGCATGCACCCGGGGGGGCTCTTTCGCGGGGGGGGGGGTCTTTTGCCTGGGGGGGTCCGTGCTGCATCGGGGGCCCCAGGGGTGTCCACCCCCCCCCCCCTAGAACGCCACTGGCTAGCTTTTCTAATTTCTGTTAACATATCGTCATCTGTCTGACTATTCTGGCCTGGGGGATGGTAGTATAGCCCTACGTATACATTCTTTCTCTTCACCATGGAATTTCTATCCATAAGGGTTCCACGTTGCCGTCTGCTTCATACAGAATTTTTATTTTGTTTGACTCAATTCCCTTTTAACATACAGCACAACTCCCCTCCAATTTGATCAGCCCTATCTTTGAGATATAATGTATACCCTGCTAACACAGTGTCCCATTAATTGTCCTCCTTCCATCAGGTCTCTGAGATACACCATATGTGCTAACTCTCCTGTCTTATTTTTTAGGCTTCCAGCATTTGTATACAGACACGTCAAATTGTGCTTTTTTCTTTGCATCTACAAGCTGCTTAAAAATTGACAGAGATAATTTGCAATCTTTGCTCTTTGCTACCCTTAAACACTCCCGGCTTTGTTTCACCTTTGTTGAAACCTCTCTATTGGCATTCTCGGAACTTGGAGGAGAGGGAGGGGGCCTGGGAGGAGAGGGGGGCCTGGAACTCGGAGGAGAGGGAGGGGGCCTGGAACTCAGAGGAGAGGGGGAGAAATGCACTACCTGTAAAAAAAAAAATTTCAGCACCCCCCAATCATTTTGAAAAGTTGACTCCTATAGTTGGTACCCATATCTACCACGACAGTCTGCTCCTCCCCAGCACTGTCTAAAGTCTTATCTAGGTGACGTGTGAGGTCCACCACCTTCGCACCAGGCAGGCAAGTAACCAACCAATCCTCACGTCCACCAGCCACCCAGCTATCTACATGCCAAATGATTGAACCTCCAAACCTCCAACTAATACAGCCATCCTAACCCTTCCCTCCTGGGCAGGAGTCCCTGGAGACACATCCTCGGTGTGAGAGGATACTGCATCCCCTGGGGAACAGGTCTTGGCTACGGGATCATTCCCTGCCTTTCCAAAATGAATCTCTCCCTTCAGGTGACCTTTCTCCTCCATGGCAGCACAGAGGTTTCCAGACTGGAGGTGGGATTTTTCCACTTTGTTCCTGTAGGCCTCCTCTATATAACCTCTGTCTAGCCTCCTTGGATCGGACCCATTCTCTGAGTGCTAGGAGCTAACTTATCCACCTTAGGAGCAAGATTCCCACTTATTTGACCAAAACCCTTAACTTGCTGTCTTCAAGCTGTTACCCACAGTCCATGTCCATCACATTTCTCAGGAAGATTAAGATCATTTCTTTTCTTTCTTTCAGTATTTATAACTCTTCAATGTTCTCTGCTTTCCTCTGGAGCTATGACTCTTACCATAGTACTCTCCACCCCTCCTGTGATTTCTTCTCTTCCCTTTTCCTGTAGATCTCTCCTTCCCTCCGGCACCTCTGTCTCAGAATGTGAACTCCCTGCTTGGCTGTGACTTCTCCAGTCATCACCGCAGTCCTGAAAAACATCTAACAGCAGCAAGCCTGAGGATTTATTACAAACCACCATCCTCACTCAGCCTAGAGCAGAATATATTAAAGATTGGCAGAGCCTTACTAGTTCACTTGTTCCTTTTAAAAGGATAAGTCAAAAAAACAAAAAGCAGAGAGGAAAATCCTCAAGCAAATTGAAGACAATAAAAACAAAGAAGTGAGGACAATTGTGGAGGCAATCCAAAAAACTTTATTGATTATCAAAAAACGACCCGACACGGCCGTGTTTCAGCATCAAAGCCTGCATCAGGGGTCAAACGGATCTTTTTAGTTGTTGCTCAATTACAGATCAAAAGAAAATGTCGTTTTCCCTGAAACTTAGAGATTAGATAGTCAATTGTCAACGCCTCGATGGCAAATACACAGAAGTGACGTCAATGGTACAAAAAATTGAGAAGTAACAAGTGAGTAGTCCAGTACCAGCGTCTATACCTATGAAGATCTTTGCTAGTTTGTACATTGATTTCAATGATCTCTGCTTATTTTTCAGAAGGCATTGAACGTTTGGCATGCAGGAGGTTTCCCTCGAGAAAGTTCTGCTGCAATTTCCTGTTTCTGCCTGGGCGGATTGCAGCAGAGAGGGTAAGCTTCGGGGCAGCCGGAGCCACCTAGCGAAGATGGTTCCTAAGCCGGGGCCCCTCTGAGAAGGGAAACACGTTTTTAAAGAAGACCAGAAGGTTAGGGGAAGGGAGGGAGATGGAACGTGGAGGGGAGAAGGGTAACGGATGCCTGGACGCAATGCATGTGGCGAGATCGGGAGAGGGGTGGAGAGGGGATCAGGGGCCCCCTACTTAATTTCTGCCCTGGGCCCCACCATGTCTAAAATCGGCCCTGCACTGTGTGCATTTTAAGAGAACGTACCTCTGACCAGTGATCACGTCCCCTGTGCAGATCGGCCTTTACTGAACACTTCTAGCTGTTGTGATCTGGCTGAGAACTTCCTCATGTCCTGTGATCTGAGCTGGATCCATATTTACATCTAACCCTCCTCCTGGACAACCAAGAAAAACCTACAGCAACCTGCATCAGTTGGGCCACCCAAGGATATCAGAACCAGAAACTATGAAGGCACACATCTACAATCCAAATGAACTTGCCGGCAGATTTGCATTTATGAACAAAGACCCTTTGCCTTGTGTGTCTTCAAGAGATGGAATATGTGAAGTCACAAATGGAGCCCATCTCTCGTGACATTTCAACGACTGCTTCACCATCGGAGAAACCATCATTCATGCCATCATCAAACCAGTAGGAAAATCCACCAAGATGTCCTTCAGAAAGCATTCCTGGAAGTAGAAGAAGAACATGGTCAGGAGACATCACCATTTTAAGGAACCTGCTTTCACAGTGTTTTAAGAGAACTGTGATTTTGGGCCCCTGAGGCAGATGTCGTTACGCCGAAACACGGCCCGTGTCGGGTCTTTCAGAATAAAAGGACCTTTGTTTGTCTCAGTCTTGAAGGCCCAGTTGTGCTTCTTTCTTTGGTTGCTTGTGTTTGATACTGTTTTACCCTTTCTTTTGTTACCAGATCCCCAAGGAAACACTTTGGTGCCATTTTCTAAATGGGTATGTAAGTGTGTTTTCGTGCAGATCTGCAATTTCTGCATGAAAACACACTTATGCCTGATGAAGAATTATTTTTTGTTTTTCGTAAAGCCTTGAAAACATATTTGTTTATCAGACCGAGGGGGGTGGGGTGTTTAATCATTCTCAATTTTTTAAACTTTTTAATCCTTGTTTTATATTTTGAATGTTTCTTTTTATGATTATCTGTAATTTCCTGATGTTTTGTTGTCAGTTTCTTGGCTTGAACACTGATTGTATATAAGTATTGCCACACTGGAACAGACCAAAGGTCCATCAAGCCCAGCATCCTGTTTCCAACAGTGGCCAATCCAGGTTACAAATACCTGGCAAGATTCCAAAAAAGTACAAAACATTTTATGCTGCTTATCCTAGTCATTTTAATAATGGTCTATGGACTTTTCCTTTAGGAAGCCGTCCAACCCTTTTTTTAAAACCCTGCTAAGCTAACCACCTTTACCACATTCTCTGGCAATGAATTCCAGAGATTAATTACATGTTGAGTGAAGAAACATTTTCTCCGATTCGTTTTAAATTTACTACTTTGTAGCTTCATTGCATGCCACCTTGAATCTATTACATTGAGAGTTGGCAAGAGATAAATCTTCGATAACATAACGTTTCTGCACCTTGCATCCGTTAGAACACTTTTCTGTGCCTTTCTGTACACAGCTTTTCTGACCTCAGCATGTCAAAGTCAGCAAGAAGATGATTAACTCTTTCCAGTTCTCTCTCTCAAAATCTGCATTTATCTACTTCTCTTTTTTCCCCCCCTGAACCATCTTATCCATATCCCACTGTCCTGGGCTACAGCTATCAATGTCCACAACAAACAAGAAACACACGTCTACGAAAAGTCCAAGGAAAGTAGAAAAAGCAGAGAGTGCAACACGAGCTTCAGCTAGGAAGTGCTGATCAAATCATCTTTATTTTACTTATTCTGCTTTCCTACAGCTATCAATGTCATCCTTAGGTTTTGATTTACTTCTCACTAAGCAGTCATGTGTCTGGTTTTGATCGATGAACAGCTAAAGTAACGTTCTGTATTTTCCCTCTATTCGTGCATTTCCTACTTAATTTTTCTCACTTGAAACCCAGTTCTTTAAAGAGCTTTTTTATACTTGGTTTGCAAATTCTGTTGCTCCCTTCCCTGCCTCTACGAATAGTTTTCACTCATCCCTTCTGTTAACGAGTGCTTGTCCAAGTTTAAGGACATTAGAACATAAGAGTAGCCATACTGGGTCAGACCAATGGTCCGTGTAGCCCAGTATCCTCTTTTCCAAACAGTGGCCAAGCCAGGTCAAGAGTACCTGACAGAACCCAATTAGCAGCAACACTCCATACTACAAATCCCAGGGCAAGCAGTTGCTTCCCATGTTTGCCTCAATGGCAGACTATGGACTTTTCCTCCAGGAACTTGTCCAAACCTTTTTTTAAACCCAGATACGCTAACCGTTGTTACCACCTCCTCCGGCAAAGAGTTCCAGAGCTTAACTAAAAACACCTACAGTGAGAATCAAACCCATATCCCCTGCATTGAGAGCCCACAGCCCTTATCCCCATGCCATAGTGATTGAAAAAAAACATATGGAAGAAAAAGTACAAAGGAGGCCTAGAGAAGTTTGCCTGTTCTTAACAACCATTTTCCTCTGTCTGACCCTGAAATGACAGGCTGGCTGCTGCAGCTTGCAAAAAGAGGAACCAAAAGCTAAGAGGTGCCAGCTAGAGGCATTGGACAGAATGTGTGCAGGAGCTCCCTGCAAGTTAATCTGGGACGGGTGTGTAGGTGATGGAAACATGAGGTAGCAGGATTGCTGGTGTAACGGACTGTGAAGCAACGTAGTAAACAAATTTATCAGGAGTAGGCTTCTGGAGACCGCCCTAATTAATCTTGATTAGTTTTTGTAGAAAAGCAGAAGTTAAAAGGGGCAGGTATAATTATATGCATGCCATAGACACAATGTTACAGTTTTGATATATAAGTGAACGTATATCCTAGAGATCAACTGAGAAAGTACTCTGAGTCTGTACCCAGGGGCGGTCCTAGGGTCTCTGGTGCCCCTCTGCAGACAATGAGTTGGTGCCCCCTCCCCCCCAGCATCTCCTTTCTGTCTTCTCCCACCCTGCCCCTGTCCAGCGATTGTCCCTTGCCCCATCCCCCTCCCATTTATGGCCACCTACCCACCCTCTTCTCCCCCCAACATCCCCCTTTTTCTTCTTGCCACCCTGCGTGGTTTAAGTCTTTTTTACTTTACCTCCGTCCCAGCGTCCGTGTCATTTCAAAGCCCTGCCCGTCTCTAGCCTTCCCTCCCTTCGTGAGTTCATTCCCTCAGAGTCCCGCCCTTGAGGAAATAATGTCAGAAGGCGGGACTCTGCGGAACGAACTCACGAAGGGAGGGAAGGCTAGAGATGGGCAGGGCTTTGAAATGTCGCGGCCGCTGGGACCAGGGGCGTATCTGCGTGGGGCCACAGGGGCCTGGGCCCCCGCAGATTTCGCCCTGGACCCCCCTACAACAGACCCTCTCCACCTCCCCCTCCCGCCCGCCACCAACCCGTCGCCGATCTTTGCTGGCGGGGGACCCCAAGCCCCCGCCAGCCGAAGTCCTATCTTCCGTGCAGGATGCAAGTTTCAACACTTCCTGTTCTTCTGAGTCTGACGTCCTGCACGTACAACGTGCAGAACGTCAGACTCAGAATTTGGAATTCAGTCTGACGTCCTGCACATTGTACGTGCAGGACGTCAGACTCAGAAGAACAGGAAGCGTTGAAACTTGCAGCGGCGCAGCCTGCATGGAAGAGAGGACCTCGGCTGGCGGGGGGTTGGGGTCCCCCGCCAGCAAAGGTAAGTGACAGCAGCGGGGGAGGGTGTCATTGGTGGCGAGGGGGGGTCCGGAAATGGCGGGGGGGGAGGGATCGGTGGCGCCGGGGGGGGGGGCTAAAATGTGCCCCCTCCCTCTGGCTCTGGCCCCCTCTACCGCCCGAGTCCAGATACGCCCCTGGCTGGGACGGAGGTAAATTAAAGATTTAAACCCCCAAGGGTGGCGCAGTGCTGCAGTGGCGCCCTTGAAGGCAGGAGCCCCCCTGCGGTGCTTACTCCGCTTACCGGGTTTGACTGGCCCTGTCTGTACCTGTTATACAGCCGAGTATTCTCCTATGAGAAAAGCCTTAGACAGTATTGATATTGCCTGTCTGCTTTACTACCTTGGTAAGTTAATAAAGCCAAAGTATTTTCTCATATTATCTGCGTGGCTTCTACTTTGTTTCTCCCTAACCACGGGAGTGTGCGGAGTATTCATGAGAAATATTTGCATACACTTCCTCTACCACATGCAAATCTCTCTCATGAATATTCATTGTGGATATCCTGAAAGCCTGACTGGCTGGGGTGCCTCCCTCCAGGACCAGGTTTGGGAAACACTGAACTAACCTGTAAAAGTGATGGAGTCAAGATTCAGTCATAGTTGTAAGCGGCTCAAAAATCACTGATCACCATGGGCTGAATTGAGCCCCGATACTCAATGCCAGACCATGTCCACGCACCGGCATGGAATATCCGGGTCACAGTGGTCACCCAGAAGCTAACCACGCACTGGCATCAGACTATGTGCTCGGTTAGCTTGGTGGATAAGTTCAGGACAACCTTTTTGCTAACCGGTTAAGTACTGGCTCCATCCAAACTCTGTCCTTGGGTTGCCTGGGTGGTCACAGGCAATATTGAGCGACACTACATGCTTAAATAATGCTGAATATTGCTGGATGGTGAGCTCAGAAGCCCCAATTTGTTGTTCGCTATTTTCTGCAAGGTAGAACAGGCAGAAGCACCAACATTTTAACCAGTGGCGTAGCTGCAGGGGGGCCATGGGGATCTGGACCCCCCCAAATTGGCTCTGGGGCCCCTGATTTGGCCGTACGGCGTGACTGAAAGTAGGACAGGCAATGCGAGACCAGCACAGGACAAATGCTTCAGATGGCGGGGGTTGGGGACCCCCACCAGGTACCTTTGTAGGGATGGCGAGGGGGAGTGGAAGGGGCAGTGGCAGGGAGGTGGGCCAAAATGTGCCCCCCCCCCCCCACACACACACTTTGGGCTCTGCCCCCCCCCCCTCCCATCAAGGTCTAGTTATGCCCCTGATTTCAACTTTCTCCTACGCTAGCGCTCATTTCTGGAATGATCTGCCTAAACTGGTGAAACTTACTACTGATCACCCTACTTTCAAAAAGCACCTCAAGACCTTTCTGTTTGGCAAAGCGTACGCACCACTCCCGCCAGGCATCCTCTACCTTCTGATCTGTCTTTACCCCGGAGTCACATTACTCACCGCTGCTCTTTCTCTTTAACTTTACCTCGTGTTTGCCTTTTCCCCATTATACTTCTAGGACATTAATTGTTTGACCCCTGACTTGCTGTGTTTTTATGTAGATTGTTGTAAGCCACATTGGACCTGCCCAGGGGTGGGAAATTGTGGGATATAAATGCTGTAAATAAATAAAGAAATAAACATGATTTGGGAGCGGCAAACAGAATAGAAATGACCTCTCCCTGGAATCAGTGAATAACATTGCTCAATATGTTTTTTCTGGGAGCATTTCAAAATGTACTCCAGGATGCCAAGTTGCCCAGTTCTAGACTGGAGATTTCGGGACAGTCCTGCTTTTGGACTTACGTCCCAAAGCAGTGTGGGATTGGTAGTGCCTGATCCTGCCCACTGAAATCAGTACTGCAAGTCCCATAATGCACCAGAAGGGGGGGGGGGTTGATCAGAAATCCAGGACTGTCCAAAAATCTCCAGCCAGGAACTGGATAACTTATTTATTTATTTATTGCATTTGTATCCCACATTTTCCCACCTTTTTGCGGGCTCAGTGTGGCTTACAATATGGCCTCTCTGCAACATGTTACAAGAAATTATTTATTTTGGGGAAAGAGCTCTAGAGCACTCGCTACTGTTTATAATTTAAGAGCAGGTGCTGTATTTATAAGTTTTAGGATATTAATTTCTCCACCAATCATTGCAATAAATTAAATAAATTAAGTATATATATAAAAGATACCATATACTTAGAACACAAAGAGACAGTATTTTTAGCTTCAAAAAGGTTGATTTAATATACAATTGCACACGAGAGGTAGGTTTTAAGAGATCTTTTACAGATAATCTGTGCTTAAGTAAGGCAAGGTAGAGTAGCAGGTCTAGATCAAAAGTTATAACTTACAAAGCAGTCTGTTGCAAAGCATTTTGTGGTCCATTGAAGAGCCATGCAACATTGATGAGACCCTGACGTGTGACCTGCTCAAGGAGAAGCAAACCAAATCCATAAGGATGAGAGACTGATAGCTGTAGCCCAAGGCAGTGGAATGAAGAAAATAGGGTTCACAGTCAGCACTGAAAAAACCAACAGGAAAGTAAATTAGCACCCACAGAGCTGGCTCCCATGAAGACAGATCCCTCATTGCTGTCCTCAGTAAAAACTGTTTTGTTTATTCTTAAAGCTGCCTGGGTTATTTGTTTAGCGGCATCCCAGAGGCCAGGGACGAACTCTCACCCATCCTATCACACTCTCTTTTTTTTTTTATCTCCGCAGATTTTTACTTCTGCTCCTGATTTTCATTTATTAATAGAGCATATGAATTTACGTAAGGTCTTTTGCTAATGCAGTATGTTTCAGTTTGATTGATTATCTTTGACGACCTTGATCCTTTTGAGGTACTTGTCTATCAGTGATTATACTTTTCCTTCCGTAGATCTACCAACAAGAAACAGAGTCAGTTCTGCTAGATCCTACCTAAACCTACACTACCCAAATTGCAAAGGCTTGAAATACAAAGCAACTTACGCATCCGGCTTCTCCTACGTAAGCGCACAACTATGGAATGGCCTCCCAAAAGCTGTGAAAACAATCCATGACCACCTTAACTTCCGGAAATCACTAAAGACCATCCTATTCCAAAAGGCTTACCCCACTGACCCAACTTAAGTGCCTGAATCCAGCAACACAAGGAAACCAAATCCCGTAACGAACACTATATAACTCTTCTTTTCAATGACTCTCCTACTGTATCTGTAACACATGAACCTCTTTGATAATAACATCACTTTGTATCTGTTTTTCATTGAAGGCAACTAACGCCTCACGGTACTATGTAAGCCATATTGAGCCTGCAAACAGGTGGGAAAATGTGGGGTACAAATGCAATAAATAAATAAATAAATATGTTTTTTTTTCCCAAGGAGGAGTTGTTATCTGCCTCCTTTCCTTATGGTCTTGTTGGTAGGGTTTTCGCAGTAATTATCCTTCCTGTACAGTACAGTATCTGATTGGTCACTGTGATATTAATAGATGGTTATTTCCCACAGATTATGGCACTGTTGAACTTACTTATCGTGTGTTCCACTCTGGGTGGCAGGAGTCTTTCTCTTTCTTGAACCCTAACATACATATTCATCTCTAAGTAGGCCAAAATCTCAGGGGTGTAGCCAGACCTCGTGGTGGGAGGGGGCCAGAGCCCGAGGTGGTGGAGCACATTTTGGTGTGCTGCCCTGCCGCTTCCTGCCCACTGCTGCAGCAAATACCTTGGCTGGAGGGGGTCCCCAACCTCCGCCAGCTGAAGCGTTGTCCAGCGCTGGTCTCCGGCGCCGCTGCGTTGCCTGCCCTGCTCTGTCTTCACCTCACGTCCTGCACGCTCCTTTTAGTGAAATTGAGCACGCTCAGTTTCACTAAAAGGGGCGTGCCAGATAGACGCAGTGTTGCGTATAGTTGGATGTCGAATTACACAAACGAGCACAGAGGTTTTATACTTTTATGGGGTAAAATCAACCCCCCCTTTTTTTTTTTAGTTTTACCCCTGACGCAGCCTGAGGGCGAAATGTGGCCATGTCGGGTATTGTTTTACTCACCTCTGGGTTTTGTTTTATTAAACTTTGTTATATATTTTTTATTTGTCTGCTTTTGTGGTCTATACTTACTACTGTAAGCAAATTTTTGCCTTTTGGGGTTTCTTTTTATCCTCATTTGATTTAACGCCTCGTCTGTGTTTGCTGGGGAAGTGGGAAGGTGAGGATGTGACTATCCCGCACAGGTGGTGGGTAACACGTTATCTTCATGCTGCCAGATTCACTATTGCTTACTGTTGGAAAAGTTGGCCATGGCTGGCTTTTTGGAAGGCCAAGATTCTGGACACTGCAATCTCGGAGTTGCTTACCAGCAAAGTACAGGGTAAGAAGGATATGTATGAGAAAATCTGGGATCTTACTGGACCTGGGGGCGGAAGAGTGGGATGCCCTGGGAAGAAGTGGCTCCTTTTGGGGGGGGGGGCGGAGGAGCCCTTTGACCCTGTTGTGTTGTTATACTTCTTTGATGTAGACACTGTTCTGTGGATTATTTTGTTAATTGCTGGGGTTGGTCTTTCTTTTGTATTACTGTCTGCCATGTTTAAATAAAGAGGTATCAAATAAAAAAAAAAGGAGCTTAAATCACGCTGCCCCTCTTTTGTCCAGTCAGAGGCTATAGCGGGAGAATATCTGAAAATAAATATGTCGACAGACCAGAGAACCGCAGTGCATTAGATGCTAAGGGGCCCATTAACTGCAGCGAGGAAAAAAGAAACGGTATTGTGGTAAGTTCGCACTTCCACCGACCGGCCAGGGCTGGTCCGGTTTAGCTTCCACAGATTCACTGTAGGTCAGGATACTCAACCCTCAGCCTTGTCCTCGTTCCACACACTTCCTTTCCGCCACTCCTCTCAAGTAGGCACTACTCAAGGTGTCTTAATGGCAGCGTTCACAAAAATGTGCAGCAACTCCAATAGTCTTATGTCGGGGGTTTTTATTCACATAATCTTTGATCACACAGTTCACCATTTTTACTTCTCACAATTGTTCCATTTTACCAACACAGTTCAAGCTCCTTTCCTCAGGAAGACTTAACTACTGTTGAGTTTCTGCTGACACCACTTTATACTCTCCGACAGTTTGTCGGCTCCTTCAGCTCTTCACAATCATTTCATTTCATCAACATAGTTCAACTTTTCATAGCACCCATGAGTAGTTTGCTGGGCTAACCTCCTCCATAAGCTCCTTCCAAACTGCACCAGCTTCTCCTCCCCAATCCTAAATAGTTGAGGTAATGTAGCAGCGAGGAAACCTTTCACCTTAACCCCCTTGAGTCCGTGCTAATGCTGAAACCTCCATACTCTCCTCCCCCTGCTCCGCAGCTGTCTCCATTTTATCCCATTCCGTAGCCTCCTCCCCACAGGGTTCCCCCAGCTGCTTCTCCTCTCCCTGATCAGAGACTATTTCCCAATCATCTCCCCCGCCCTCCAATTCCTGAGAGTCTTGCATAGGAACTGATGGCTTCTGGGGACGGTAGTTCCTACCCTTAGTCAGTAGTCTGACTGGCCTCTTGGCCACTAGGGGGCAAATCTCATGTGAATGAAACTTTGTCTTCCTTAACAACACATCTCCCTCTCCCTCAGGCCTCTGCCTCAGCCCCCCTTTAGGCAGGCTCTTCTCCAACCCCTTACATCCTCCCCCCTCCCCCCATTGAAGTGGCAGTAAGGTCACTGGCCAATTACCACCAGGTGACCCCTGTGCTAGAAAATCTGACTTGATTCTCTGTAGCGCCAGAAATGGCGTATGCTGGGGGTGGGCCGGCGGTAGTTCCAGGTTGCCACATGGCAAGCCCGTTGCTGCAAGTGTTCCGAACCACTCACTTCTAGTCTCACTGTCACAGTGCGCTCTGGTAGATGGACACAAGACCTTCATCCCACTTTAGTTAATCTGCTGGAACACTGTTGGATGTGGCCGAGGCATGAACTTCTCAGGGGCTGGCTAGCACAACTGCATGGTATACAGCTAGAAATTCCAATATTGCCCAATTTCCCGATACTAAGAGGCCAACCTGAATAGCCAGGAGCGTTTCTTTTTATACCTTCATACGTAAATCACTCTGAAAACTGAGCTCATTGTCAATAACTGAGCCCTAATACATTCTGATAAGGCAAATTATCTCTTCAGACATTCATTCAGGTAATAAATTTGGGGGCAGATCGGATCCAGTAGGTTTCTTGTTGCAAATAGTCTGCCTATAACTGTCTTTTATGATGTGATAAGTTCCTTGAAATTGGAATAAGCGGAAAGGCCAAATGCCTTTATAGAAAGGCTTAACCACTGCGTTTTCCAGGTCTCTGAGCCTAATGGCACACTTGTGTCAATCTGTCACCCTTCACCTCCTCTTAACCTCTGCCACATGTGCCTTGAAGCATGATTCTGTAGGTAAATGCAATCCGTATCACCCGATTCTGCCCTTGTGTCATCTAGGTTCCTTGCGTCTTCTAAAAAGAGAGTCTGCCATGTCTGTATATATTATTTACAACCCATTTCTCTAATAAAAAGACCAAAGTGGTGTACAGTACATCTGGCAGAATCAGATTGATTGATATTTTATGGATGTTCGCTTCATTTGCTTTGTAATTGATTTTGCTCTGTTACCCACTCTGTAATGGATGAAAAAGTGAGCTATAAATACTAAATTCATTCATAAATCATGCAATGTAATAAATCATTATAAAAACAATGAGTACTGATATAACATAAGAATAAAAGATACTTTTTGCATAATAAACACATGATAAATCAACAGTTCTACCCCCCGCAGCCCCCAATAAATATCACTATAGTTATTTTATATTTATTAAGAATTGTAAATTTTACATCAAGCAAAATAAACTAGAGATAGATTTTCTGTCCTCTGACAGCCTTGGACTGGTTTATAATGTGATCATCAAATGTGTTTAATGCCTTTACTGTTATTCTCATTTCTAAGGACTTTCATGGCCGCAGTTCTCACTGCAAAGATACGTGAGCAATGCATTGTGTGTAATGTAGTTCGTAGGTAAATGCAGCCGCACTTGCCTGTCTGTATAAGAGCTGTTACCATTGGTTGCGCTCCTGCCTAGACCTCCTCTCTTTCTCAGCCAAGCTTGGCTCCTTTGTCTACCTGCCATCATTTCCTGGTCATTCTTACTATCTCTGTCCTGAGGGGTCAGCCAGGTATGACCTTTCCCTCCAATCGAGGGCCGTCCTCTTGGACCTCCCTTGCCACCTTATGGCAGGTTCTGTCCTGATTGGTCTTTGCCTCCTTCTCCCTGGGCTTGCAAGCCTTCTTGACCTGCCTGTCCCTCTGGCCTTCAGGCGTTCACCATCTTGCTTCAGACCAGCACTTGTCCTGCTTCCAACTCCCTGGAATGAACTTGGTTTTTTACCGTGAAAATATCTTCTCCCTAATGAGATATCACACTCTCCAGTCACCCAGCTTTGAACCACTCCTATCTGCTCAACTATTTCTCACCTGCAATAAAGCTTACCTCTCTTCAGATCTCCGCCTCCAACCACTGAAACAGCTCTCAGGATTACGGAGTCTCTGTGCCCTGGAGCAATACTTCTGAACATCTGACTGTGAGTAAATTATCTGTGATTATTCAATAAAGAAACTTCAGAAAAATAATAGAGACTTCAGGTGTATACTGGTGTGCCAAGGTTATACTTTCAAGATATCAAGACTTTGTAGTCTAACAAGTCCTGAGAGGCTTGAACAATAGAAAGGTAGAGTAATAGAAATAATATATAATGGAAACATAACCAATAGCAAATTAAGGGGCCCTTTTCCAAAGCTGCGGTAAGCACCAAGCAAAAGATGCCTTACTGTGGGGCAGGTCTAGAGGTGGAGAGTAGACATGTTCTGTGCTAATCGGTTAGCACAGCTACATAGTTACACGCTAACCGATTAGCACATGCTTAGCACGTGAGCTCTTACCATCTATATAGCGGGTGGTGGTAGGTGCTCACACGCTAATGGGAAAGTTAGGTGTCCTTGGCGCGCTAGCTTTTTTAGCGTGTGCTAACGATTAGTCTGCGCTAAATGCTAGAGATCCCTATAGGAATAGATGGGCATCTCTAGCGTTTAGTGCACACTGTTTAACGCACGCCCTATAAATGCTAGCATGCCTTTGTAAAAGGACCCCATAGCACGAGGCCATTATTAAGTATGCTGTGGTAAAAAAAAGTGGCCCACGCTAGTGTGGGTGTGTGAAATTGGAGCGCACTGGGCCATTTTTACTACAGCGGGTAAAAAGACCTTTTTTTAATTGGGGGAAGTAAATGGCCATGCACTAAAATTAAAAGTAGTGCAAGGCCATTTACTTGGCGGTAAGGGCTCAGGGCTGTGAGCAAGTAAATAACTCCTGCAGTATGGGTGGGGATGGAGGAGATTAATTGTGGGGATGGGTGAGGATGGAATGGATCTTAGAGGGTATAAGTGGGTATGGGTTAAATTCATTTAGGGATGGGTAAACATTTTGTCCTTGTGCAATTCTATATGGAGGAGTAAGCTTAGTGGGTAGAGCAGTGGCAGAACACCAGAGAAACAATTGCTAGTGATATGCAATTTATCTTTAAAATCGAGCATGGTACCAGAAGACTGGAGGGTGGCCAATGTAATGCCGATTTTTAAAAATGGTTCCAGAGGTGATCCAGGAAATTATAGACTGGTGAGCCTGATGTCGGTGCTGGGACTATTGTAAAGAACAAAATTACAGAGCATATTCAAAAGCATGGATTAATGAGACAAAGTCAACAGGGATTTATTGAAGGGAAATCTTGCCTCACCAATCTACTACATTCCTTTGAAGGGGTGAACGAATGTGTGGATAAAGGTGAGCCGGTCGATATTGTGTACCTAGATTTTCAAAAGGCATTTGACAAAGCACCTCATGAAAGACTCGGCACATACGCATCTTAGTAAAATGGCCCCTTAGTGAGAGGAGTAGACTCTGCATACCTCCTTGGGAGTTTGGAGGCTTGGTGCAGGAACAAGTTGTGGTTTTTTGGGTGGACCTTAAGGTCAGTTCTGGATGAGATAACCACTGTTGGATTTTTCGTATTTGGTAGAAGTGTGCTTTTTTTTCCCTTTTCTGAGTTTTTTATGGGATCCCACGTACACTCATGCCTCTAGAACAGTAGGTCGAGCAAAGCATATTGAAGTAGATGTTGATCAGCTACTGGTCTACCAACAGATGTATATACCTACAGTTATATGCATGTAAACACAAGTCTATAAAAAGTACAGTCGATATTTTCCTGTCCAGAAAGCTTACAATCTGTGTTTGTACTTGAGGCAACAGAGGGTTAAGGGGCCCTTGTACACAGTGGCAGTAAGCCCAATACAGGCTTACCACTTGCTCTTCCAGGACTACCATTGGCCCAACGCAGCCACCTGCAGGAGTCCCACCCTGAGCGTGTGCCATTTCCTTGGGAAAAAGAACCCCCCCCCCCCCCCCAGAAATGACTTGTGTGGCGATAACCTGGTGGTAATCAGGCATCGGCGCATGCTGCTCGGCATGAGGGCTGTTATCGTCACCTCAATGGTTGGCAGGAAGGGCTCCCAGTCTCAGTATTACCACACACTGGGACAGAAAAACCTTCATAAAAATACCCCTCAATGTAAACAGGTATAGAATAGCTGCCTCTGTGCTAGGAAATAAATTGAGAAAAGGATTCCCAGGCTGGAGCCTAGAGTGGTGAATTGTTGGCATGTTCCATGTGTCTCATTTTCTGTTCCTTTCCAATTTGTTTGCAAAATACTGTTTCTGTGGTTATGTCTTCTTGACAAACCATCATGTTTTTAATGGAACTGTTGCACAATGGGCTTTTCCTCCATTACAAGCTTTGTCTGAGATCATGAGAACCAGCTCCAATATCTCGAAAAGAACACATTATAATTTTGTATATGTTACAGAAATTCAATAAGTTTTAAAAAATAGAAGAATGAGAAAGGGGGAAAACTATGGTTACAGTACACATGAATCACACAGGTAGACAAAAGTTGTTTACCTCTTGCCATTCATAATTTTTGGCCTTGACAAATACAAGAATCTTTCCATGACAGCTAATACCTGCAGGGATACAGTAGGAAGGCCAAACATCAGTATCTACAATGTGCAAAACCAACTGTAAGAGAATTTCTATACTATTCAATCTATTTAAAAAAAACGTATGACACTCCGATCGTCTTTTATCAAGCCGCACTAGAGGTTCCCACGTGGCAATGCCAATGGAGCCCATTCAAAGTGAACGGGCTTTGTCGGCATTACCGCAACAGGAACTGCTAGGGTGATTTGATAAAAGAGGCCCTCAGTTTGTATAAATCTACAGTATAATGTGGGTTTTGGCTTTTTTGGGGGGGCGGGTTGGGGGGCTCAGCACCCAAGGTAAGGGAGCTATGCACCTGGCAGCAATTTCTGGGGGCATGCGATGAAATTACAGTGTAGTAAATTTAAAACAAATTGGAGAAAAGTTTTCTTCACCCAACGCATAATTAAACTCTGGAATTCGTTGCCAGAGAATGTGGTGAAGGCGGTTAGCTTGCAGAGTTTAAAAAGGGGTTAGACGGTTTCCTAAAGGACAAGTCCATAAACCACTACTAAATGGACTTTGGGAAAAATCCACAATTCCAGGAATAACATGTATAGAATGTTTGCACGTTTGGGAAGCTTGCCAGGTGCCCATGGCCTGGATTGGCCGCTGTCGTGGACAGGATGCTGGGCTCGATGGACTCTTGGTCTTTTCCCAGTGTGGCATTACTTATGTACTTATGTAATATCTACATTCCAGACAGAGTATATTGACCAAAATCACATTCATACAATTAAAAAAAACCCTAACCAAATACTTCATGTTAAAAATGCTTTCTTTCCCATTAAAGTGCCCTCAGAATGTAGCAATATTCTCAGTATGCATCATCTTTTTTTATATCAGTTTCATGAGCTAAATTGATCAAGTTTCAGACTATTTCGTTCAGGGGTTTTAGCAGATTTAGGGTGCGCTAATCACTAGCGATGCCTATAGAAATATACGGGTGCCTCTAATGTATTGTAAGCTCTTTGAGCAGGGACTGTCTTTCTTCTATGTTTGTACAGCGCTGCGTATGCCTTGTAGCGCTATAGAAATGCTAAATAGTAGTAGTAGTAGTAGTAGTTTAACGCAGGCTTATTTTTAGCGTGTGCTATGTTTGTAAAAGGACCCCTCGAGGTTCTCACAGCACTCCAGTTTGTAAAAATTACTTCAGTACCAAGGACAGCAACCATTGCTGAACGTGGAGGGCCCAATTGTCTGAAAGCCCTTTTGTTTTTCTGGGTAACCAATTTGCAAATTTACAGGGATTTAAGAACAATTTAGTATTTCCACAAAATATTGTCTTGACATTTCTTGAGCTGACAGCATAGAATAAGTGAAAAATCAAAAAATGTAAATGGCTACTTCTTTGTGTATTATCTAATATCTCAGTTTTAGCAGCATGCGTCCTGTTCCCTTTGCTTCCAGCATCTCAGTTCTTTTGGACAGTTCTTTAGTTAATCTCTCATTTCACCCCAACTCTTTCTCCAGGCCCAAGATCTTCACATAGCTGTGATAGACAATGTTGCTTCCAATTTTACAACTACCCCCATATAGCGACACTTCCCCAGGCAGATTCAGTGGCAAAGAGCCTTCAAATCCTGAAAAAACAGAGAAGCCAACAAGCTTTAAAACCAATTTGCTTACAGAATTTTCAGATGATGGTATTAATAGTGGCCGAGCACCTCTTTTGACAAGTACTACTGAAGGAGCAACATTGCAAATAATCCCAAAAGAGAAAATATTCAGTGAGTGGCAGGCAGTGCAGTCAGCTGTGACTGCAGGTGCCGACTCTGGATATTCAATGCCGGGCTGTTTCTGGTGACCGGCATTGACTATCCATGGTGTTTTTGGCTGGCTCTAACTTAACCAGCTATGGGGTCCTTTACTAAGCCGCTTAAGCGCTTATGTGCACCCAATGTGCGTCAATTCCAAGTTACCACCCAGCTACTGAGTGGCCCAGGCGGTAATTTCATTTTTGATGCTCGTCCAATACACGCGTCAGAAAATATGTTCATTTTCTGGCGTGCAGGCAGTATTCGGTATTTGGACTCATGTTGATCATTACCGCCCAGTTAATGCGTGAGACCTTACCGCTATGTCAATGGATGGTGGTAAGGTCTCAGACCCAAAATGGACACGTGCCAATTTTCATTTTGCCGCTCATCCATTTTCGCCCCCCCCCCCAAAAAAAGGCATTTTTTTACAGCTGCACTGAAAAATGATCCTGCGCACGGCCAAAGCACACGCAGACATACCGCAGGCCATTTTTCAGCGCACCTTAGTAAAAGGACCCCTATGTGAATATTCAGTGCTGGCTGGTTAAGTTAATAGAGGGCAAAGATAAGACTGTTATTTATGTGGGATGATTTGCCCACTAAACTTAGCCGGCGAGCACTTGGATAAAAGATGTTTTTGCCCGTGATGATTTAAGGGACCTCCCTTATGTTGGTTTAATCAACGACAAAGTGTTCCCTTAACATTTGAGGCTTTTCCTCCATTTCAAATTATGTGAATACATCAGGAGTGGATGTGGATCTCGTTTATTGCTATACTAACCAGAGACTGTCACAATAGTCAGAGCAGATATTCAATGGCAGTCCAGTTACGTACCACTAAATATCAGTTCCCAACTCGCTCAGTGCGATCTAACCGGTTACATCACTTTGAATAATCAACGCATAAGTTATTGTATGGAATTATATTAAAACCATACATTACCGTGTATTCAGCTGCACGATTTTAAAGATCTAGAGAAGGGACCTGGGATTCCTTAGAGGGAATACTTTTGTTTCTTAAGACTAATCTCTTCTGAAGTTTTACCTTAGAGCAGCGATTAAATATATTTTTTTTATTTCCTGCCAGTACATATTTTGTTCTGGAAGATTAATCCTATCGCGAAGGCCAGCAGCACTTGCGACGTTACTCACACGCTGGTACTTTGCCAGCTAACACGGTAGCACAGGAAATCGATTGGCTCAGCGTTGCTGTACATTCGTCAACCGATATTTTGGACTCTCACTTCCCAGGATGGTAGGCGGGGTGAGAGGAAGGTTTTGAAGGTGGCAGAGAAAGAGTGGGTGACACCTGCCATTTTGTACGTCTGTGGGAGATTCGCGTTCTGTCTGACCGAGTCACCGTAACCGCTGTTTTGAAAAAGAAACACGCTGACAGTCTCGTGTCGTGTGAGCAGGCTGCGAGTAGATGGATGGTTGCTGCTAGGAGACCTTTTCCTGTAGCTTTCTTCATTGCTTTTCAGCCCAGACTATGGCTTTGGCTGTGCGTGTGACAGACAAAGGTTTTATTGGAATGCAGTTAGGCAGCACAAAAAGATCATTTTTCAATAGGCAGCCTAAATGCAAATCAATCCACAGACTTTTAAACCTCCACACGATTACAAATACAAGGGGGGCGGCCTGTACATGTCTGCATTTAAGTAAAAAAAAAGCTGAGGCTGTAAAGTCAGATGTGATAAATTTAGGCGTACTTTATAGAGTACTCACAAATTTCCACGCAGTTTATAGAATACACCAAGCACCCGTCCACATAACTAAATTTAGTTGCGGGACGTTATGCCAAGTAAAACTTGGTGTAAATAATAACGCTTAAATTAGGCGCGGATGGGGTGTATTCTACAACAGCGTGCATAGATTTTAGAAACGCCCATGACCTGCCCATTCCACGCTCATAGCCACACCCTCTTCTCAACTATGCGACTTAGAATTTACGCTCATGATAAGTAGATAAGTACATAAGTATTGCCATACTGGGACAGACCAAAGGTCCATCGAGCCCAGCATCCTGTTTCCAACAGTGGCCAATCCAGGTCACAAATACCTGGCGAGATCCCAAAAAATGTACAAAACATTTTATACTGCTTATCCCAGATATAGTGGATTTTCCCCAAGTCCATTTAATAACGGTCCTTTTCCTTTAGGAAGCCGTCCAAACCTTTTTTAAACTCTGCTAAGCTAACTGCCTTTACCAAATTCTCTGGCAACGAATTCCAGAGTTTAATTACATGTTGAGTGAAGAAAAATTTTCTCCGATTCGTTTTAAATTTACTACATTGTAGCTTCATCGCATGCCCCCTAGTCCTAGTATTTTTGGAAAGCGTGAACAGACGCTTCACATCTACTCGTTCAACTCCACTCATTATTTTATAGACCTCTATCATATCTCCCCTCAGCCGCCTTTACTCCAAGCTGAAGAGCCCTAGCCACTTAGAATATGCTTAGACAGTTGTGCGCAAATATTCTAATTAATGCCAATTAGTGTCAATAATTGCTTGTTAAGTTCCAATTAGTGGTGCTGATTGGCTTAACTAATTAAGTTGAGAATATGACCGGATTAGCGTGCAACTTAACTAGCTCTATATAGAATGTAGGGAAAAACGTCCAAAGGCCGACTTAGACGTCATATCGAAAATGCTCCTCCACATACATGTTACATCTTACAAATTCCAGATGGAAATGGCTGGGAACTTCTGTCCTAAAATTTTCTGGAAATTCGCCAGGTTAGAGAGTCTGCAGAACTTTAGTCTACTGCTTAAAACCATGCTGTAGGAAGCGGTTTTGAAAGAGACAGCTTTAACCCGAGTCCCTGAAGAAAGCGTGTTGTGAAGTACAAACTTAGACTGCGAGCCCAACTGGGACAGGGAAATACCCAGTGTACCTGAATGTAACTCACCTTGAGCTACTACTGAAAAAGGTGTGAGCAAAATCCAAATAAATAGAGTGTTTTCACATTTTGAGGTCCTTCTGAAATGAATATGAAGACATGGGACACTGGCACTGCCCTACACAAAGGAGTAAGTGTTAGCAGTAGGGTCACCAGTAAAGAGCTGAAAACCAAGCTGCCAGTATAAAGTTCACGGTTGGAAAATGATCATGAGGCAAGAGCTGGGGGAGGGGTTGAATTAGAAAAACAGCGCAGGCAGCCGTATGCTCCCTCCCCACCCCAATACCCTTAGTACTCACAGGGCACCATTCTGGCATATAAGGTTGCAACTTTATTGGTGTTACATACACAAATAACCTGTCCTAAGCCAGGTACAGTTCATAGAATTAATCTACATTCGGGACCCTCAACCCACCTTCCAGAGGCAAGCCAGGCTGATGCAGTGATCGGTGCTGCTGTCCGCTCTAGCCCACATCCTTTTCTGTTGCACCGCCACCCATGCCCCTTGGATGGTGCTGATCCCCAATTCTAGGTTGCATTGTCCCCTGCAGTACAACCCCTTTGGGGTCCCAACTTACCGACACAAGAACCCACCTTTCCTGGGTTGCAACATCAGCCTGTGTCTGGATTCGCTGATCTAGAGGCAAGGAGGGAGCAGGAGTGGAACAGAGACCAAGCCACATGGCTCACCCCTCCCCCCCCTTTTATCCCTCACCTGCTGCAGCCACCTCCTGGTCAACCAGGTCTCCCCCAGTGCCAAGTGACCACCACCCATTCTCCAGGAAGAGAGGGAAAGGGGGAAGTTCCCTCCCCTTCCTCCTGGGGAATGGCCATGACACCCAGTTACTTTCAGCTCCTGGGCCCTCCAGCCCAGGACCTCCCTTAAACCAGCTTGATCAACAAAGATGCTGGAGTACATTTTTTTTTCTGTTGCAGTCAGAGTGTTTTTTCGCTGAATTTGTTAACCCAAGGAAGTCACCTCTTAGGCTGTGAAGAAAAGATACAAACTCAGAAAAAAAATGAGCATTAAAAACCTGAAGACTAGAGATACTGTTCACTCAAACTTAGCAGCAGGATGGATTCAACTATCTTCTTTTTATTCAAGACATGTCGAAAGGTGGAGGGGAGAGCTTATGGCCAGAATGATAGACGTATTCTCATAAATGTAATATAACTATCTTTATTTCAAAAGGGGAGATTAGATGGCTAAAGAAAGATAATTTTAGAGGCGGTATTTGCAAAGGAAGGCTCAAGCTGCCAGTTCCCAGCCCTGGTTCTACCTGAACTGGAAGCCCGAAAGAGCAGGACAAACTACTGGGTCAAAAAATCGGAGTGGGGAGAGGTGAAGAAGACATTTAGGTTCTCTCGCTGCACATGAACTGTTCATCTGGTTCTAGTCCTCTCTTTCCTTTCCCTTATCTCCTTTCCCCTAATTTTGGAATGAGTGGGAGAAGGAGGGAGAGGATCTAGGTCGGATAGTGAGGGCCCAGGAAAGGACTATAGGGATTAAGGGGAGAGGATTTGAGGTGAAGGAAGAAGGTCAAGTATGGAAATGGGTAGAAGGGAAGAGCCTAGTATTGAGGAGGAAACGTGGTTGGAGTAGAGAACCCATGATTGAGGGGCTAGAGGGGCAGAGGTATGTGGAAAAGGAATGAATAGCGAGAGGAAGGTGAAGAAGAAGAAGATCCTGGGACAGAGGGAGACAGAAGATGGAATCAAGGATGTGAAAAGGAATCTGGAGGAGGAAGAGGACAAGGTATTGAGGAGAAGATCTAACTGGAGAAGGGAGAAGACCCAGAATTGAGGGTGGAAAAGAAAAAGGAACTGGGACCAAAGTGGTGGGGTACCGGAACTTGCAGGAGGGAGAGAACCATGGAGATCCTGAGATAGAGGAAGAGAGGTAGGTGGATGAGAGAGGGAGACCCTGGGATTGAGGTGGTAAGGGAAAGGATCCTGGATTGAACAGAGGAGGGAGGGGGACACTCTTGGTTCCTCCTTGGACCCCAGCCCTGCTGTCTACAGCTTCAATGATATGTGAGAGACTCCATCCTCCTAAGCCCTTGCCCTCCCCTCATTCCCTGCAGGACTGTAAGGCCTTATGCATCTACATTTTATAATTAAAATACCCTCTAGGCTTTTCTTTTTACAGAACAACTCCATGTGACAGCTCTTTCAGGCTTTTTTTTTAATACCTATTGAAACAGAGATTTCTTGGCACGTAAATGTGTAAATTTAAGCCAGTCACAAGAGGTTACAAGGAATGATTTAATGACCCTCATTCACCAGCTTGTTGAAATGTTCTCAGTAAATGGTCAGAGCCTACTGAGACATTCTGATATTTAGTTCAGAAGTTTCTTTTTTCTCTCTCGCTCTACATTAATAACAAATGGATCAAAACCAAGACAGCTGAACAGTCAAAATAATTACACAGTGATTTCTTGCTGACCAGGACGCCCACAGCAGCACAGAAACATCACCATATCCTTCCCTGAAGCCAGCCCATTACCTATGTCAGTGCTTCTCAGCCCAATCCTCGGGGCACACTCAGTCAATCAGGTTTTCAACATAACCACAATGCATATGCATACATGATTCAGATCTATCTCATACTTATTCATTGAGGAAATCCTGTAAACCCAACTGGCTGATGATGCAGTTCAGCCTCCTTACAGCAGGGGGCACTAGTCTGCTGAGACAGAGGCAGTTGCTGAGTCAGAGGGGCGGGGCTCAGATCAGGATGGAGTTAAAGACCCTGAGGCTGAGTAGATCAAGGAGGCGCCGTTACAGAGGCCCAGCAGTGTTGCCAGGTGGGCGGTTTTACCGCCCAATTAGGTGGTTTTCCGCGACCCGCCGCAGGAAATTTTTGCCCGCGGCGGGTTGCGGTTTTTTGGGCTGCTTTTTGGGCTTCAGGGCGGTTTTTTTTGGGCGGCTTTTTCGGCCGCGGGGGGCGGGGTTAGTGACATTTTTGGGCGGGGTTAGTGACATTTTGGGCGGGGCCGATGACGTGGGAGGCGGGGCCGATGACGTGGGAGGCGGGGCTGGTGACGGGGGAGGCGGGGCCGGTGACGGCGGGGGCGGGGTTGATGACGGCGAGGGCGGGGGTGATGACGCGGGGGTGGGGGTGTCAGGGGCGGGGTTTGAGTTTGGGCGGGTTTTGGGCGGTTTTTATGCTGGATTGGGTGGGAAAAAAATTTTCTACCTGGCAACACTGAGGCCCAGGGAAGGAAGCCCAGAAGCCCAGTAGATGCTGTTGCAGTTCCTGTGTAATAATTGTGACTTGGCTGAGGTAAGCCGATTTTACTGCTTGTTTAAGACTTGCAAGCCTTGCTTTGAGGCAGTGGCGATCCTAGCGGGCATGACACCCGGGCGGAGCGCCGATGCGCCCCCCCCCCCGGCGAAATGACACCCCCCCGGGTGCACGCCGCTGGAGGGGGGGTGCCGCGGCGCGTGCCTGTCAGCTGAGTTCGCTAACTTCGCTGCAACTCCCTCTGCCCCGGCCAGAACAGGAAGTAACCTGTTCATGGGGCAGAGGGAGCTGCAGCGAAATTAGCGAAGTCAGCGAACTCAGCTGACAGGCGCGCGCCGCGGCACCCCCCCAGCGGCGTGCACCCGGGGCGGACCGCCCCCACCGCCCCCTCCCCCCCCTTGGTACGCCACTGCTTTGAGGTCTGGTTGAAGCCAGACCTTGGTCTCAGAGAATCTGAGAACTTAAGGGCTGTGTTTGGGGCATGGCAGCCCCACCAGTCACAGACTGTTTGGCCTGCCAGCCAGAGGCCTGCAAAAGTCTGTTTATTGAACCATAGAGATTTTGCACCTGATGTTCCTGGTCTTTGAAGTAACATGTCTGAGGGCTCAGCTAAATAAACCATTTATTTCACATTTATATACCTGTCTTTCTGTGTGAAGGGGAGGACTATTCTTGTAGGGCTGTACAACTGTCTGCCAGAACAGAACAAACAGACAGCTGAAGAAACATTTACAGAAATTAGGAAAGCTGGCAAATTGAGCGACAGTATAATAATGGGTGATTTCAATTACTCCAATATCGGCTGGATACATTTTACATCAGGGAGCGCCAAAGAGATAAAATTCCTAGATATAATAACATAGTAACGTAGTAAATGGAAGACTGGGCATCCAAATGGCAGATGAAATTTAATGTGGACAAATGCAAAGTGATGCACATGGAAAGAATAGTCCAAGTCATAGTTACCTAATGCTAGAGTCCACCGTGGGGGTCACAATTCAAGAAAAAGATCTGGGTGTTGTAGACAAAAAAAAACAAACAAACAGGATGCTAGGAATTGAAAGGGACGGTAAATAAGACCAAAAATAATAAAATGCCTCTGTATTGCTCCAAGGTATGACTTCACCTTGAGTATTGCATTCGGTTCTGGTCGCCGTATTGCAAAAAAGATATAGCGGAATTCGAAAAGGTTCAAAGAAGAGCGACCAAAATGATAACGAGGATGGAACTCCTCTCATATAAGGAAAGGCTAAAGAGGTTAGGGCTCTTCAGCTTGGAAAAGAGACAGATGAGGGGAGATATGATTGAGGTCTATAAAATCCTGAGTGGTGTAGAACGATTAGAAGTGAATCAATTTTTTTACGCCTTCCAAAAGTACAAAGACTAGGGGACACTCAAGGAAGTTACATGGAAATACTTTGACTTTTTCACTCAATGAATAGTTAAGCTCTGGAACTGTTTGCTGGAGGCAGTGATTAGCATATCTGGGTTTAAAAAAGGTTTGGACAAGAAAGGGTCGAAGAAGGGTTTTTACAGAGCAATTGGAACATCCACAGGAATACCTAACATATGATTTTTATGTGCTAATTTCTTTCGGTTACCATCTGTCCTGGGTCAGTGCAGGGGAAGTGCTGGATGGTAGTGGCCTCATGAAGCTGCCTTTTCCTGTGAGTCTGCTGCCCTCTGCAGAGAAACCATCGCCAGCACCTGAATCCTAAGCTCTGGTCTCCAGCACTGAGACCCTCCTATACTATGCTAGTGCCAATAACCCATCATGAAATGGGTCCCTTATTTACTTCTAACTTTTATAGAGAGTTCAGTGCATTAATACTGGTCCGTATCAGCACCTTGATTCTGCTAAAAACCAGGATCACAGGCAAATATCCAGTGATACTGACTCTAAATTGTCAGCGATTTATTGGCTCCATTGTAAAGTTATTCACTTTGCATTATATGAAACCCCCTAACTCCACCCTGTGGATGTGGCTGCTACAATCGTGAAAGCTTCCCTCGTGCAGGTCAAAAGCTAGTTTAAAGATAAGTTTAAAAGCCATTTCCATGGATTACCCCTATGCGTAAAACTTCACTGGCTCCCAATCAAAGAACGCATTGCCTTCAAAATCTGCACTATGGTTCACAAAATCATCTATGGTGAAGCACCGGGATACATGACAGACTTGATTGATCTACCATCCAAAAACACATCCGCATCAACACGAAAATACCTATATCTGCACTTCCCAAGCTGCAAAGGTCTAAAATACAAATCAACTTACGCATCCAGTTTTTCCTACCTTCGTCACACAACTGTGGAACACACTACCGAAATCCGCGTATGAACACCTACACTTCAGGAAAAAACTAAAAACGTACCTGTTTAAAAAGGCTTACCCTTTCGACCCAACAGAAATGCCTGAACCCTACGATACTACAACACTTTAGTTCGTAATGGTCTTCAAACAGTCTCTTCCACTCTTGACTTTCCGTTATGTGGTCCTACCCATGACGCTTCATGCGGTTCCACCACATGAACCTTATCCTATCATAACGTAACCTTGTATTTGTATTTGTTTACTCCAGAGTCTATCAACACCTCTCCGGCACCATGTAAGCCACATTGAGCCTGCAAATAGGAGGGAAAATGTGGGGTACAAATGTAATAAATAAATAAATAAATACTTTACCCACAGAAATGGGCTGCTATAAATTTACCTGTCCTAGATGGAGCTTACATTGTGTGCATTTGCCATGTCACATGTATTTTTCCCCACTGTAAGGGGAGGTGTCCCTGGGGACCGGGTTGGGACTATACATTTTCTTCTTCAGAAAGGTAATTGCACAATTCAGCAGGTTTGAATACAGGCAGAGTCTGTTCTAGGAATAAATGTTCAGTGTGAAAGTAAAATCCAGCAAGGTGTCTGGACTGAAAAGCACACATGCAGATTTTCAATCGTGCGGGCAATTCTTAAAGCAACATGTAAAGGACTCATTTTAGAAAAATAAGCTGAGCGCTCTAAATATGCCTAAGTCGTGAAAAGCAGGCAAACAGGGGTAAATTCTATAAATGGCGCCTTGAAAATCGGCACTGAAAAACCTCGCAGTTAGCGTGACTCTATAAACTATGCCTAAAGTCACCGAAAACAAAGCCTAAATACTTGCGACTAAGCGAGGCGCAGATCAGTTGTATTCTATAATAGTGCGCGGTTTTCTGAAATGCCCGTGACCCGCCCAGTCCACACCCTTAGCCACGCCCCCTTTCCAGCTGTGCGCATTAGAATTTATGCGCACCGTATTGTAGAATACGTCTAGAATGTTGTGTGCATAAATTCTAATTTAAGCCAATTAGTGCTGCTAATTGGTTGTTAAGTACCAATTACGGACACTGATTGGCTCATTAATTAAGTTGTATGCACAATTTGGCCATGGGGTCAAATTAGCACGTACAACTTAAGGCACCATATATAGAATTTGGGGGATATTTGATAGAAGACTCCATGGATGCTGAGCCTTTCATAAAATACATATAGCAGCAAACCCTAGATAAGAGGTAACCACACAATACAATCTGATAAAGAAAGTATACTACATGGATAAGAGACATTTGTCATCAACTAAGTCCAATCTATATGTATCAAGCTATGTACCAAAGAATCCATGTAATAATACTGTTATTGTACCTTTATTGTTTCACTGTAAGCCACATTGACCTGGACAATCGTTCTGAAAATGTCAAAAATAAATACAAATACATGGAATTAATACAGGTGTAAATGTCAGCTGTACGTGTGCATCACTGCTATAAAACATTGTGTGTATATATAATATATATCAGGGGCGTAGCTACGGGGGGCCACGGGGCCCCCGCAAATTTCATCCGGGCCCCTGGTTTGCCTGGTGGGGGTCCCCAATCCCAGCCAGCTGAAGCCTTCTTCATCGCCTGTCTCCGGCGCAGCTGCGTTCGCTGCCTGCCCCCTGCTCTTCTTTCTTCTTGCTCTTCCTGTGCACGCTGACGCTCAGCAGTCTCCGGCGCAGCCGCGTTCGCTGCCTGCCCCCTGCTCTTCTTCTTGCTCCTCCTGTGCACGCTGACCAGCGCTGAAGAAGGCTTCAGCTGGCAGGGGTTGGGGACTCCTGCCAGCAAAGGTATTTGTTTGTGAGGCAAGGCAAGGTGGTGGGGGGGGAGGCGAGGAGGTGAGGCGGTGGGGGGGGAGGCGAGGAGGTGGGGGGGGAGGCGAGGAGGTGAGGCGGTGGGGGGGGGGGGGTGAGGAGGCGAGGCAAGGTGTGGCAGTGGGGGGGCGGCAGGGCGGCACTCAAAATGTGCCCCCAACCTCAGGCTCTGGCCCTCTCCCACTGTGAGGTCTGGCTACGCCCCTGAAATATATTTGGAAGGAGAGCCCAGAAGACGCCTCTTTTCCATGGTACCTGGTCAAAATAGCCCCAACAACAACAAAACAGACAAAAATCCCCTGATAAAATAGCCCCCAGCAAATCAGCCCCTGACAAAAGATATCCACAATTTGGCCCCTGACAAATGAGTCCCCCAACAAAAGGACTCGCCCCGAGTATTTTACCTGTTCTGCTCCTGCTGCAAAGTGGCGTAGCTACTATGGGGCCATGGGGGCCTGGGCCCCCGTAGATTTGGCCCTGGACCCCCCTGCCAATGATCCTCTCAACCCCCCCCCTCCCACCGCCAACATGCCGTCACCTACCTTTGCTGGCGAGGACCCCAACCACCACCAGCCGAAGTCTTCTTCCTTCGTTTTGTTTCTGACGTCCTGCACGTACAACGTCAGACTCAGAAACAAAATGAAGGAAGAAGACTTCGGCTGGCGGGAGTTGGGGTCCCCCGCCAGCAAAGGTAGGCGACGGCGGGGGGAGGGGTCAAGAGGGTCATCGTCGGGGGGGTTCAAAGTTGTTGGTGGTGGTGCTGGCGGCGGCGGAGGGTGTCAGCAATGGCAGGGGGGATCGGCGGTGCCGGGAGAGGGGCTAAAATGTGCCCCCTCACTTCGGGCTCTGGACCCCCCTCCCGTCGAAGTCTGGCTACGCCCCTGCTGCAAACTGTGTCTTTCTGAGTCCCCCAGCTGCTCTGAACTGAAGTATGTCTCCCCTTTGCCACCCCAGTTTCAGTGCTCACTGTCAAAAATGTCTCCCTCTTCCTCCTGCCTGCCCTTCGCGGTCTGCATCAGGAGTCTGAAATGCCTGAAACACGATTTGGTCCGTGTGGCGAACCAAACGTAATGTGATTGGCTATATGCAAAAGTGGTCTTGAAAAAGACCTTTTGTGGTAAGCTTGTCCGTAGCGGGTCACTAGAAGCGTGGCATGAAACAAGCCAATCACATTACATTTGGTTCGCCACACGGACCAAATCCTGTTTCAGGCATTTCAGCCTCCTGATGCAGGCCTGTAGGCCGAAACACAACAGTTGTGTCAAGTCTTTTCATCAATAAAGAAGTTTTTAAGATATTGTCTCCGGGATTTGTATTTCCGTGGTCAAACATCCCACTTTTTACCTGTATTAGTCCTTGGGGCTCACCACGCCTGCCTATTTTTATATCTGTGAAGAATGCACAAGAGAAAAGTGGACACAATTTCAATTATTGTTCTTTCTTTTAATTTTAATTTGGTTGACATTCCACGTTTCATTTCAAACAGGTTCTAGATTCTGGTGCCTATCTTTCGACCCTTGAGGCCTAGAGGTAACAAGCTCTGTGTCCATCCCCTGAGCTCTCCAATACTAGGTGATAAGCTCTGTGTCCTTGTGCCCATCCTCCACTCCTAGAGTGGCCCGCTCTGTATCACGATATCCCCTTAGCCTCTGAGTTGTCCATCAGGTCTCCTTAGTCTTCCAGTTCTGGAGGGTTTGACTACCTCAATTTTCTGGCTCAACCTTTCAAGTCTTTCTGTCTTTATGAGAGCTGGAATTTAGGTCTGATTCAATGTTGTTCAATTGTTTCTCCTCTTACCCAGCTCAGCCTCTGATGCACCGGCTCTGAGTTCTAAAAACAGGAGGAAGCAGCTAGAACTTGCATTATACATGCAATATTCTAAAACCCTCAGCTGAGTGTCTTAAAATGACAGCTTGCTCCAGGGACCTCTGGTTCCAGGACAGTTGTTAACATGAGTCCCCGTGGTTTATTAGGACTTCATCTTGCACGCTCAGGGTGAATGTGCTTCCAGCGAAATCCTGCTCCCTGTATTTGCATCAAGCTCTTTAATTGTGGGAGGGAAATGCACTGATGTTTGAATTACGAGTGATAACCTTCACCCCCCCCTTCTTATTTCTGTACTGATAAACGAAAGACAGGTGGGCACAGGTACTTCATCCAAGAAAGTCGAGTGTGCTGAGCAAACATGTTTGGCAATAAAGTCTGGGCCCACGGCTCTGATTAAACTGTACTGGGTATATGAAGGCAGTGTGGGGTGGGGGAGACTATCAGACCTTCATTATTAGAATACACAGCACTGCAATGGCAGCGCCTCATCGAGCTGGTCTGCCTGATCTCCAGTCACTCTGCAAATAGAGGGGGATGGATGAAGAAATGGGCTAAAGTCCTGATCGTCTCTCCCTTCCTGTCCTCCTCTCATTCAGTTTCATTCTGCTTCTTGTACTCACACTCATCAGCGGTTCAGGACAGATTTGTTGTCATCTATAGGAAGGACTGGAGAGTAAGGTGAGGGGAGATTTCTCCCCCACAGATTAGAATCAGGCTTCTGTTTAGCGCAGGTGTACGCAGGTGTACGCAGTTAAATCCAAGCCTGCAGCAGTTGAATAACGCAATCGTTCGCTCACTAGATTGATGACATGACTATCTCCAAGCTTTCCTGCATTTTGAGCAGGACGGCTTCCTAAGAAAGCAGATCATTATTCTGCTCCAAAAAATGTAATGGTATCCTAGGGTTGTCAGCTTTTGACAGAGAAAACCTGCCACCTGCTGTTACCCATGCTCTCCCATCCCATGGAACTTTGTAAGTCTAAGTGCTTTGCAAATGAGCCCCTGTCTCTTGAGCCTTTCCTCATAGGGAAGTCGTCCCATCCCCTTTATCATTTTCGTCCCCCTTCTCTGTACCTTTTTTTATTCCACTATATCTTTTTTGAGATGCAGTGACCAGAATTGAACACAATATTCGAGGTGTGGTCGCACCATGGAGCGATACAAAGGCATTATAACATCCTCATTTTTGTTTTCCATTCCTTTCCTAATAATACCTAACATTCTATTTGCTTTCTTAGCCGCAGCAGCACAATGAGCAGAAGGTTTCAACGTATCATCAACGACAACACCTAGATCCTTTTCTTGGTCCGTGACTCCTAACGTGGAACCTTGTATGGCGTAGCTGTAATTCGGGTTCCTCTTTCCCACATGCATCACTTTGCACTTGCTCACATTAAACGTCATCTGCCATTTAGACATCCAGTCTCGTAAGGTCCTCTTGTAATTTTTCACAATCCTCTCGCGATTTAACGACTGAATAACTTTGTGTCATCAGCAAATTTAATTACCTCACTAATTATTCCCAACTCTAGATCATCTATAAATATGTTAAAAAGCAGTGGTCCCAGCACAGACCCCTGCAGAACCCCTCCATCTACCCTTCTCCAGAACACTGACCATTTAACCCTACTCTCTGTTTTCTATCTTTTAACCAGTTTTTAATCCACAATAGAACACTACCTCCTATCCCATGACTCTCCAATTTCCTCTGGAGTCTTTCATGAGGTACTTTGTCAAACGCCTTCTGAAAATCCAGATACACAATATCAACCGGCTCACCTTTATCCACATCTTTGTTCACCCCCTTCAAATAATTGTAGTGGATTGGTGAGGCAAGATTTCCCTTCACTAAATCCATGTTGACTTTGTCTCATTAATCTATGCTTATGTATATGCTCTGTAATTTTGTTCTTTATAATAGCCTCTACCATTTTGCCCGGCACCAACATCAGGCTTACCGGTCTATAATTTCCCGGATCACCTCTGGAACCCTTTTAAAACATTGGTGTTACATTGGCCACCTTTCAATCTTCTGGTACCACTCTTGATTTTAAAGACAAATTACATGTTACTAACAATAGTTCTGCAAGTTCATTTTTCAATTCTATCAGTACTCTTGGATGTATACCATCTGGTCCAGGTGATTTGCTACTTTTCAATTTGTCAGATTGCTCCATTACGTTTCCATGTTTACATGCATAGAATGATAAAATATGCACATACATTTACATTATTAAAAATGAGATATACTGCCCATCAAACCATCTCAGTAGTTCCACCTTCTCTCGAGCAGCTGTGACTATACACAGTGCAGTGCAGTCCAGCCACAGTTTCTGCAGCTTTTTATAGACACATAGTTGCTTAGGTTCTCTTCATCAAACAGCCCTACAACAGGTGCCAGCTTCAATTTCCAACTTTGGAAGCCTGTTATAAAATGACCTCTAATATAACACTTTTTTTTTTCTTTCCTAACCCAGAAGATACCTTTTCTTAAATCTAATCCAGAAAGATGGAGCATAAAGGCAGGGGAAGATGCAATAGCTCAGAGTCAGTCTGCGCACTGCTCTGCAGAAGGTCCTTGACTCAAATCCCAACTGAAATGTTCCATTCCCTAGGCTGACTGGGTATGCTGTGAAGGGAGCGTTCATAGGCCTTCCCCTCCCCTCCCCCCTCCAACCCTCGGTAGGGGGAAGGAGGGAATTATACTGGTCATCACTTAGGAGTGATAACAAGGGGGACAACCATATACCTATCACATGCATTCAACATCTACTGGTCAGACTCATTCTGATTAAACTTTACACCCGAAGGTCAAATCAAATCGACATTTATAAAGACTGATGGATTGCGATTAGAAAAACAAACCATAATGTGAAAATGTTGGATAGATATAGGGAATTGGGAAGGAAGTTTACTGCTGCCAGCTGGATTCAATATCCTGAGACAGTGGCTCTCAACCAAGCCCTCAAGACACACCCAGCCAGTTAGGTTTTCAGGATCTCTCCACAATGAATATGCATGAGATAAATTTGTATGCACTGCCTCCATTGTACACAAATCTATCTCATATGTACTCATGGTAGGTAATCTGAAAATCTGACTGGCTGGGTGTGTGTCGAGGATTGGGTTGAGAAACCCCTGTCCTAAAACTATGGGATGCCCCAATATCAAGGGCATTGTTCTGTGTCTCCACAGAATCATCCTAGTCAGTCTTCAGACACATATCATTTCTGCACGTTTCAGCTCTGCTCCAGACTTTCCGCTGGACCAAAGGCAAATCCATGCACAGAGACATGATTAATGAATCCTGCTTACATCTTAAACACAGGCATAATCCTGCTTCACTCTGAGGCACCAGCCTCCAGAAAATCTATAAGAGCTTCCTGTAAACCCCAAATGTAATAAAAATGATCCTCTCCACAGTAGCAGATACACAATAATTCTGTAGCATTAAAAAAACCACTTAAAGTGAAAAATTACCCATCCATCTTAAACTGTATTATTTCAGGGACTATAATACAAGAGATATTAAAAGATACACATCCCTCGTACAAATCTATATAGTAATATGATATAGACTATCCAATGTTCTTCCTCTTTCTCTGTAGGTGTAGATTTATGTTTACTTTCATAGCAAAAGAACAGTGTTACATTATATTTTAGACATGCAGCAAGGTGTGGAGTAGCAGCAAGCAGGCTAAGAACAAGCAGAATCAGGGTTCAAATCAGGGACGTAGTCAGACTTTGGCGGGAGGGGGGTCCAGAGCCCGAGGTGAGGGGGCACATTTTAGCCCCGTCCCGACGACGCCGACCCCCCCCCCCTGCCATTGCCGACAACCCCCACCGCCACCAGCACCACCACCAACAACTTTGACCCCCCCCTGCTGATGACCCTCTTGATCCCCCCGCCTGCCCGCCCGCCGTCGCCTACCTTTGCTGGCAGGGGACCCCAACCCCCACCAGCCGAGGTCCTCTTCTTCCTTCGTTCTGTTTCTGAGTCTGACGCAGGACGTCAGAAACAAAACGAAGGAAGAAGACTTCGGCTGGCGGGGGTTGGGGTCCCCTGCCAGCAAATGTAGCAAACGGCGACGGTGGGTTGGCGGCGGGAGGGGGGGTTGAGAGGGTCATCGGCAGGGGGGTCCAGGGCTAAATCTACGGGGGCCCAGGCCCCCGTGGCCCCATAGTAGCTACGCCCCTGGTTCAAATCCCACTCCTTGTTACCTTGGGCAAGTCACTTCATCCTCTCTCATCTCAGGTACAACCAGTGCATCTTTTCTAGCAAAAAAGGTGCCAATACTCAAATGTTAGGCCACCCTTCAAGGGCTGGGGTGATCACTGAGGGGCCCACCCCACAATAGCCAGGCCCCCTGCAACCAGTCACAGAACCTAAGACAAGGCAGAATTGGTGTGTAGAGCCTGAGCTCGTTCATTACACCTTGGGGTCCATGGGTCAATTTAGCAGACAATGGAAAAGATGCTGGAACCCCCTCAAAAAAAGCCCTGGGTACAACCTTAGGGGCCTGTTTACTACAAAGTGTTCCTCACTGCCTATAAAAGGGGGAGGGGGTTCTGGATCTTTTCATTGAGGTTCTGGGAGTAGGGGAGGGCTTATGGGGCGAGTGGGACTTGTGCTGAACACATGCTATGGGTCTTCAGGGGTGGAGGGAATGACTCCTGTAGCATTCCTCTTGTTTAACCAAGCTGGTTCCTTTAAGCGAGGCTCCCCAGGAGCATCAGGTCATGGGTAACAGCCCAATACTTTGAGCTGGTGTTATTTTTCTTGGACAACCATAAATATGCAAATCCGTTCAAAAGCTCACTTTTTACGAAGCCTGTATCACCTTGATGGCAGATATCAGATCAGATCTTGTTCAGATAAAGTGTCAACTGCATTGTATACCCTGCCAACATACGGTGTTGTTCAAAGTACTAAGTCAAAGTACTTAAATAAAAGTAAAAACAAATGTATATTTTAATACTCATGTAAAATTAAAAAGTGCAGTGTAGAATACATAAAAAAAATTTACTTAAGTAAAAGTGAAAAAGTTAAAGGATCTTTTACAAAGCCGTGCCAGAGTTTTTAGCTCATGGTAAAAATAAGCTGGCAGTAAACACTGAGACAGCCATAGACTTTGTAAAAGGACCCCTTATTGCTTAACTAAGCCGCGGTAAAAGGTGGCCTGTGGTAGTGTAGGCAAGTATATTGGGCGTGCACCGGGACAGTCTTTACCGCATCTACAAAAAAAAAAGGCTTTTTTAAAAATGGGACGGGAAAAAGGCCTGCGGTAAAAATGAAACCAGCGCGTGCCCAAAACCGGCCTGAGCCCTTAACGCCACCCATTGATCTAGCGGTAAAGACTCAAGTGCATGTCAAGTGCCGATGCGCGCATAGGAGGAAATAAATAAATAATTCATCTACGCATTATGGGTGCACGCCAAATCTGAAATTACTGCCAGGAGGGCACACTGGCCTGGCGGTAGTGTCATTTGGGCACACACTGCACGTGCGTAGAGCCTACTGTGGCTCATCGTTGATAAGACGTTAAAAACTTCTGCTCAGTGCGCTGCGGCGGCTAAGAAAGCGCACAGAATGTTGGGTATTATTAGGAAGGGGATGGAAAACAAACACGAGGATGTTATAATGCCGTTGTATCGCTCCGTGGTGCGACCGCACCTCGAATAATGTGTCCAATTCTGGTCGCCGCATCTCAAAAAAGATATAAAGGAATTGGAGAAGGTGCAGAGAAGGGTGACGAAAATGATAAAGGGGATGGAACGACTTCCCTATGAGGAAAGGCTGAGAAGGTTAGGGCTCTTCAGCTTGGAGAAAAGGCGGCTGAGGGGTGATATGATAGAAGTCTACAAGATAATGAGCGGAGTAGAGCGGACAGATGTGAAGCGTTTGTTTACACTTTCAAACAATAATAGAACCAGGGGACACAAGATGAAGCTAGAATATGGTAGATTTAAAACAAATAGGAGAAAGTATTTCTTTACTCAGTGTGTAGTTGGACTCTGGAACTCGTTGCTGGAGAATGTAGTGACAGCAGCTGGCCTTATGGAGTTTAAGGGAGGGGGGGGTTGGACAGATTCCTGAAGGAAAAGTCCATTGAACATAATTTTTAATGGGTTTTGCCGAGTTCTTGAAGCCTGGATTGGCCACTGTCGGAGAAGGATACTGGGCTTGATGGACCCTTGGTCTTTTCCCAGTATGGCGGTGCTTATGTGTTTATGTAGTAAAAGGGCCCCATAATACTTCTTGAGTAAAAAGTAAAAGTACCACAACTATAATGACTGCAGGCTATTGTTCATATTTATTTCTCAACCAGGGGCAGACTGACCATTTGGTCAACCGGGCAGTACCTCCGCTGCCTCCGTGTCCACACACCGCTGCTGCCTGTGTCCTGTGCCGGCTCCATGGTTTAAAATGGCGGCCGCAAACTCTCACAAGAATACCGTAAGAGGTCACAGATGCCATTTTAAACTATGGAGCCGCTGCGGGCAGCAGCAGGACTGGAAGAAGGTGGGAAAGGGGAGATCGGAGGACATGCTGCTGGACCTGGAGGAAGGTAAGGGCTACGGGGACGGTGGTAACGTGGGGGGGGGGGTGGCGTTAGCATGTGGGGGCAGGGGCAACAGGGGCGGCGGCAGTGGGAGGCAGGGAGGTGGTGGCGGGGGCAAAGTACTCTCAGTCTACCCCTGATCTCAACAACTTTATTGCTCTACAATTCAAACCACTTTGCTTTTAGTAAAACTACACTTTTGAAAATGACTGTCACCCACGTGAGTGTTTGTGAGTCATTAATTCAGCACAGCTAAAAGGTTCAACAACTCCACTAAAAAGTTCCTTCAAATCAGGCCAGGTTGCAATATTACTGATGTCTTCTGACTGGGTCTGCAGATTATGATCAAGGGAATCTCTGAAATATATAGCAAAGAATACTTTGTCACCATTATTGTCATTATCACCAGCATTCGAAGTAGTTTTCTCTGATTCATCACTTGAATCTGTCTTATCATCGTGCTGTCCAATTGCAAAGGCTTTCACGAAGTTGGAATCATTGTCCGTTGTTCTAACAATTTTTCATGTGATGGCAAACTCTGTTTGAATATTTTTGAGAACTGATACAATTACATCAAATGTGTGGCAACCCAGATGAGCAGACTTCCTCCCGAATCAATCCAGTGGACAGTTACCCCAGTGTAAAAGTTTCCATGGGATACCCAGCAGTCTGTTGAGGTAGGTTCACCAAGAATTACTTACCACCTTCATCTCCGCTTCAAAGTGACCCAGTAACCAGTTCAAACAACACAGGCAACTCTGTTCTTATAGGTTATAGAAACATAGAAACATGACGGCAGATAAAGGCCATATGACCCATCCTCTGTAACCCCTAATTCTTCCTGTTCCTAAGCGATCCCACATGCTTATCCCATGCCTTTTTAAATTCTGGAACAGTCCTCGACTCCACCACCTCCACCGGGTGGCCATTCCATGCCTCCACCACCCTTTTTGTGAAATAATACTTCCTTAGGTTACTCCTATCCTGTTCCCAGTTTTGCTATTTCATTTGGATTTACTGAGGACTTGTCCTTTAGGAAACCGTCCAACCCCTTTTTAAACTCTGCTAAGGAAAATGTGGTGAAGGCGGTTAGCTTAGCAGAGTTTAAAAAGGGGTTGGACGGTTTCCTAAAGGACAAGTCCATAAACCGCTACTAAACGGACTTGGAAAAATCCAAAATTCCAGGAATAACATGTATAGAATGTTTGGGAAGCTCGCCAGATGCCCTTGGCCTGGATTGGCTGCTGTCGTGGACAGGATGCTGGGCTCGATGGACCCTTGGTCTTTTCCCAGTGTGGCATTACTTATGTACTTATGTCCTCTACTTGGCTCACTTTTATTACATAGAGCAGTGATTTAACCTATTGTGATGTCATAGTGGCTCATTCCACCAATAAGAGCCAACCTCATTAGTGATGTCACAATGGCTTGATTGTATAGAATGTTTGTACATTTGGGAAGCTTGCCAGGTGCCCTTGGCCTGGATTGGCCGCTGTCGTGGACAGGATGCTGGGCTCAATGGACCCTTGGTCTTTTCCCAGTGTGGCATTACTTATGTACTTATGAGGAATCATCATCTATAGCTCTCTTATCCTTACTTTTTACTTTTAACTGCAAACATCAGATGTAACTGAGTAAAAGCAGTAAAAATTGGTGAAATTACTACTTCAGTAAAAGTAAAAAATATTATCCTATACTTCTTTACAAGTAAAAGTGACAAAAATGTTTACTTAAGTACAGTTACTAGTTACATTGATTTACTTAGTTACTATACAACTGCTAACATATTGCAAGCCAGTGTCTTTGTTTCACTTGCAGAGTCTGCTGTGGGCAGAGCCAAGACAGAGGGGAAATCGGGATTGTAAGTCATAAACCGGTACAACAGACAGATAGCCCAGAGATAGGCACAGAGTAATCTGCCTGTTTCACAGCTGGCGGGGTGGTGTTAAAGCGGCTTTATTGCATTTCTTTCTGGTCTCCTGGTTTTACTGCTCCACTGGGACTTTCAGTTGGAGCCAGGGCTGGCTGTGAACCTGACCTCATCATGAGACGTTTGCCACTGCCCAGGATTTTTCCTAGTTTTATATCCCCCCAAGTGTATTCATTTCAGTGACTGCTTCTCAGCTGGGGGGGGAGGGCATGCACCAGGCAGTGGCGTAGCTATGTGGGGCCAGGGGGGTCTTGGCCCCTGTAGATTTGGCCCTAGACCCCCCTGCCGATGACCCTCTCGACCCCCCCTTCTGCCGTCAACCCTCCCCCGCCGTCGCCATGGGCTACCTTTGCTGGCGGGGGACCCCAATCCCTGCCAGCCGAGGAGGTTCTCTTCTTCCTGCGAAGGCTTCGTTCTGTGGACGTCAGACTCACAGAAACAGAACAAAGCCTTGCACCGGACAAAGAGAACCTCGCTGGCTGGTCTGCAAGGCTTCATTCTGTTTCTGTGAGTCTGACGTCCTGCACGTACAACGTGCAGGACGTCAGAAACAGAACTAAGCCTTTGCGGGAAGAAGAGGACCTCCTCGGCTGGCGGGGATTGGGGTCCCCCGCCAGCAAAGATGGGCGATGGAGGGGGAGGGTTGGTGGCGAAAGGGGGGTCGAGAGGGTCATCAAAGGTGGTGGCGGCGGGGGGGAGTTGGCGGCGCTGGGGGGAGGTCGATAATGGCGATGGGGGCAGCGGCGCTGGGGGGGGCTAAAATGTGCCCCCTCACCTTGGGCTCTGGACCCCCCTCCCACCGAAGTCTGGCTACGCCCCTGGCAACAGGGAGAACTTTTGGAACTCTGCAAACTTGAGTCCTAGGTCTGGCCACTAACCATCACCATTGCATTGCTCCCCCCAGAGGCTGTGCGTGCTCCTTCTGCATCAAATAAATATGTTTTCAGGCCCTTACGAAAGAGCGCATATGATTCTTCCATCCTAATAAATTTTGAGAGGGAATTCCACAGTGATGGTGACAAAAAAAAAAGGCTGAAGGGCGGGTTGATTCCCACCAAGCTCTGGACTCTACATGGCTTTTGCTACCTCTTACCACTGGCAGAGCTGGGAACAATAAATTCCTTTCTTATCATGACCATTCTAAGAGCACCAGGAGACAGGCACTCAATCACCCAGCTTGACTGGTTGACCTACCCATTGCCCATAGGTCACTCATGGAGCCTTTTACAAAGCCGCACTAGCGTTTTGAGCTCATGGTAAAAATCAGCTGGCGGTAAACGCTGAAACACCCATAGGAATATCATGGGCATCCCAGCATTTACCGCCAACTGAGTTTTACTGTGAGCTAACAACACTAGCACGGCTTTGTAAAAGATCCCCTCAGTGTCGAAACAAAAAGGGAACATCAGAAAAGCCATATGGAGTCAGCTGAAGGAACACCAGGCCCAGCATCTGTCCCGTCTATGTCATAAGAACCTGACAGAGCCCAAAAAGTAGGTCAAATTTCCCCTAGTTCACTTCCAGTGATAAGCGATGGCTTTCCCAAGTCTACCCGGATGATCATTTTTTATGGACTTTTCCTCTGGGAACCTGTCTGAACTTCTACACTCGACAGAAACAGCACTCTCTAAAGTCTGTAATGACCTGTTCCTTGCCAAATCCAGAGGCCACTACTCCATTCTCATCCTCCTCGATCTATCCGCTGCTTTAGACACTGTCAATCATGATTTACTTCTTGCCACACTGTCCTCATTTGGGTTCCAGGGCTCTGTCCTCTCCTGGTTCTCCTCTTATCTCTCCCACCACACCTTCAGAGTTCACTCTCATGGATCCTCCTCCACCCCCATCCCGCTATCTGTTGGTGTTCCCCAGGGATCTGTCCTTGGACCCCTTCTCTTCTCAATCTACACCTCTTCCCTGGGCTCCCTGATCTCATATCATGGCTTCCAGTATCATCTCTATGCTGATGACACCCAGCTGTATCTCTCCACACCAAACATCACTGCGGAGACCCAGGCAAAGGTATCAGCCTGCTTATCCGACATTGCTGCCTGGATGTCCAACCGCCACCTGAAACTGAACATGTCCAAGACCGAGCTCATCGTCTTTCCACCAAAACCCACTTCTCCTCTTCCTCCACTTTCTATCTCAGTTGATAACACCCTCATCCTCCCTGTCTCATCTGCCCGCAACCTCGGAGTCATCTTTGACTCCTCCCTCTCCTTCTCTGCGCATATCCAGCAAATAGCCAAGACCTGTCGCTTCTTCCTCTTTAACATCAGCAAAATTCGCCCCTTCCTCTCTGAACACACCACCCAAACTCTCGTCCACGCTCTCATTACCTCTCGCCTTGACTACTGCAACTTACTCCTCACCGGCCTCCCACTTAGCCACCTATCCCCCCTTCAATCTGTTCAAAACTCTGCTGCACGTCTTATATTCTGCCAGAACCGACATACTCATATCACCCCTCTCCTCACCTCTTCACTGGCTTCCCATCAGATACCGCATTCAGTTCAAGCTTCTCCTTCTAACCTACAAATGCACTCAGTCTGCTGCTCCTCACTACCTCTCTACCCTCATCTCCCCTTACGTTCCCGCCCGAAACCTCCGTTCACAGGATAAATCCCTCCACTCATTACCCTTCTCCACCACCGCCAACTCCAGGCTCCGCTCATTCTGCCTCGCCTCACCCTATGCTTGGAACAACCTTCCTGAGCCCTTACGCCAAGCCCCCTCCCTGCCCATCTTCAAGTCTTTGCTTAAAGCTCACCTCTTCAATGCTGCGTTCGGCACCTAACTCTTACCTTTCAGGAAATCCAGACTGCCCCAATTTGACTGCCCCTATCTGACTGACTGTTCACGTGTCCTTTAGATTGTAAGCTCTTTGAGCAGGGACTGTACTTCTATGTTAAATTGTACAGCGCTGCGTAACCCTAGTAGCACTTTAGAAATGTTAAATAGTAGTAGTAGTAGTCTTTTGAGCCTCGTTATATTAATCACCTCTGGAAACAGATTCCACAGCGTAAATATGTACTGCATGAAAAAAGAATTTCTCTGATTTATTTTGTCTACTGATCATTAGTTTCATGGTGTGTCTTCTTCTTCAGAGAAACCATTTTTTATTTATAAAGTTTTTTTTTTATTATTTCTCCTCTCAGTCATCTTTTCTCCACACTGAACAGCCCTAAACTGCTCAGCCGCTATTCATAAACTCATATATACAGGCTAATTCATTTATTTATTTATTTAGTGGGATTTATTAACTACCTTTATGAAGAGATTCACCCAAGGCGGTGTACTGCAGGTACAGTTTTTAACATAAATTAAAACCTAATAATAGGACAAACATGAAACAGCATCAAAAGTATATACAGTTATCAGCACTGAAATTCAAATAACAGAGAGAGAGCTGTAATGTATGCTTATTATATGTTTCATTACTATTATACTGACACTGCGTTATATCCCTATGAGGAAAAGCTGAGGAGGCTGGGGCTCTTCAGCTTGGAGAAAAGGCGGCTGAGAGGAGATATGATAGAGGTCTGTAAGATAATGAGTGGAGTGGAATGGGTAGATGTGAAGCGTCTGTTTACTCTTTCCAAAAATACTAGGACAAGGGGGCATGCGATGAAGCTGCAGTGTGGTAAATTTAAAACGAATCGGAGGAAATGTTTCTTCGCTCAACGCGTAGTTAGACTCTGGAATTCGTTGCCAGAAAGGGTGGTTAAGGCAGTTAGCTTAGCAGAGTTTAAAAAGGGGTTGGACGGCTTCCTGGAGGAAAAGGCAATAGAGTGTTATTGAATGGACGTGGGAACAACTTACCATTTCTGGGACGGGCGGGACAAATTGTTTGTTCTTTTGGCCGCTGTCGGAGACAGGGTGCTGGGCTCGGTGGACCCTTGGTCTGTCCCGGCATGACAATGCTTATGTCTTATCTCTGTTATTTGAATTTCAGTGCTATTAAATGTGTATATTTTTGATACTGTTTCATGTTTCTCCTATTATTCGGTTTCATTTTGCCATTTTCAAGTTTACCTCATTGATTGTATTTATGTTTATTCTTCGTTGTTTTACTATTGTTATGCTGTTAACAAAATTGTACGTTTTATGTTAAACTGTACCTGCTGTACACTGCCTTGAGTGAATCTTTTCATAAAGGCAGTTAATAAATCCCAATAAATAAATTTAAAACATATGCAGTGTGACACTAATGGTTCTTCTCGTTTCTGTTTCTAGTGTTCAGCCAGCCATGTTTTGAATCCACATGCGGTTTTTCCCACATCCATCTCGTTTCAAGGACATGATATGAACCACATACATAGACGTGTGATCAGTGCTGAATCCCATGAAATAAGTTTTATGATCAAAAGGGGTTAACAAAAAACAAAGCCAATTCCAATGTTAAATCACAGATCTCCCATTCCCTGTATTTCTTGAGTCCTCCCCCAATGCCCTTCTCCATGTTATGAACCGAAGGAATTTCCTTTAAATGTCTTCTGCTGTTATGGGTAACAGTCAGCTTCTGATCTCTGAAAGACAAATGTATTGATAACACTTTCCAATGCTTCTTCCTGACAGATGAAATCTTCCAAATTGAAGATCAGAACTTCAGAACACATAAGATGATGTTCCAGCTGTATCCAACGAGAGAATTCCATCACCGGGAAAAGCTATCTAAATCACAGGTTTGGAGTAGCCTCGATTCATCATTTTTGTTTCTTTAAAAACTGAGACTGCACCACAAATTGATCACTGGAAGAGCCTCTAGTTTAATAGTTTAAACCTCTTGATATATCATCCTTCTAAATAAATAGTCAGAATGGTAATCTCCCAAGATTTAACAATCGCAACACCTTCCTGCTCAACCCAAAAACTTGCTTTCAATTTTCCCCTTTAAACAGCTTTATCCACTCCTACCCTACCTTACTTTCTAACTCTTCCTACTTTCTTACCCTTCTACATGTTACCTCTTTGCGTACCGACCTGAGCACCTACTACTACTACTTAACATTTCTAAAGCGCTACTAGGGTTACGCAGCGCTGTACAATTTAACATAGAGGGACGGTCCCTGCTCAAGGAGCTTACAATCTAAGAGACAAGTGAACGGACAGTCCGATAGGGGCAGTCAAATTGGGGCAGTCTGGATTTACTGAACGGTAAGTGTTAGGTGCCGAACGCAGCATTGAAGAGGTGGGTTTTAAGCAAAGACTTGAGCAGGGAGGGGGCTTGGCGTAAGGGCTCAGGAAGGTTGGTCCAAGCATAGGGTGAGGCGAGGCAGAATGAGCGGAGCCTGGAGTTGGCGGTGGTGGAGAAGGGTACAGAGAGGAGGGATTTGTCCTGTGAACGGAGGTTACGGGCGGGAACATAGGGGGAGATGAGGGTAGAAAGATAGTGAGGGGCAGCAGACTGAGTGCATTTGTAGGTAAGAAGGAGAAGCTTGAATTGGATGCGGTATCAGATTGGAAGCCAGTGAAGTGACCTGAGGAGAGGGTGATATGAGTAAATCGGTTTTGGCGGAATATGAGACGTGCCACAGAGTTCTGAACAGATTGAAGGGGGGATAGATGGCTAAGTGGGAGGCCAGTGAGGTGTAAGTTGCAGTAGTCAAGGCGAGAGGTAATGAGAGCAAGGACGAGAGTTCGGGTGGTGTGTTCAGAGAGGAAAGGGTGAATTTTGCTGATGTTAAAGAGGAAGAAGCGGCAGGTCTTGGCAGTCTGCTGGATATGCGCAGAGAAGGAGAGGGAGGAGTCAAAGATGACTCCGAGGTTGCGGGCAGATGAGACAGGAAGGATGAGGATGTTACCCCCGCACCCCCACAGGCCTTCCTTAAAACTCCCTGATGGTATTGGGGGGGGGGGGCCATACAAGCAGGACAGAGTACCATGAGACTGCCACTGGGGATTGTGGCAGCCATTTTGTGGCTAGACCCGCAACTGGTAGGAGTGAGTAGGTTTTGCTGCTGCCAGTAAGACCAACAGGGAGTTTCAGGATAGGTCCAGGGAGCCTATAGGGGTACAGGGGTGGGGGCTTGGACCCGCACTTCATTTTCCTTTGGGGGGGGGAGGGAGGCTCAGATGGGCAGAATTAACCTGCTTAGTTATAAACAGGTTAGACATTTGAAATATAAATGAACTACTTATGTGGAGCTTGACCAATATTCAGCCGGCACCTGCCTAAGCTCTGGTGGCTAGTGCTGTTTGAAGTAGCCCTGGACCTGGCCCACATCTGAATAGCAAAGGCTAATGCTGCCCACAGTGGTCAATGTTTAAAAATACACTGACCGCTGCAGAGTATCAACCGGTTGGCTTTTTCGGTTATATCTGTTAGAAAAGCATTGATCTGTTCTCTTAATTTCTGATATAACTGAGTTTGTGCCTTTTTTTTTTTTTTAAATGTGAATTGTATTATATGTTTTGATTAACTTTGTACTTTGCAATTATATAGGGAAACAATGAAATATATTGATTAATTGAGCTACATATGTAGACTACTGTATGTTTTAATTATTTCTATAATCCGCCTTGAATTATTTAAGTAACGTGGACTACAAATACCCAGGTTAAATTCAATTACGTTTCTGATTGCCACATAACTTTCTTTTTACCTTTCTCCCAGTTCTGCCAAGCTCTGAGCATCACCATCCCCAAACAGATAGGAAAAACAGGAAATTGAAGGGAGTTTAAAAACAATCAAATAAACCTCACCCCATTCATACAACTTAAGGGCACTTAAGCTGCCATATCAAGTCAGTCACACTCCCCCACTTCCTCAATTAATTACCATAATATCCTCTGGCTATGACCCAGCTCAGCATCTGTCCATATCTCACCACTAGAACAAGTGAAGACTGGGTCTGTCTCATACTCTTAGGTCCCGGCACGTACCGTGTTTCCCCCAAAATAAGACACTGTCTTATATTAATTTTTGCCCCCCAAAATGCGCTAGGTCTTATTTTTCGGGGTTGGATCGGGGTTGGCCCACCCGCCCTCCGTCGCTCCCGGAACTAACCTTAAACGCCTCCTTTCACCTTCGCAGCAGCAAGGCAGGCCACTCCTTCCTTCCGTCTCCTGCCCTCGTCTGACGTAACGTCCGCGAGGGCGGGGCACGGAAGGAAGGAGAGGTCTGCCCTGCTGCTGCTTGCTGCGAAGGTGAAAGGAGGCGTTTAAGGTTAGTTCCGGGAGCGACGGAGGGTGGGTGGGGGGGGGGGCGGCCCGGGGGCGGCCCTGCTTTCAAACAAAAATTTGCTAGGTCTTACTTTCGGGGGAGGCCTTATATCTACCAATTCAGGAAAACCTCTACTAGGTCTTATTTTCGGGGGATGTCTTACTTTCGGGGAAACAGGGTAGCAATGGGTTTGCCGTGCACCAATCCGGTACTTCTGCCAGGTTACCACAGGAGGCCGGCAGTAGCTCCCACCCCCAGCCCGCGCCACTTCTGGTGCTACAAAAATATTTTCTATTTTTTTAATGCTGGTGTTTACCTGGTGGTAATCAGGTAGTGCCACATGCTGCCCGTGGGGCGCAGGAGCCCTTACCACCACCTCAATGGGTGAGGATAAGTGCTCCCCCCCCCCCCGAAATGGCCACACAGTAAGTGGTTCACTTACCACACGGTCATTTCTTTTTGAAGAAAAAAGACAGATTTTTACCCAGTGAAGCTAGTGCAGGCCCCCTTTTACTGCAGCATAGTAAAAGACACCCCCATCTCCCCCCCCCCCCCCCCGAATGAGTAGGTAGGGTTTCTGCTACATTTTGCAGGTTACCTCTTTGTCTGAATGGCTCCATTTTCCTGACTTCCTCTTTATGCATAAGAATGTCAGAAAAATGATATTCTTGAGACACAACACGGGGGGGGGGGGGGGGGGGTGACTTTGTAACAGGATCCTTAAATCAAAGTTGGTACAATACAAAGGCAACACAGTAAACACAGTGCCCCTAGGGTAAGGGTGGCTTTTACAATAACTATGCAGTAGGGGTGTAGCCAGATGGCCAATTTTGGGTGGGCCTGAGTCCAAGGTGGGTGGGCATGGAATTGCCCCCCTGCCCCCCTCCGGTTTGCTCCTGTCTGCACCCCTCCCTGCCCACAAACCCCAAATATTAAATACTTGAGCTGGTGGGGATCGCCAAACCCTGCCAGCTGAAGATTTCTTCCTCCTCCTCGAGCAGCCAGCGCTCTTCCAAACGTCAGCCAGCAGCACCTGCCTCAAACTGATGCTGCTACCGGCTTGCCGTGCATGCTCAGTACTTTTGCATGTGTGAAAACTGAGCATGTGCAGAAGGGCTGGTCTCAGCGTCAGGTCAAGGCAAGTGCTGCTGGCGGACATTTGGAAGAGCGCTGGCTGCCCAAGGAAAGAAAATCTTCAGCTGGCAAGGCTTGGAGATCCCCACCAGCCACAGCAAGAGTGTCACAATTTTGGGTGGGCCTGACTCCAGAGTGAGTGGGCCCCTGGCCCACCCAGGCCCACCTGTGGCTACGCCACTGCTGTGCAGTCTCATTCATGATCAGCTTGTAACAGGAGACGAGGCAAATGGTTCCAAAGGCATGACAGCTTTTATTAGCTAGCTGACACAGTACTAAGTTCAGACTCAGGATAGTGGTATGAAGCTGACCCATTGCAATAGTGTTTACTTACTGAAGAAACTTCAAAGTGTTTTAGAATACAGCTGCTCGATTAATTTTGCGTGCCCCTAAGACAGAGAGTGACACCTATTCTGAGAACACTGGATTGGCTTCCCGTAGAGGCTCGTGTCCAGTTTAAATTGTGAACTATGATTTTCAACATACTATATGGAAACGCATCATCCTATATATATGGGGGTTAATCAGGTTCCATCTTCAATTAGGTCAGTTATGGCTAGGAAGCTGTTGTTGTTACAATTCCCTAGTCCAAAGGGCCTTTAATCTAAGGTTAGTTTAGTTTATTGTGACTTTATAAACCACCCTTCATATAGTCAAAGTGGTTTACAAATATCCGTAAAATACAATGCAGAAAATAGGAAATGAACACCAACTAAAAGTCAAGAGAAGAAAGGAAAGGCAGAGAAGAAAGGCATTAATATTAGTAAGAAAGTGTAGGTACGTAAGTACATAAGTAATGCCACACTAGGAAAAGACCAAGGGTCCATCGAGCCCAGCATCCTGTCCACGACAGCGGCCAATCCAGGCCAAGGGCACCTGGTGAGCTTCCCAAACGTACAAACATTCTATACATGTTATTCCTGGAATTGTGGATTTTTCCCAAGTCCATTTAGTAGTGGTTTATGGACCCCCTCCCTGCCCATCTTCAAATCTCTGCTTAAAACCCACCTCTTCAACGTCGCCTTCGGCACCTAACCTCTTCACCCTACCCAGGAAATCTAGTCTGCTCAACTTGACATTTCGTTCTTTAGATTGTAAGCTCCTTTGAGCAGGGACCGTCCTTCTTTGTTTATTTTGTACAGCGCTGTGTAACCCTAGTAGCGCTCTAGAAATGTTAAGTAGTAGTAGTAGTAGTAGTTGTCCTTTAGGAAACCATCTAACCCCTTTTTAAACTCTGCCAAGCTAACCGCCTTCACCCCATTCTCCGGCAATGAATTCCAGAGTTTAATTACGCGTTGGGTGAAGAAAAGTTTTCTCCAATTTGTTTTAAATTTACTACACTGTAGTTTCATCGCATGCCCCCTAGTCCTAGTATTTTTGGAAAGCGTGAACAGACGCTTCACATCCACCTGTTCCACTCCACTCATTTTATATACCTCTATCATGTCTCCCCTCAGCCGTCTCTGCAACCCTGCTTAAGTATCAGATGGGAAGGGAATGGAAAATAAACGAGTCTTTAGGGCAGCTTTACATTTTTGATAGGACAATTCTGTACGAAGCGGGAAAGGCAACGAATTCCAAAGGGTAGGCCTAGACGGGAAAAAATGCAGAGTGATGGGAACTTTGGAGTCTTGTGTGGGCTTCGGAAGGAGCGGTCAGCTGGTTTTGAACCGGTGAACGCAAAGAACGAACAGGGTCGTAGGGAATAATCAACAATGATAGATAAGATGAAGTTTGAGAATACAGCACTTTCTGGGTGATAGTTAAGACTGGATGCGGGAAACAGTAGGAAGCCAGTGAATATTGGGGAGATATGATCAAACCGACCAGTACCTGATAGGATGCTTATGGCTGTGTTTTGAACTGATTGTAATTTTTTAATAAGAGATGATGGGAGACCTGCATAAACGACGTTACAGTAATCAAGTTTAGAAATAACTAAAGCATGCAACAGAGTGGAACAAGCATCATCGACCAGAAACGAGCGGATGATATGGATTGAGTGAAGTGGAACAAAACATGAACGAACAACAGATGAAACTTGAGGGGCAAAGGAGAGTTGGGAGTCAATGACAACACCTAAATAACGAAAAGAGTCTACAAGCTAAAGGGGGAACCACACAGAGAAGGAACTACACAAGTTGCCTGAGGGCAACTAGGCTATTTCTTCATCTAGTTTTTGCTTATCTATATGGAATGTTCTTCCTACTCAAATAAGAAAACTTACAAAATATGGCTTATTTAGATAGTATTTGAAGGCTTTTCTTTATAAGAAAGTTTTAACCTAGATTTATTCTGAAATGTATGTGTTTTGTCTTTCTCCAGTGACTGTCTGGATTTCTTATTTTGTAATCCGCATAGAACTTAAATGATTTTGGGGGTATATAAGAGAATATTGGTATTGTAAGGAAGAATTTGTCAGATTACTTTCTACAAGGAATGGTTAGTTTTGGCTTAGGTCAGATCGTAGAAGTCCAAACACATCAGGCAGGTTATACATTAGACTTTATCACTGAGTGTGAATGCTGGGTTATCACTTCCACAGTTGGTAATTAGGGGAAAGGGAAGGGGAAATGGGACTTGATATACCGCCTTTCTGAGGTTTTTGCAACTACATTCAAAGCGGTTTACATATATTCAGGTACTTATTTTGTACCAGGGGCAACGGAGGGTTAAGTGACTTGCCCAGAGTCACAAGGAGCTGCAGTGGGAATTGAACTCAGTTCCCCAGGATCAAAGTCCACTGCAGTAACCACTAAGCTACTCCTCTACTCATTCCACCAATAAGAGCCAACCTCATCAGTGATGTCACAATGGCTTGATTGCCCGATACTTGGCTCACTTGTGATGTCATAAGGGAAAGGGGGAGAAGGGAAATGGGACTTGATCTACCGCCTTTCTGAGGTTTTTGCAACTACATTCAAAGCGGTTTACATATATTCAGGTACTTATTTTGTACCAGGGGCAATGGAGGGTTAAGTGACTTGCCCAGAGTCACAAGGAGCTGCAGTGGGAATCGAACTCAGTTCCCCAGGATCAAAGTCCACTGCACTAACCACCAGGCTACTCCTCCAACTACGATCAATGGTTTGATCTGATTTATGTGTTGTGGAAGTTGCTGGAGATAGTGATAGAAAGAAAGAGGGATTTATTTTGGGAAGGATTTATCAGCTGCCCAGGTGGTGGTAGCCATAGGAGCCAACTTTTCAACATTATTGGGGGTGCTAAGCCCAATGGAAATAACCTCTCCCTGGACACATACAAGGAATTTTCTCAACATTGGGGGTTTCTATCTAGCAGTTTCTGCCAATTGTATGTAAAGGCCTGACCTACTTTGCAGACTGTATTACTCAACCCCCTTCTCGGCCATCCCCCACCTATGGCTGGCCAGGTTTGGCAGCGTCCCTCACCTATCACTGGCAGGGAACGGGTCTAGCTGCAGCCACCATCAGCAGGGCACGGGGTCCCATGCTCAAAAGATTTGTTCTCCTGCCCAGGCTTGCAACGTTTGGGTCTTTAAAGGTGGCCAAGGGAGGATGTGCCTTAGTGGAAGCTAGGGTTTGTCTGGGCACTTCCTCACAGCCATTAAAAATGAAATATATTACTATATATCCAGTAAATATTGACAAGAATTTCTCAACACTGTGTCATGGAAAAGGAAAAAAAATTGCAACGCGCCTTTAAGTCAGACTGCAACGCTTGAAAACAGTGCATGTTCCTCCAATGACCATGCAAGTTTCCCATGATTTAAGCTCCAGGAGTATTTACAAGTCATTAAATGTGTCACATCACTCTTAGCAAATAAGCAACCAGTTGCTATTTGTATATGTAGTTCCCCCACCAGGGCTATTAGTCACTGCTTGACAGATTGAGGGCACACCTTCAAGGAGGTAATGCTAACGAGCACGGTTATTCTCACTGGATACTGTATTTAGGTCTACCCTTCATCAACAGTCCAGGCCAAAATTGGGGTTCCGAACCAAGAGTTTATTAAAATATAGTCTTCAAGCCAAAGAAGAGACTCACAACGATAACAGTAGGCAGAGAGGAAAAGCAAATGACAGATGCTTACAGCGTTTTAACTCTCTCATAATTCTGCAATCCCGAGTTACTCCTCTCACTCTTTTCTCCGTAGAAATAGTGATGTGGGGGATCTGTCCTGGGACCTCTTCTCTTCTCCATCTATACTTCTGCCCTTGGTACTCTGATCTCATCCCATGGTTTTCAGTATCATCTTTATGCTGATGACTCCCAGATCTACCTCTCCACACCAGAAATCTCAGCCGAAATCCAGGCCAAAGTATCGGCCTGCCTGTCTGACATTGCTGCCTGGATGTCTCAGCGCCATCTGAAACTAAACATGACCAAGACTGAGCTTCTTATCTTTCTCCCTAAACCAACCTCTCCTCCTCCCCCATTCTCTATTTCTGTGGATAACACTCTCATCCTTCCTGTCACGTCAGCTCGTAACCTTGGGGTCATCTTCGACTCCTCCCTCTCCTTCTCTGCACATATTCAGCAGACTGCTAAAACCTGTCATTTCTTTCTCTATAATATCAGCAAAATTCGCCCTTTCCTTTCTGAGCAAACTACCAGAACCCTCAACCACACTCTTATCACCTCTCGCTTAGACTATTGCAACTTGCTTCTCACAGGTCTCCCACTTAGCCATCTCTCTCCTCTTCAATCTGTTCAAAATTCTGCTGCATGACTAGTATTCCGCCAGTGTCGTTATGCTCATATTAGCCCTCTCCTCAAGTCACTTCACTGGCTTCCTATCCGTTTCCGCATACAGTTCAAACTCCTCTTATTGACCTATAAGTGCATTCACTCTGCAGCTCCTCAGTACCTCTCCACTCTCATCTCTCCCTACATTCCTCCCCGGGAACACCGTTCACTGGGTAAATCTCTCTTATCTGCACCCTTCTTCTCCACCGCTAACTCCAGACTCCGTTCCTTTTATCTTGCTGCACCATATGCCTGGAATAGACTTCCTGAGCCGGTACGTCAAGCTCCATCTCTGGCCGTCTTCAAATCTAAGCTAAAAGCCCACCTTTTTGATGCTGCTTTTAACTCCTAACCCTTATTCACTTGTTCAGAACCCTTATTTTATCATCCTCACTTTAATACTCCCTTATCTCTTGTTTGTCTGTCCTAATTAGATTTTAAGCTCTGTCGAGCAGGGACTATCTCTTCATGTTCAAGTGTACAGCACTGCGTACGTCTAGTAGCGCTATAGAAATGATAAGTAGTAGTAGTACAATGAACCAGTGGCGTAGCCACAGGTGGGCCGGGGCCCACCCACTTTGGAGTCAGGCCCACCCAAAAGTTTGACACTGTTGATGTGGCCAGTGAGGATCCCCAAACCTTGCCAGCTGAAGATTTTCTCTCCTTGGGCAGCCCTCGCTCTTCCAAATGTCAGCCAGCAGCACTTGCCTTGAGCTGAGGCTCAGACCGGCCCTTCTGTACATGCTCAGTTTTTGCACATGCAAAAGTACTGAGCATCCATGGCAAGCCGGTAGCAGCATCAGTTTGAGGCAGGTGATGCTGGCTGATGTTTGGAAGAGTGCTGGCTGCTCGAGGAGGAGGAGGAGGAAATCTTCAGCTGGCAGGGTTTGGAGATCCCCACCAGCTCAAGTATTTAATATTTGGGGTTTGTGTGCAGGAAGGAGTGCAGAGAGGAGCAAAACAGAGGGGGGCAGGGGGAAATTCCATGCCCACTGACCCATGGCTTAGGCCCACCCAAAATTGGCCATCTGGCTACGCCCCTGCAATGAACCAGATCCAGATCACACTGTCAAAGAGAACCCTAAGCAACCCCTAACACTGCTTCCTACTTCTCTGCTCCTTCCGGTGTATTGCCCCTGGGAATCAGAAACTACAAACAAGGATTCCAAATGGGGCCGGGGTTTTATACCAATCCCAGTTTCCCTCCAAAAGGGGTCTCCTCCAGTGGTTCCCAAACCTGGTCCTGAAGGGACAGTCAGGTTTTCAGGGTATCCACAATGAATATTCATGAAAGAGATTAGCAAGCACTATCTGCACCGCATGCGGATCTCTCTCATGAATATTCATTGTGGATATCCTGAAAACCTGACCGGCTGGGGTGCCTCCAGGATCAGGTTTGGGAACCACTGGTCTCCTCTTACCTCTACCTCACTGGTCAGGAGAGCCCTCCCCTTGTTCTGGAAATTGCAGCGGTATGCACAGGTCACAGGACAATAGTTTAGTAAAACCACTAGAGCAGGACTGCCAAGGGAGGGGGGGGGGCAAAATTCCCCAGGCCTAGCCTCCAAGGGGGGCCTGGCATCAGGGTTTTTCTCTCTCTCTCTCCTCCTCCTGACAGGCCCCGAGTGATCGCGTCCCGACAGGAGCAGGAAAGAGAACTCCGTTGCTGGCCCCCCCCCCCCTCCAGCGCTGCTCTTCGCTCGCCTCTACCACTGGGCCGAGCGGCTGCTTTTCCCCCTCAGGTGCATGCTCGGTTTTGAAATCAAGCATGCGCGACAAGAGAAGAAAGCAGCCGCAGGGGCAGGGCAGGCATGGAGTGAAGAGCAGGGCTGGATTCTTCCGCTAGCGGGGCCTCGGAATCCCCGCCAGGCCCAAGGTATCTCAGTTGCAGCAGCGATCCTGGGGAGAGGGGGCGGCGGCTGCGGCCCTGTCCCGGGCCCAGCGGCAGCATCCCTGCCTCGGGCCCGGCTAAGTCTCTCGGCAGCCCTGCACTAGGGGCTTTTGTCATCTAAGCAAGGCAGAACCTTAGAGGTCTCTACGTTTGTTTCCGGAAGCTTCCTTTCCTTTACCTGTCAGATCAAGGACCCATGATCTTTCCAGCATGAAACACGCATGTAAACCCTGAGAAGGATCCCTGGATAAGAATGCTAATGTGACCCTACGGCAGCTGGTGGAGCCAACAACTTTACAGGAATTATAAAGATATGAAAATGTCATAAAAACGGCGCTCTCTCTTGAAAACCAAATAAAATTTAACAAGACCCCACAGGAGTGACTTTATGGCCTCATAAAAGGTGGATCCAACACAAGGGAGAATTCTTTGACATGTTTGCTTTCGGAACGTTTTGAGACTGTTCCTTGTTTTACGTGATTAACTATGGACAAGCAGGTTAGAAGTCTAACAGAGGAAATGAACGAGGTACCGCAGTGGGGTGTGATAGATGATGTCATTTTCAGAGTCATAACAAATGATATGGCGAAGACTTTTACGTCCTTCCAAGCAAGCTTTTGTCATAAATAGGATATAAAATATAAACATTACAATTTTAATTATTCAAAGGAATTTTTTTGCTTGCAATCTTAGTGCAAAAGGCTGATAGAAACATACAAACAGAGGAAAATGACGGCTGAAAAAGACCGTGTGGCCATCAACTATCCCTTCTTCTCTATTAGAGATCCCAAGCTTTCCTGGATTGTACTTCTTTAATTTAATATCAATAAACCGCTTTACAACGTGTTCTAAGAGGTTTACATTTAACCATATGTTATCAAAAGATTAGCTAACATTAATTAGTAATAATTTATAGTGGAAGTACCAGAAAGGGGGTGTTCTTTTTTTAAATTTGGGGTGAGGAGTCTGGTTGTATCCTTGAGGTGAAGCTTACAAGTATATACTTTGAGAGGGGGCAAAGATGAGGGAGATCCTTCACAAAAAAGAAATGTATTGCATATGTGTACTGTGGGGGGGGGGGGGGGGGGGGGTCGATTTCAAGCCCTTTTAGGTTTCTACTAGTGAGGCTGGGCTGGTGTATTCCCCTGGCTGGAAGTGCTCGGATAATACTGCCGCTGGGAGTGTTTGTTAGTACCTGACGACAGGAACATCCCCTCCTTTTTTTTTAATTGTCTTCTTCAAAAACAAATTTTTTACAGGAATATCCCCCTCCTGTGATATTCACTAAACTGTGCAACTCATATGGACTCTCTGGGATGTACCACAGCCCAGGGGCGTAGCCACGGGTGGGCCTGGATGGGCCCAGGCCCACCCACTGTTGCTACAGGCCCGCCCCGCCTGCGACAGCCCCCTACACTGATCTGAAGCGCGTTCTCCCTCCAATCCAGCACTGGCGATCATAGCCAGCCTTCTACCACGTCCAGCGCGCCTCGTCGGAGCTTCTTCTCAGGCGCGTCCCGCCTACTCTGCAACTTCCTGCTGGACGTGGTAGAAGGCTGGCTATGATCGCCGGTGCTGGATTGGAGGGAGAACGCGCTTCAGGTCAGTGCAGGGGGCTGTCGCGGGCGGGGCGATCGCGGATGGACACAAAATGTGGTGGCTGCGGCAGCGGGCGGGCGGGGGATGGATGGTGGAGAGGAAAGAGGTCTGTGCCCACCCAGTCCACCTCCAGGCCTACCCAAAAATTAATCGCTGGCTACGCTACTGCCACAGCCTAGTGAAGAATAGGGAATTGGGACCACCTTTTGGAAGTTTTTGCAACTACATTCAAAGCAGTTTACATATATTCAGGTACTTATTTTGTACCAGGGGCAACGGAGGGTTAAGTGACTTGCCCAGAGTCACAAGGAGCTGCAGTGGGAATCGAACTAAGTTCCCCAGGATCAAAGTCCACTGCACTAACCACTAGGCTACTCCTCAACTCATTCCACCAATAAGAGCCAACCTCATCAGTGATGTCACAATGGCTTGATTGCCCAATACAGTTCCCCAGGATCAAAGTCCACTGTACTAACCACTAGGCTACTCCTCCACTCATTCCACCAATAAGAGCCAACCTCATCAGTGATGTCACAATGGCTTGATTGCCCAATACTTGACTCACTTCTGATATTGTGATGTCATAAGGGAAAGGGGGAAAGGGAACTGGGACTTGATATACCGCCTTTCTGAGGTTTTTGCAACTACATTCAAAGCGGTTTACATATATTCAGGTACTTATTTTGTACCAGGGGCAATGGAGGGTTAAGTGACTTGCCCAGAGTCACAAGGAGCTGCAGTGGGAATCGAACTCAGTTCCCCAGGATCAAAGTCCACTGCACTAATCACTAGGCTACTCCTCCACTCATTCCACCAATAAGAGCCAACCTCATCAGTGATGTCACAATGGCTTGATTGCCCAATACAGTTCCCCAGGATCAAAGTCCACTGCACTAAACACTAGGCTACTCCTCCACTCATTCCACCAATAAGAGCCAACCTCATCAGTGATGTCACAATGGCTTGATTGCCCAATACTTGGCTCACTTCTGATATTGTGATGTCATAAGGGGGAAAGGGAACTGGGACTTGATATACCGCCTTTCTGAGGTTTTTGCAACTACATTCAAAGCGGTTTACATATATTCAGGTACTTATTTTGTACCAGGGGCAATGGAGGGTTAAGTGACTTGCCCAGAGTCACAAGGAGCTGCAGTGGGAATCGAACCCCGCTCCCCAGGATCAAAGTCCACTGCACTAACCACCAGGCCACTCCTCCACTGTGGCAGTGACCAGATATTAACATGGATTGCTACATAGACCCCCTCTGAGTTTTCCACACCGTTCAGTAATAACTTGGAAATGCTTTTCCCTTTTGTTCTGCTTTCAGACGCAGCTGCAGGTCTGGGAAATGTTTAGCATTTGGCCATTGGTTCGTTTTTATGGGTGTTTTACTGCTTATACATCAAACGTGCATTTATAGCTGTTTTCTCTGCCATTCAGGTTAAAGAGTTACTTTAACAAGTCACCTTGGGGTAAATTTACGGTTTCCTTTCCTGCACTGCATTGTAATTTATTCTCTAACCTTTACATTGGCATTTCAGGCCTGGACTTTGATGCTTCAGGTTTCTGAGGAAAAGACACATATTATTAGAAGGTTCTGGGTTTTGTTTTGTTTTTATGTATTAAAAAAAGCGTTTGAAAGTTGAGGTTGGAATAGAAGGCATGAAATGTAATAACGCCTTCTAGTGGTAAGAGCCAAGAACTGCACCTGAGACAAACCCATCAGTCATCTTACTGCATGATCTGTGGATGGTTGTGTTCAAGAGCCACAAAAGAAGTTTTAAGAAGAACTCAAGTCTGTAGATGTGGAAGATCACTTTGTGAAGGTCATTTAGGAAAGTAGATGCATTTAAAACTACACTAGTATTTTCTATAAAGCTCAGTGAATATAGAACCTTTAAAAAATACCAAGATCCATATATGGAGTGGAGGAGTGGTCTAGTGGTTAGGGTGGTGGACTTTGGTCCTGGGGAACTGAGGAACTGAGTTCAATTCCCACTTCAGGCACAGGCAGCTCCTTGTGACTCTGGGCAAGTCACTTAACCCTCCGTTGCCCCATGTAAGCCGCATTGAGCCTGCCATGAGTGGGAAAGCGCAGGGTACAAATGTAACAAAAATAAAATAGATACTATTGGAGATTCTACATGGAATGTTGCTACTATTGGAGATTCTACATGGAATGTTGCTATTCCACTAGCAACATTCCATGTAGAAGAAGGCTTCTGTTTCTGTGAGTCTGACGTCCTGCACGTACGTGCAGGATGTCAGACTCACAGAAGCAGAAGCCTGCACGGCCACATTGGTGATCTGCAAGGGCCAACTGCTAGTGGAATAGCAACATTCCATATAGAATCTCAAATCCTAGCAACAGTGGAGGAGTGGCCTAGTGGTTAGGGTGGTGGACTTTGGTCCTGAGGAACTGAGTTTGATTCCCACTTCAGGCACAGGCAGCTCCTTGTGACTCTGGGCAAGTCACTTAACCCTCCGTTGCCCCATGTAAGCCGCATTGAGCCTGCCATGAGTGGGAAAGCGCAGGGTACAAATGTAACAAAAATAAAATAGATACTATTGGAGATTCTACATGGAATGTTGCTACTATTGGAGATTCTACATGGAATGTTGCTACTATTTGAGGTTCTGTTGCTACTATTGGAGATTCTACATGGAATGTTGCTATTCATGCTACATACATGCTGGCCGTTGGAAGCTAGCAGCGCCGTCGTGCACTCTTGGAAAGTGCGTCTCATGGTGGGGGGTTTCGTCTCCTGCTGTCTTTTGGCTTTCACTTTCACATCTGCTGTTTTTTCGTTGGAGATGCCGAAGATTGAACGGACCGCTGTGCCGATTGTCATGGGGGCTGCAGTGGACAGTTGGGAGGGGCGGATTACAGCTTCATCACCACCATGCAGGGTCGGCATGGTCTGTCCAGACGATTCACCTCGCTTCCTGTCCTCGAAGGCAAGTTTTCTCTCAACTAGTCTCGACGGTTCTGCCACGGATCTCCATTGTAGACTGTCTTGTTGAAAACGGTTCAACTACTCTTAATCATCTCAGCTTCAGGAATCTACCTCAGTCCAGCCTATCTCGGATAGCCTACTCCTCGGATTCATCATAACAGTCCTTCCTAATAACATCTTCATGGACCATTTTAGACCCTCTTGCCCTTTCCCTCTTTTCTACTTCCCTTTTTCCTTCTATCCTAACTCATTGATTGTAAATGTTTAACAACTGATCTGGTGACAGCCTATCATTACATTTTAAGCCACTTTGAGCTGTGGGAAAAAGTGGGATATAAATGTGCTAAAATAAATAAAATAAATAAATAAAATATGTAGAAAAGGCACAATTTTGCAATGAAGTCTCTGCATTGGCTTCCTGTGAAGTGTCACATTGAGTTTAAAGTTTTATTGTTGGTTTTTAAAGTTTTGAACGGTTGTGTCTCCCCAACGTTTACGCTCTCTGAGGTCTTCTCAGAAACTGTTGCTTGAGATTCCATCATTTCGGCGGGTTCACTTGGAAGAGTGAACATCTTCTGTTTTTTTATGTTATGTTATCCATGAGCGTGGATTGAACAGATTCCATGATAGGGGGTAAACTAACACGCTCCTGATGAAGCAAGGCCGAAACAGCTGTTCTACAAAGCGGAGTAGTACTGTCTCAGATAAGTACCTGGAAATCTTTTGAAATGAGCAGACTCTTATACAAAAACAGTTCAAGAATCTTAAAAAATTAAATATTGAAAATAGAAAAGTGCGTGTTATTTAGAACTGATGACGAAGCAGGGCGAGTTATTAGTCCAAGTTTGACTTTAGGCCTGACCTAGGCCACTGAAGTCCTTTTCCTCCTGTTAATCTTTATAGCAAATTGATTGTTACTTGCTTAATCGATCTAGTGACTCACAATTCAGCGCCAGAAAAAAAAAATCGACACTAAGCACCATTCTATAAAAGACACGCATTCTTCATAGAATAACACGTAGCAGCAATTCCCAGGCTCAATTCTGGGTGCCGGACTCACGCCAGCTGAAATCTGGTGTAAATCCTGACATGTAGGTTGGGCGTGGAAACACTCCTGACCACCCCCCCCCCCCCCATCCATGCCCTCCCATGGCCATAACCCTTTTGGGTTGCACGCTAAGAGATTTTGGTGCCCAGTGTTACAGAATAGTGTGTCCTAATTGGTGCCAATCTACGTCAATTGGTGGTTAGTGTCAAATTATCACTTGTTAATGGCTCGTTATCCAATTAAGTTGTACATGCATCTTGGATCAATGCCCAAATTTGGCTGCCAATTATAGAATCCACGGGAAAGTAACAGGCTTTGTAGACCTGTACATCCATGTGGGGAGTCAAACGCTGAAGCTCACATTTATGAGAGAGGTTTTGAACACCAGAGAGGTGAACATAATTTCAGCCCCCCACCCCACCCCCCCAGCAGTCCTCTAAATCCAGTCTAGAGAATTGCACGGGGACAGAAATTTCACCAACCCCCACTCATCCCCAATGGAATCTAACCCACACCCACCCATACCTGCTAAGATCTATTCCATCCCCCACCCATCCCCACAATTAATCTCCTCCATCCCCACCCATACCCGCAGGAAATGACACTGCTAATTATTTATTTAGTTGTTGCATTTGTATCCCACATTTTCCCACCTTTTTGCAGGCTCAATGTGGCTTACATTATGCCGTAATGGCGATCGCCATTACTGGAACAAAAAAATACAGAGTAGTATTGCATTAAAGTTCATAAGTGACTTGCTCGCAATTACTTGCTCGCAGCCCTCTGTTTCCTCTGAAACCCCAACAGCCTCCCATGGTTTTTTTGGGTGGTATTCGCTATTCAACCAATGAGTGTTCCAAGTCTCAGTCTGGTGTTCTGGCTGCCTCTCTGGACATTCCAAGCCTCATTCTGGTGCTCCAACGGGCTCTCTCTGTATGTTCCAAGCCTCATTCTGGTGCTCCAACGTCCTCTTTTAGTGCATTCCAAGCCTCATTCTGGAGTCACCATAGATTTTGACTATAGTTCTGTGGGAATTCCGTGGCATCTTCTTCCATCCCTGTGGGAATGGCACGGCAACTTTTTCCATCCCATGCTGTGGAACTTCTTCTATACATGTGGGAATTCTGCGGGTTCCGCAGGATTCCCGCAATCCCTATTCCCATGCAGCTCTCTAACCCAGTCCAAATGAGAAGCTAGTTGGGGTTATACCTGATTCAAAAGAGGTATAAATGCCAGCAGGGATATTTGCTGGGTTATATGAGTATCATTTTTCTAAAAATCAGAATGCACAAATGTTCTGAAGGGCAGTCCAAGCCATACCCAAAGCATGCTTACTTTACAATCTTTATGTGCTGCCATTTATACATATAAGGAGCGACTGTCCTAAAATCACTACTGATACTCTTGACAATTTACACATGTAAATGCGCTTCTACATTTCAGTCCAGATTTAAGGAACAGCAAGCGAAGGGAGCAGTGATGCTAAAAGACTGCATTTCATTTTACTTGCATATTTTTGGAAATCCTTTGCCCGAAGATTACACTTCCTGCAAAGTCTGAAAGGGAAAAATATTTGCAGGTGAAAAGCTGAGTAATGAGTTCCTGTTGGACCTTTCCCCGGAAGGCTTTGATTTAAGCAATGGGTGGCAAAAATCCAACAGGGTATTTTGCACAAGCTTTAACCTGTGAATTGTCTTTTTCTGAGACAGCTTCTCCCTCTTGCATTAATCACAAGAAACTGAAAGCATGAGCCAAAAATGCACTTTATCAAGGCTGTAAGAAAAGAGGCTGGTGCACATAAAACAATATGAAAAACCACGCACTAAAAACAAAAAAGGAAAAAAAACATATAAACCTCTGTGTTTCCCAATTAAAAATCTGTTATTCATGCCTCAGATGTAATAACATAGAAGGGTATTTTCGATATGATGTCTAAGTCCGACTTTGGATGTTTTCCACAAAACGTCCAAAATCTGAATAGGAAAGGTCATTTTCGAGAAAAAAAAACATCTATATATTTTTTTTTTTCAAAAATACTGTTAGGAACAAGGTTTTGTGTTTTGGATGGTTTGCTTTTTGCTCCATTTTTGGAAAAACAAATAAACTGAATAAGTGCAAAACGTAGAAAATCAAGCCATTGGGATGTAGGAGTAGCCAGCATTTTTAGCAGACTGGTCCTCCGGACATCACAGGAGAGCAATGGGGCACCCTAGGGGCCATTCAGTTCACATCGTAAAAATGCTCCCAGGTACACATCTCACCTTTGCTCTCTTATCTTGTTCCCTGAGCCCTCCAAAACCCACCCAAAGCTCACTCTTCCCTACTGTACACCACTACAATAGCCCTTATAGGTGAAGGGGGCACCTATTTGTGGGTACAGTAGGGTTTCAGTGACTTTGGGAGCACAGTTTTCACCACAAGTGTGACAGGTGTATTGCACTGACCACCACACAACTCCAGGGACCTGCATGCTGCTCTAACAGACTTGGCTATAACATCTGAGGCTGCCATAGAGGCTGGCAAGTCATATTTTTATTCACATTTTGGGGGGGCAGTGGCGTAGCTACGGGGGAGCCACGGGGCCAGGCCCCCTCAAACTGGCTCCGGGGCCCCCAGTTTGGCTGGCAGGGGTTCCCAACCCCCACCAGCTAAGGCATTTGTCCCACGCTGGTCTTACATTGCTGGCGCCCTGTCCTGTTTTTCAGCGCCGTGCATAAAGAAACAACTCATAAGGAAACTTCAGACCGCCCAAAACACAGCAGCCAGGCTCATATTTGGAAAAACGCGATTCAAAAGCGCCAAACCCCTCCGAGAGAAACTACACTGGCTACCAATCAAAGAACGCATTGCTTTCAAAATCTGCACCCTGGTCCATAAAATCATCTACGGCATCGCCCCGGGATACATGACAGACCTCATAGACCTACCAACAAGAAACACAATCGGATCAACACGAACATACCTAAACCTCCACTACCCAAGCTGCAAAGGACTCAAATACAAATCAACATATGCATCCAGCTTCTCCTACATCAGCACACAACTGTGGAACGCACTACCAAAAGCCGTGAAAACAATGCACGACCACCTAAACTTCCGGAAATCACTAAAAACCAACCTGTTCAAAAAGACATACCCAACAGACCCAACCTAAGTGCCTAAACCTTGCAACACAACGAAACCAAAGCTTGTAACAGGCTCTGCATACCTCTTCCTCTTCACGATTCCCCATTACGTCTATAACACATGAACCTTATTCGACCACAACTCTTTGTATTTGTTTCTCTACCAGAGTTGGCGAACGCCTCTACGGTACAATGTAAGCCACATTGAGCCTGCAAATAGGTGGGAAAATGTGGGATACAAATGTAAAAATTAAATAAATAAATGAAACTGAGCAAGCTCGTGAATGCTTAGTTTCATTAAAACGAGCGTGCACGGTGCTGAAAGCAGGACAGAGTGCCAGGCAATGTAAGAGCAGCATGGGACAAATGCTTTAGCCAAGGTATCTTCCAGCGGTGGCGGGGGGAGGGGGAGCAGGAGTGGCAGAAGCAGTACCTTTCAGCAGCAACAGGAGAAGTGGCGGCAGCAGCTGGGGGGGGGGCAGACGTGGCAGTGGGAAGGCGGCAGCAGGGATGCGGGCCAAAATGTGCCTCCCCTACCTTGGGCTCTGGTACCCTCTCCTGTTGAAGTCTGGCTATGCCCCTGGGATAGGGGTTGTACCTGCTTCAGGGTGCAGGTTTCTTTCCCCCATGATTTCTTAGAAGTGCCAAGGTTATTACACAGATGAAGTATAGGAAACGTAGCTTGCACTGTGTGACAGATACAACCTACCAACACAAGCATGTGGAAAGTAGCCTACACTGCATGGCAGGTGCACCATCCAACATCCTTCCTGAGCAGACGTTATGGTTGGTCTTTCTCTGCCATCATTTACTACATTACTATCATTTTTAGATGACCTTGTTACTAACGAGGTTGGTTTTTCTCTGTGCCTTGATTGTCCCTTGTTTGGGTTCTCTTCCGAACGGTGACATCATCCTCACTTCGCAACCAACAAATTTCCTATTGACGTCTGGAGCAGGATGTGAACAGCTTGAGGTTAATCCGGCTCAGCAGGAATTGGGAGCTGGGGAAAGTGATTTGAAATCTAGACGTGTATTAAACTGCACACTCCATGAAGCAAACATGCACATGGCCTGCAGCTTCCAGTTCAGAGATTTTGTTTCTGCAGAGTGACTTTCATGGACAGAAAAGCTCGTTAGCGGAAGAAAGAGGATGTTTTTGGTTAGCTTCCAGGACACATTTCTTGCAGTGTTAGTTATACCGAATTAGTGATAATTGCCACCTGCTTGTGGAAAATCTTGCAGCATAAGCTCACAGGACACAGAAATCAATTTAAGAAGGTACTGGTTAACCCAAAAGTAGAATACTAAAAGGGCTGAGAGATGTAAGTGGAGGAATAACCCAGTGGATAATACAGCAGGCTGAGAAGCATAGAAAGGGAAAGGGAAATGGGACTTGATATACCGCCTTTCTGAGGTTTTTTGCAACTACATTCAAAGCGGTTTACATATATTCAGGTACTTATTTTGTACCAGGGGCAATGGAGGGTTAAGTGACTTGCCCAGAGTCACAAGGAGCTGCAGTGGGAATTGAACCCAGTTCCCCAGAATCAGAGTCTGCTGCACTGACCACTAGGCTACTGCTCCATCAGCAACATGGCCGCGCAGGCTTCTGTTTCTGTGATTCTGACGTCCTGCACGTAAGTGCAGGATGTCAGACTCACAGAAACAGAAGCCTGCGTGGCCGCATTGCTGATCTGCAAGGGCAGGCTTCTACATGGAATGTTGCTAGTGGAATAGCAACATTCCATGTAGAATCTCAAATAGTAGCAACAGAATCTCAACATTCCATGTAGAATCTCAAATAGGAGCAACATTCCAGAATCTTGTTAATGGGATTTGATATACCACCTTTCTGAGGTTTTGGCAACTACATTCAAAGCGGTTTACATATATTCAGGTACTTATTTTGTACCAGGGGCAATGGAGGGTTAAGTGACTTGCCCAGAGTCACAAGGAGCTGCAGTGGGAATTGAACCCAGTTCCCCAGAATCAGAGTCTGCTGCACTGACCACTAGGCTACTCCTCCATCAGCAACATGGCCACGCAGGCTTCTGTTTCTGTTATTAAATCGCATGTGGACCGTGCAAAATTATGGGAGGGCCTTGGGAGATTGAATGACTGAGTACCCGAATGGCAGATGAAATTTATGTTCTTACGTTCTTAAGTCAATAACAGGAGTTTGAATTGTATGCGGAAACAGATAGGGAGGCAATAAAGTGATTTGAGGAGAGGGCTAATATCTAAATTCCTATGGAGAAGAGGGATAGTTGAGATTATCGGTGTGATTAAATAATGTTCATAAAGAAACGCTGAAAAAATTGATAACCAGAAAGGTTGGTTGGAAGATGATCGAGTCCTTTTCTGGATGGAAAATAAATAGATATAGGCAGAATGGAGTGGTAGAATAGCCTAATGGCTAAAGCAGCAGGCAGAAAACAAGGGTAGCCCAGTTTAAATCCCACTGCTGTCCTTGTGACCTTGGGCAAGTCACTTAACCTTCCATTGCCTCAGACAGTTTGTCCCTTATTTACAGAACTCATTGAGGGGCCCTTTTACAAAGGTGTGGTAGGCTCTACACGCATGCAGCGTGCACCAAAACGAGACTACCACCAGGCTGGCGCTAATTTCAGATTTGGCACGCGCCCATACCGCCGGAGCAAATTATATTTTTATTTCCTACTGTGCGCGACTTTAATCGGCAGTTGGCACGGGTCGACCGATCACCGCGCGTGTAGCGTGTGAGCCCTAATGGGTGGCATTAAGGGCTCGGGTCGTAAATAGACGAGTGCTGGTTTCAGTTTTACCGCAGGCCCTTTTCCCGGCCTATTGAAAAAAAGCTCTTTCCCCCAGACATAGTAAAAACTGGCCCAGCGTGTGCCCAAAACACGCACCCACACTACCACAGGCCACTGTTTGAGTGGCTTAGAAAAAGGACCCCTAAAAGCTCAGACATTTCATTTGTGATTTAGTGACTGTTAATCTACTACTACTACTACTTATCATTTCTAAAGCGCTACTAGACGTACGCAGCGCTGTACACTTGAAGAGACAGTCCCTGCTCGACAGAGCTTACAATCTAATTAGGACAGACAAATAGGACAAACAAGGGATAAGGGAGTATTAAAGCGAGGATGATAAAATAAGGGTTCTGAACAAGTGAATAAGGGTTAGGAGTTAAAAGCAGCATCAAAAAGGTGGGCTTTTAGCTTAGATTTGAAGACAGCCAGAGATGGAGCTTGACGTACCGGCTCAGGAAGTCTATTCCAGGCATATGGTGCAACAAGATAAAAGGAACGGAGTCTGGAGTTAGCAGTGGAGGAGAAGGGTGAAGATAAGAGAGATTTACCCAGTGAACGGAGTTCCCGGGGAGGAATGTAGGGAGAGATGAGAGTGGAGAGGTACTGAGGAGCTGCAGAGTGAATGCACTTATAGGTCAATAAGAGGAGTTTGAACTGTATGCGGAAACGGATAGGAAGCCAGTGAAGTGACTTGAGGAGAGGGCTAATATGAGCATAACGACCCTGGCGGAATATTAGTCGTGCAGCAGAATTTTGAACAGATTGAAGAGGAGAGAGATGGCTAAGTGGGAGACCTGTGAGAAGCAAGTTGCCACAGTCTAAGTGAGAGGTGATAAGAGTATGGATGAGGGTTTTGGTAGTGTGCTCAGAAAGGAAAGGGTGAATTTTGGTGATATTATAGAGAAAGAAATGACAGGTTTTAGCAGTCTGCTGAATCATGTTTTAGTATTATAATTTTGCTGGGGGCAAAATTCAGTGGGACTCATCCAGGTAGGAGCAGCTTCCACTCAGATCAGTCCCACTGACCAGGGACCTGGATATTCCGTGGCATGTACCACAAAATATTTGGAAAGATTGCCTCAAGGGTTCTCAGGGTAGTACTGAGGAAGTTCAGGGCCAGAGTCTGGGCAGAGCAGAGATTTGCCCAGTTTGCACCGTTCACAGCAGCTTTCCCAGGTCTTTAATTCGTTAATTACACCTCTCTCCGATCAACAGACCTACAGCCTTCACGGGCTTCACTGCATCTTACTATGACCCTCCTGCCTTTCAAATTCTGCAACAAGAACCTCTCAGTCAGATGTTTATGTGCAAAATAAGACCGAAGGGCTCGGACCTTCATCCGTGTGCTTCACGCATTCCCACGTTGGTAGAGACAGCACCGAGCCGGAGGTTTTCACCATGTTCCAGCCTGTCTCTGTGCCCAGGCAGTTAATTGAGTCTCTGATGTAGGCATGCAAAAAATTGTAAAAAAAAAAGCCAAATGTATTATCTATTACAACTGCTTATTCTCAGTTAATGAAAACAGTAAAGCAGATAGCATTTCCAGTAGAAGTGAAGTCCTGAGGTAGTTAATTAAAAGTGACATTTAACCAAGAGAGAGGCAAAAAGATTTATTACTATAATACATTTGCAACAGAGGGGGTAAAGTCCAATAGATAGAAGTCAGAATTACAATAGGTTCTGCTTTTTGAAGTTCCTGCTTGCAAAGATATACAACCGGGATTCTGAGTCAGTGGCCCCATACTGTGTACAGAAAATCCCAGCTTACAATCCACCATAAAACCAGACCTACAACCATCCATCGAAAAGCAACACTTAGTGCAAAGAAAGAGTTACAAATGTCTAATATTGGCTCTAGGGTAAACAGGTTTCAAATGCTCGTTTCAGAGACATTTTGTAAATCAGGTGCACAATAGGGAGAGGCGGATTGACCATTTGGGCAACCGGGCACTGCTCAGAGGCTCTCCCCCCCACCAACCACATACACACACTACAGTCCCCTGAGTCTCACTGGGCCCTCCCTGGTCCAACCTTGAAAGGCCCTGGTGATCCAGTGGCCTCTGCGGGGGCAGGAAAGAACCCCACTCTTTCCTGCCTGCTGCCGCTATTCCTCCCAGCGCCGCTGTGTTTTAAAAATGGTTGCTGAGACTATCAAGACCCGCGAGAAGTCTCGGCAGCCATTTTGAAAACACAGCTGTGCCGGGCAGACAGGGAAGGCCCCACTGAGGCTCGGGGGACTGTGGTGTATACGAGGGGGCAGCAGCACGGGAGGGGGGTGATGAGCAGCGGCCGGGGAGGGGGGGAGCCAAGATCATTTTCATTGCCTGGGGCCCAAATCACTGTCAGTCCACCCCTGGCCAGGCCTTTACATGAGAATTAATGGAGTCATTCTCCTTATGTAGTTTTTGTCCCACCTCAGAAATATAATCACGTCAAAATTATGTCCTCACTGTTTAATTGGCAGCACTGACACATATAGGTTTGTAAATAGTGTGCAATTGCCACGTCCACATTGTGGATGATACGTCAAAACCCTCTGCTCAGTGTGCAGCGGTGACTAAGAAAGCCAATAGAATGTTAAGTATTATTAGGAAAGGAAAACAAAAATGAGGACATTATAATGCCTTTGTATCGCTCCATGGTGCGACCGCACCTCGAACACTCTCTGTTGGAAACAGGATACTGGAATTGATGGACCTTCAGTCTGTCCCAGTATGGAAATGCTTATGTTCTTATGTTCCTTATGGAGGAGCCAACACCTACACAAGGAAGCTGCCGGATTTCCTCAATGTGTATATTTGTAAAACGGATGCTTGCACTGCACGTGCCACCAAAAATACCCAAGCATGTCTGTAGAAATCTTAGAAAAGGCTGTGAGACTGCAGATCGCTTTCTAAAATATCACGTCTCAGTGCCAGACTTTACATTCTGCTTTAAATGGGCCGTTTACTGTCTGATTTATGAAGACACTTTGGCCAGGTTCCAGAGGAAACCCCAGTCTATGAGAAGAGACACTTCTCCATCCATTCTGATTCATGAGAGCTTCTGTCATTCAGGAATACTGACTGGGATAGGGATTCTACGAAAGAGGCAAAGTCGGGGGGATAAGAAATGTAGATCTGTTAATAAGAGTAACAAAAATCCATTCAGTTACGCTAATCCCATTTTAAAAAGATCATCTCATTAGAATGAGGTGATTTCACAGGTCTAAGATTTCATTTTCCTTAATAGAAAATTCATTTCATTCTGTAATCAAAAAACTGGCTGAATTCACAGTGGTTGTCTGATTTCATTTTACAAATGTTTAAACAGGTGCAGTACCGAGAAACCAAGATGACCCCTAGGATATAACGTTCCCTCCAAAAGTGTATCTGGAATGTAAGATACCCTCAGGATGCAAGTTTGAAGACTGGGAGCCCAATGGTATGTATGTAACCTCTTCCCCCTCCCCCCCCAATTATAATGGGGATTACTAAGAGGTATAGTTAGAACAGAGTCACTGGGGAGAGGGTTAGAGGTGTAAGAGGAGTGAGGATCCAGTCCAAGGGGGTGGGTACTGAAATAACTTGCAGGGGAATAATGCTGTGTGTCATGATAAGAATAGCCATACTGGGTCAGACCAATGGTCCATCTAGCCCAGTATCCTGCTTCCAACAGTGGCCAATCCAGGTCACAAGTACCTGGCAGAATCCCAAAGAGTAGGAACAATCTATGTAGAACCCTAAAGAGTAGCAACATTCCATGTAGAATCCCAAAGAGTAGGAACAATCCATGTAGAACCCTAAAGAGTAGCAACATTCCATGTAGAATCTCAAAGAGTAGCAACATTCCATGTAGAACCCTAAAGAGTAGCAACATTCCATGTAGAATCTCAAAGAGTAGCAACATTCCATGTAGAACCTCAAAGAGTAGCAACATTCCATGCTACCAATTCCAGAGCAAGCAACGGCTTCCCCATGTCCATCTCAATAACAGACTACGGACATTCCCTCTAGGAACTTATGCTAACAACTGTTACCACATCCTTTGGCCAAGAGTTCCAGAGCTTAACTATTCTGTGAGTGAAAAAATATTTCCTCCTATTTGTTGGAAAGTGATTGAGGTTGTATCACACAACCTTGAAAGGACAGGAGGATTTCTGCTGTACAGACAGAGTTATAATAGCTGCACAGCCTGTTGCAGAACAGTTCAGTAAAGTTGAATTTGCATTAAATAACATCCTGGAGTGCCGTGTAGCTCTTTGAAGTGGGAGTGAGGACGCTTGCTCCCCGGACTGGTAAGGCCTCACTGAGAAGCCCCACTTCATTTCCCAAAGCCCCGAATCTCTATTCTGGACCGTTGATCAGCTCCCAAGCTCGACTGGTGAAAGTATTGACTGTGAGTGTTGGAGAGCTGAGCGGAGCAGAGAAGGACTGTGAGTTTTGATAATGTGCCCCGGGTCAGAGAGCAGGGGGTTGGAGAAGTTTTCTAGAACCCGTGGAACTCAGATAGTGTGGGTCGGACTCTACTACTACTACTACTTAACATTTCTAGAGCGCTACTAGGGTTACGCAGCGCTGTACAAATTAACAAATAAGGACAGTCCCTGCTCAGAAGAGCTTACAATCTAAAGGACGAAATGTCAAGTTGGGGTAGTTTAGATTTCCTGAGAAAAGGTGTAGTGATTAGGTGCCGAAGGCGACATTGAAGAGGTGGGCTTTGAGCAATGATTTGAAGATGGGTAGAGAGGGGGCCCGGCGTATGGGCTCAGGGAGTTTGTTCCAAGCATGGGGTGAAGCGAGGCAGAAAGGGCAAAGCCTAGAGTTGGCGGTGGTGGAGAAGGGCACTGAAAGGAGGGATTTGTCAAGAGAGCGGAGGTTACGGGTGGGGACATAAGGGGAGATGAGACTCTGGGGTTTCATGTAGAACATGGAGATGGGAATTGAGACATACTCAATTCGGTGGTATTTTCGAAAAGGCTCTCCCCACCCCCAATGTATCATCCTCAACAGGCGAAAGCAAATGATGCGTCCTATGTTCTACATCCTCCTCTGCCAGTTTTTCTTCTGTAGTCAGAACTTCTGTGTGCAGGATCCCATTTGTAGAAATTTTGACGTGCATTTATATTAAGATGGAAGTCCAATGTGCTTGTTTTTCCTAGAGCCCATCAAATAGCACTGGTCCCAGTACCGATCCCTGTGGCACTCCACTATCCACCCTCCTCCACTTCAATGTATTGTCCTCAGCAGGAGGAGAAAGCGAATGTTGCTTCCTGTGTTCTGCTTCCTCCTCTGCTGGTTTTTCTTCTGTAGTCATCTCTTTTTACGCAAGATCCCGTTGCAGGAGTTTTCACATGTATTTATATTAAGACGGGGGTTTAATGATTCCCTAGGGCCCACCAACGGGTTAATCCTTCCCTGGCCAACACCAAACCCACGTCCTTATTTCAAGCACGTAACTTTGTCCCTTTTGCAAATACAATTGCCAAAGTTCAAAATGCAACTTCCGGAAATATTATGCAGCCGGTGCCACCGCTGACTGCACGAGAGATTTTGAATATCACCCCCTGGGTGCCCAGAGCACTAATCCATTACAGGATCTGGACCACATTAAATCAATGAGGTGGCTGGTCTGATGGCTGCCAGGCTGAGAACCAAAACTGAATTCTTGATTTCGGGTTGTTCCACTCTGGAGCTGAGTATTTTGCTGCAGTTGTGCTTATAATCTCTGCAAAGAGGGTTCTGGGGCTGATTGAAAGTTACATTTCTCCTAGGTTGCAAATTGAAATTTCACGCCTCACCTCTCAACCAGACTAATATTTGCAATCCTCCTTCAGGAACAGTCTGAAATGTTCTTCTGTTTCTGTGTATTATCAACGACAACACCCAGATCCCTTTCTTGGTCCGTAACTCCTAACGTGGAACCTTGCATGACGCAGCTATAATTCGGGTTCTTTTTTCCCACATGCATCACCTTGCACTTGCTCACATTAAACTTCATCTGCCATTTAGCTGCCCAGTCTCGTAAGGCCCTCTTGTAATTTTTCACAATCCTCTCGCGAGATAACGACTTTGAATAGCTTTGTGTCATCAGCAAATTTAATTACCTCGCTGGTTACTCCCATCTCTAAATCATTTATAAATATATTAAAAAGCAGCGGTCCTAGCACTGACCCCCGAGGAACCCCATTAACTACTCTTCTCCATTGTGAATACTGCCCATTTAACCCCACTCTCTATTTCCTATCCTTCAACCAGTTTTTAATCCACAATAGGACATTTCCTCCTATTTCATGACCCTCCAATTTCCTCTGTAGCCTTTCATGAGGTACCTTATACTACTACTACTTAACATTTCTAGAGCACTACTAGGGTTACGCAGCGCTGTACAAATTAACAAAGAAGGACGGTCCCTGCTCAAAGGAGCTTACAATCTAAAGGACGAAATGTCCAAGTTGGGGTAGTCTAGATTTCCTGAGTAGAGGTGTAGTGGTTAGGTGCCGAAGGCGACATTGAAGAGGTGGGCTTTGAGCAAGGATTTGAAGATGGGCAGGGAGGGGGCCTGGCGTATGGGCTCAGGGAGTTTGTTCCAAGCATGGGGTGAGGCGAGGCAGAAAGGGCGGAGCCTGGAGTTGGCGGTGGTACCTTATCAAACGCCTTTTGAAAATCCAGATACACAATATCAACCGGCTCCCCTTTGTCCACATGTTTGTTTACTCCTTCAAAGAATTGAAGTAAATTGGTCAGGCAAGATTTCCCCACACTAAAGCCGTGCTGACCTGGTCTCGGTAATCCATGTGCTCTGTAATTTTGCTTTTGATTATAGCCTCTACCATTTTCCCGGCAGTGTTTATGTCCTTTCCAATATTCAACTACTGGAGCTTCTTGAGATGTAGCAGGTCTTTCTTTACAATTAACTCCTTGTTTCTGTTTCCTGATCCCAGGGATGTCAAATCATTGAAAAATATGGCTGTCAAGAAGACTGGAAAGATATTTTTCTAACACTGGGCTAAGTAATACATGAATTTACCCCAAACGCTCTAGGATAGAAATATAACATTATAATGTACTGCTGGTGCTGAGGTTGTGATATATTCACCTCCTAAGGACATTAACCAGCTTATAATTGAAAAAGAAAAACGCCTATATTGCGACCCAAATCGGGAGATAGACGTTTATCTCACAAAAACGAATAAAGCGGTATAATCGAAAGCCGAATTTAGACGTTTTCAACTGCACTCCGTCGCAGATGCGGACAAAGTTGATGGGGGCGTGTTGAAGGCGTGGTGAAGGCAGAACTGGGGCGTGGTTATCGGGCGATCAGAGATGGGCGCCTTTCGCCGATAATGGAAGAAAAATATACGTTTTTAGCGAGAATTTAGGGCACTTTTCCTGGACCCTGTTTTTCCACGAATAAGGCCCCAAAAAGTGCCCTAAATGACCAGATGACCACTGGAGGGAATCGGGGATGACCTCCCCTGACTCCCCCAGTGGTCACAAACCCCCTCCCACCACAAAATATGCCGTTTCACAACTTTTTATTTTCACCCTCAAATGTCATACCCACCTCCCTGGCAGCAGTATGCAGGTCACTGGAGCAGTTATTAGGGGGTGCAGTGGACTTCAGGCAGGTGGACCCAGGCCCATCCCTCCTCCACCTGTTACACTTGTGCTGGTAAATGGGAGCCCTCCAAACCGCCCCCCAAACCCACTGTACCCACATGTAGGTGCCCCCCTTCACCCCTTAGGGCTATAGTAATGGTGTAGACTTGTGGGCGGTGGGTTTTGAGGGGGATTTGGGGGGCTCAACACCCAAGGGAAGGGTGCTATGCACCTGGGAGCTCTTTTACCTTTTTTTTTGTTTTTGTAAAAGTGCCCCCTAGGGTGCCCGGTTGGTGTCCTGGCATGTGAGGGGGACCAGTGCACTACGACTCCTGGCCCCTCCCACGAACAAATGCCTTGGATTTATTCGTTTTTGAGCTGGGCGTTTTCATTTTCCATTATCACTGAAAAACAAAAACGCCCAGCTCACAAATTGTCGAATAAAACATGGACGTCTATTTTTTTCGAAAATACAGTTCAGTCTGCCCCTTCACGGACCCGTTCTCGGAGATAAACGCCCATGGAGATAGACGTTTTTGTTCAATTATGCCCCTCCACATGGCTCAGGCCAGGAGTTCATTAGGTTGCTGACGTCGAACCCCACAACATGTGCAGTCACCCCACATGTTCATACTCATCATGAAGGTGCAGCAGGACGTTACTGAACTGTGACTGGACACCTGCGGGTCTTCTCCACGTGGCTGCCTCACCCGTCACTTCCTCATGAGGCTGCGCTACGTGGAGGGGCATTTTCGAAAGGGACGTCAAAGTTGCGATTTGGACGTCCTTGCAAAACGTCCAAATCCAGGGGCGGGGAAACCCGTATTTTCGAAACAAGATGGTCGTCCAACTTTCGTTTCGAAAATACCGTCAGAGACGTCCAAATCCTTAAATTTGCCCGTCCCTAGATTTGGACGTCCCTAGACATGGACGTTTCTGACTTTCAGCGATTTTCGAAACCAAAGACGTCCATGTCAAAAACATCCTAATGCAAGCCATTTGGGTGTGGGAGGAGCCAGCATTTGCAGTGCACTGGTCCCCCTGACATGCCAGGACACCAACCGGGCACCCTAGGGGGCACTGCAGTGGACTTCATAAAATACTCCGAGGAACATTGCTCCCTTACCTTGTGTGCTGAGCCCCCCAAACCCCACTACCCCTAACTGTACACCACTACCATAGACTTACGCGTGTTAGGGGGCACCTAGATGTGGGTACAGTGGGTTTGTGGTGGGTTTTGGAGGGCTCGCTGTTTCCTCCACAAATGTAACAGATGGGGGGAGATGGGGCTGGGTCCGCCTGTCTGAAGTGCACTGCACCCACTAAAATTGCTCCAAGGACCTGCATACTGCTGCCGTGGACCTGAGTATGACATCTGAGGCTGCTGGTCATCTGGTCATTTCGGGCACCTTTTTGTGCCTTAGTCATAACTAAAACAGGTCCAGGTGAAAACGTCCAAGTGCTCATCAGGGACGTCCTTGTTTTTTTTGATTATGGGTCAAGGACGTCCAAGTGTTAGGCATGCCCAAGTCCCGCCTTCACTACGCCTCCGACATGCTCCCTTGAAGTTTGGCCGTCCTTGCGATGGAGTGCAGTTGAAGACATCCTAAATCGAGCTTCGATTATACCAGTCTGCCCAACAAGATAAACTCATAGCATAAGGTAAGATGTGATACTACGTATGTATTCTTGATCTTGATTTGTCCTTCTGCCCATTGTGTAGCAGCGGTCAAAAAAGAAAAAACAGGAAGCTAGGAATTATTAAGAAAAAGATGGTAAATAAGATGTAGAATACTGTAATGCCTCTGTATTGCTCCATTGTGTGACTTCACCTTGAGTATTGCGTTCAGTTCTGGTCACCGTATCTCAAAAAAGATATTGTGGAATTAGAAAAGGTTCAAAGAAGAGTGATTAAAATGATGAAGGGGATGGAACTCCTCCCATATGAAAGGCTAAAGAGGTTAGGGTTCTTCAGCTTGGAAAAGAGACAACTGAGGGGAATATGATTGAGGTATATAAAATCCTGATTGGTGTAGAACAGATAGAAGTGAGTCGATTTTTCACTCTTTCAAAAAGTACAAAGACCAGGGGTCAGTCACTGAAATTGTAAGGAAATATTTTTAAAACAAATAGGAAGAAATATTTTTTTACTCAAAGGATAGTTAAGCTCTGGAACTCACTGCCGGAGGATGTGGTAACAGCAATTAGTGTATGTGGATTTTAAAAAGGTTTGGACAAGTTCCTGGAGGAAAAGTCCATAGTCTGCTATTGAGATGGTCATGGGAGAAGCCATTTGGGATTCTGTCAGGTACTTGTGACCTGAATTGGCCGCTGTTGGAAGAAAGATGCTGGGCTAGATGGACCATTATGTTCTTAGTACAATTATTTAACATTTATGAGCACATTGAATTTTTATCACTTTGTTTGAGTCATTTTTCATTCAGATTGGGGAATTATGCTACACATAGAGGTTTTTTTTATTATTTAGGATATGTAAAAACATATGGCTCTAAACTATAGCAAATAAAAAACTGAATCTACTATAATAAAACTCACCCTCAACGTTCTGAAGACAACGTTCTGAACTCACTCAGTCATTCACTGAAGGGTTCATGGATTCATGGTGGTGAAGCCACAACACTGACCATGTCTCTCTGCCCTGCCCTCGCATGATGGACCAATCAGAAAAAACACCCTCAACATTCTGAAACACAAAGGACCATCACAACACTGTTCCCAGGCAACACTAGGCAACGTAAGACGGACCAATCAGAGGAAACTACGTGACAATAAGGGAGGAGCATTCCCCAGCAGAATGGCCCATTATCTGTGCAGCAAGGAGAGCACAGAACCACCGCTGGAACGAGAGAAGAATATTCCTGCTGTGGGTATGTGCAAAAATAGACCGGGGGGGGGGGGAGAAACACTCACTCACACACACACACACACACACACACACACACAATAACTCTGTGACACATACACACACACACAAAAAAAGCCACATGCTAGCGCCCGTTTCTTGGTTTCGGAAACGGGCCTTTTTTACTAGTTTATTTATATGTGACACTGAAGTTTTTTGAAATATCCATATAGAACATTTTTATATATGACCCAGAAGAATTCCCTCGGCAAAATTTAATTGTTCCTATCAAAAGAAATGTTGGAAAGAAATTATACCTAGGGGGTTGGGAATGTCTGTCCTTCTATTTGGGGTTAAAATAACTCTTGCAACACTTAACAGAATGGGACCAAGTTTAAGAGTACGTTTACTAAGGTGCGTTAGCGTTTTTAATGCACCTGTAAGTTTAAGGTGCGTTAAACGCTAACGCTCCTATACATTTCTATGGGTATGTTAGTGTTTAACACGCGTGAACCATTTACGCACATAGCACCGCTTAGGCGCTAGTGTGTTTGTAAGTCTATGTTTGTATTGGGGGGAGGGGGACCAGGGAAGAGACATACCGAGTTCAAAAATGGGCCAGTCATACTGGAGGCTGCAGAGAAATGAAGTACCTCAAAAATAGCCCATTGCATTTCTATTGGAGAAGCAACTGTAATGCTGCTGCATAGAAACACAAACACACACACACACACAAAAAACAAGATACACAAACACACACACACACACACACACACACACAAAAAACAAGATACGCAAACACAAACAAAACACACACACACAACTTTATGTTCTACCCTGAGGAAGGGGGTTTTAATCTCCCAAAAGCTCGCTGTTAGCCCAATGAAAAGATTTCACCTTAAACTACTTTTTTTGTTTTGATATTTATTTATTTATTAGGATTTATTTACCGCCTTTTTGAAGGAATTCACTCAAGGTGGCGTACAGTAAGAATAAATCAAACATGAGCAATAGACACAGCAGTAAAAATATTCAAATAACAATGCAAAGTATGGCATAGTATGCTACTTACAATGTTCCTTCTCCCCCTCACCACTAGCTGACGATGGCCAGCGTTCCGTGCCGCTGCTTCAGGGTCTAAGTGGCGGGGCTGATTTTGAAACTGGCTCTAGTTAGCTCCTCCGTGCCTTTCTCAGCAGGAACTAGCTCCAGCATAAGAAGTTACATGTGCCGATAGCAAATGCGACTGGAAGATAAGTCTCCTTTCAGTTTTCAATAATTCTTATCTGTGTGTAGTCATAGTTGTTTAAATAATTGATGCAACAGCAATGTGAATTAAAACTTTATTGCAACGAAAGCGATAGCAGCAACTAGCTACCTGTCATTGAGATCAAAGGATTTTTTTTTTGGCCAATGATGAACAGAGGATCACTTTTGATCCGTTTAAGCTCTAATAGATTTTGTTGATCTAGGAGCTCTGTGAGGCCATTTTTCCTTTGATATATGCATTTGTTCACACAGAGTGCAGATTTTTGAATTTTCATCATGTGGAAGCCTGGGAGTACCCATGCCGGGTCGCAGGAAACACCGGGAATGCTAGGCAGTTAGGGGTCGCCGGCAGAAGGCGACCTTCAACCCTACAGTGGCGGGGAGGATCTGTCTATCAGATCCTTCCCGTCCCTGGGTGGGGAGGGTCTCGAGGGAGGAATTTAAAGGGGGATCCTCCATGGAGCAGGTCTGCAGATTTTTGCATTTTCATTACATGGACGCCTGGGAGTACCCATGCCGGGTCGCAGGAAACTCCGGGAATGCTGGGCAGTTAGGGGTCGCCGGCAGAAGGCGACCCTCAACCCTACAGTGGCGGGGAGGATCTATCTATCAGATCCTTCCCATGCCTGGGCGGGGAGAGTCTCGAAGGACGAATTTAAAGAGGGATCCTCCATGGAGCAGGTCTCTTCCTGCTCCTCGAAGATGAACATTAGGTCTATGCTTGCTCTGCAGGATAAGGTCTGAGCCTGTATCTTGCTCCAGCTGGCATGGCGGAGTTAAAGGTTAATTGTCTGTTCTGGCCTCCTAGCTGGCATGGCATGAGGTTCCTTGAGTTTGTTGTACTTATCCATATCACCTAACCACTTACCTCTATCCATAGCACCTAACCACTTACCTCTATTCAGGAAATCTAGACTGCCCCAATTTGACATTTCGTCCTTTAGTTGTAAGCTCCTTTGGCATTTCGTCCTTTAGATTGTAAGCTCCTTTGAGCAGGGACTGTCCTTCTTTGTTAAACTGTACAGTGCTGCGTAACCCTAATAGCGCTCTAGAAATGTCAAGTAGTAGTAGTAGTAGTAATGTCAAGTATCCATCAACAGGCTAAACTGTGGCCAAGATATTTCCAATAAAACTCGTTATCCTAAAAAATGTTGTCTTGTCTTTCTTATGGTGGTTTCCAAGAAGAGTGGTTGGTCTCACATCCCCTCACGGGCCCCTCACTTCTATAGGCAGCCAGTGAAGTTTGATAAAACATGGGGCGATCCTCTCTCTTTTCTGTAGACAGAAAATAAATCTGAGTGCTATTTTGCATAGTTTGCAGTCTTCGGATGGTATTTCCTTGGGGCTGTTGGATAGACAAGATTACAGTAATTGATTTTAGACCACAAAAGTGATTGGACCAACCATCTGAACTGTACAGGTTCAAAACATTTGCGCATACATCTTAGGTTATGAAGAAGGAAAAAAGCATTCTGTTACAGTGACATCTAATGGTTTGATATATTATTACACTTGGATTTATTTTATTTTTCTTTCCAAAATAATTGAATGTTTGGGTAGCACTTCATTCCCAAGTCAAAGATACCTATAGAGACAACACAGACATATAAACACAATTTTATCCATTTGAGTATTTATATACTGCTTAGACCTAAGCAGTTTACGGTTTCATTTTACAGGTACCGAGTCTGTCCCTATTGGGCTCATAGTCTAGGTAACACATTGTATACTACTGTTCTACCTGGGGCAATGGAAAGTTAGGTGATTTGCCCAGGGTCACATGGAGCTGCAGAGGGAATTGAACCTGGTTCCCCTGGATCTCAACCCACTGCCAACCATCATGTAGCAGCAGAAATCGAACCCAGTTCCCCAACCCACTGCACTAACCATTAGGCCACAGGCAATCAGGATACATGTACAGACTTGCACAAAGAGAAAGAATTACATGAGCCACTGTCTGTCTGGCACTGGTCTTCTTTCCCAACTACTCATTGCTACTGCCCAGCCTAAGACTGGCCCCGGCAGCTTCTCTTGTCATAGTGAGGGGTGGCAGAAAGGAGGGAGTCGCCGAGTCGGAGATCTGTGTTCCCTCCAAGACTACATGTAGTACCTTTCGTCAACCCCAGCAAGCTTAACCAATGTGAGAAAAAGGGTCTGACTTTGATAAACCAGACAGTTTTTTTTTTATCTCTAATCTCAAAGAACCCTGTGTTTTGTTTGATTGACAGCACTGAACTGTGCTAGATAAGAAAATTATCTCCAAATCATTTATCATCTAAGCCACTTCCGGCTAAGATGAGGTCAGGAGCGCATCAATCACGTGGCCTTATAGACAACAGTCATCAACACAAAGTGACTTATGAGTAAGACCAACGGCCCAGTGTAGATGGTTTTACTATATTTTCAAATCACTTATCACTTTGATTTATTGTTTTGTGTGTATTTTTGATAATGGTGTCAGTAGGGTGATGTCTCTCACTGTTTATAGATACTATTTCGAAAACTTTGGTGATGTAGCCCTGGGTATGGTCGGGGGAAGGATAGCATGAGAAGGATTTAAACCTTGTTTTGTTGTAGCCCATGGGGAAGTTCAGCACAGCTGGTACGAAAAAGGACCTGTATGAGATGTTTTTTTATCTCAAAAAAGATATAGTGGAATTAGAAAAGGTGCAGAGAAGGGCGACGAAAATGATAAAGGGGATGGAACGACTTCCCTATGAGGAAAGGCTAAAGCGGCTAGGGCTCTTCAGCTTGGAGAAAAGGCGGCTGATGGGAGATATGATAGAGGTCTATAAAATAATGAGTGGAGTGTTATGGGTAGATGTGAAGCGTCTGTTCACGCTTTCCAAAAATACTAGGACTAGGGGGCATTCGATGAAGCTACAATGTAATAAATTTAAAACGAATCAGAGAAAATATTTCTTCACTCAACGTGTAATTAAACTCTGGAATTCATTGCCAGAGAATGTGGTAAAGGTGGTTAGCTTAGCGGAGTTTAAAAAAGGTTTGGCCGGTTTCCTAAAGGAAAAGTCCATAGACCATTATTAAATGGACTTGGGGAAAATCCACTATTTCTGGGATAAGCAGTATAAAATGTTTGTACATTTTTGGGATCTTGCCGGGTATTTTTGACCTGGATTGGCCACTGTTGGAAACAGGATGATGGGCTCGATGGACCTTTGGTCTTTCCCAGTATGGCAATACTTATGTACTTATGAATCCCTTTAACCATGAGCAAAAATATCAAAGATCCATTTTCAAATGTTTCCTTTATTTTAGTCAATGATGACATTCACAGATACAATTGATCCTGTTTATTCAACACATAAAACCCAGAATAGGAAAAAAAAAAGCCCTGTGGGAATAAATCCCATAGTGACCGTTCTCGGACATCGGCTGGATGTATAAGCATCTGTTTCATACATATAAGTGTGGTAATTTGGAGCAAAATTCTGCCACACTCAAAGCAGGTGAAAAAGTCTACGAGTACTTTGTAGCCAGGAAAAAATTCAGAGGGACTGTGGTTGTGTGACAATTGGAGCAAGATCCAGGGGCAAGTCGGACAATTTGAAAAGTGGTCCCCTAATTATCTTGCACGCAGGAGCAGGAAAGAGACAGATCTGGAAGAACCTCGCTGGCACCAGGCCCGGGGAATTTTGCCCCCCATCTCGGTGGCCCTGCCCTAAAGAGCCAAGGGTGGAAGTGTCCTCCCGGAGCATTGTGGTTGGTCAGAACCCCCCCCCCCCCCCCCCCGAGAAGCCATGGGACAGAATGTTGCAGTCAGCAAGGCCCCTTTGAAGCTACCATACCCATGGGCAGCGGAATAGAGTGGGCCACAGGGGCATTGACCCCACCAACATAGCTTGGGGTGCGGCTACAACCAAAAGATGTGCCACTATCCCTGGCCACACCCCGGAAGCAGCGGTACCCATCTGTCAACAGAGACCTTGCTCACCTCTACAGCTGGCCCTGATCAGAAAATCTGAATGTTAGTAAATTAACCAGTCATCAATTAACAAGAAAAAGTATGCTGATCATATGGAAAGAAGAAAAGGGTCCAACTTTTAATTTCTGGGTTTTAAGAATGATAATATTTAGGGTCAGATGTACTAAGCATGCTTCCCATAGACAAATAGGAAGAACCCCTTAGGAGATCAGGCACAAATGCACTCAGATAAAATCAATCACAAGTGAAAGAAAACGGAGAGGCAAGTTTCTAAACAAATGGAAAAATGTGCCTTTTGGTCACAGAATGCAGATTAGAAAACCTTAAGTAAACTTGACCAGCATGAGAATGACTGTGCTAGAGCTATAGTGTATAACAGATTTTCAAAGGGTCTGCATGGTTCCTTTTAACTCACAGATTCTGCACTGAATTTTGAAAAGGAGTGTATATACCCTTGCTTTGAAATTTGTGACAAGGACAGTGTAAAATAACACCTGAAAAAATACTCTGGGAGGGTAAAAGTGAAAAGAGGCTGCATATGGACTTGAAGAATTTTCTGAAGGTCCATCCATTATCCTATATAATAATTTGCACCTCCAACGTACCATGTCTGGCTGCCTGGGTTCGTAACATCTCCTGACGTCAGCCAATCTCCAGCATTCCATTCCCCCTCACTGTCCCTCCCTTGCGTCAAGACGTAATGATGTCAGAGGGCGGAACAGTGAGAGGGAAGGGAACGCTGGAGGCGAGCTGACGTCAGGAGGGATGTTACGAACGGAACGGAAGCCAGCGCCAGCCAGCCAGAGAATGTTCAGGTACAAATCGAGGGGAGGAGAGAATCGTGGGACATCGAGGGGAGGGAGGGGGGGGAAGGGAAGGGGAGAGCAGGGCAGAGGAGAATTGATGGACATGGATGGGATGGGAGGACAGAAAAGGAGAGAATCGCGGGACACGGATGGGAGGGCAGGGAACAGGAGAATTGCTGGACATGGAGGGGATGGGAGGGGAGGGGAGGGAAGAATCGCTGGACATGGAGAGGAGGGGAGGGGAGGGAAGAATCGCAGGACACAGATGGGAGGACAGGGAAGAGGAGAATTGCTGAACATGGATGGGATGGGAGGGGAGGGGAGGGAAGAATCGCTGGACATGGAGAGGAGGGGATGGGAGGGGAGGGAAGAATCGCAGGACACGGATGGGAGGGCAGGGAAGAGGAGAATTGCTGGACATGGAGGGGATGGGAGGGGAGGGAAGAATTGCTGGACATGGAGGGGATGGGAGGGGAGGGAAGAATCGCTGGACATGGAGAGGAGGGGATGGGAGGGGAGGGAAGAATCGCTGGACATGGATGGGATGGGAGGGGAGGGGAGGGAAGAATCGCAGGACACGGATGGGAGGGCAGGGAAGAGGAGAATTGCTGGACATGGAGGGGATGGGAGGGGAGGGAAGAATCGCTGGACATGGAGAGGAGGGGATGGGAGGGGAGGGAAGAATCGCTGGACATGGAGAGGAGGGGAGGGCAGGGCAGGGCAGGGGAGAGAGAATAAAAAAGCTTACATCACAGCCTTCCTAGGGCCCGTTTCATTGTTGAGGAAAAGGGCTGGGTTCCACTAGTCTATTCATATTTTTCTGGCATTTATCATGGGTGTTTGAATCAGAACTATTCATTGGTTTTCCTTTTACAGAATAGGCATGACAAAGTAACATAGTAAATGACGGCAGATAAAGACCTGTACGGTCCATCCAGTCTGCCCAACAAGATACTTTATATGTATACCCGAGTTTGATTTGTCCTTGCCTTTGTCAGGGCACTGAACGTAGAAGTCTGCATTTGTAACTATGTATGGATGTCCTGTTATACAATTACCCCCACCCCCATTAAAACTGAGCAGAGTCAGCTAGTACACTTCCAAGGGGAATCAATCTGGATACAGGTTCAAATAGAGAGTACGTTCTGTCATTTCCATTGAAGAGTAATCGAGTTCTTACGCAAGCAAGCTTCCTTCACAAAGTCTTTCAAAGCAAACAGGCCACATCTTCTTATGGGCTGTGAGTCAGAGGAATAACCTGACGTTTCATCATGACTCTGTCAGAAGAAGGCCTGATATATTTATATTAAAGGATTCTATAAAGGAAGATGTCAGGGGAGGAGGGGATTTTTTACCCAGTGATTCCTTTTTTTTCTGGTGCTGAGATTCTGGAAATCACAAAAGAGAGGGTATTACAGCATACAAGCATACTTTTCCTCCAGGAACTTGTCCAAACCTTTTTAAACCCAGATACGCTAACCGCTGTTACCACATCCTCCGGCAAAGAGTTCCAGAGCTTAAGTATTTGTTGAGTGAAAAAATACTTCCTCCTATTTGATTTAGAAGTATTTCCATGTAACTTCCTTGAGTGTCCCCTAGTCTTTGAACTTTTGGAACAAGTAAAAAATCGATGTACTTCTACTCGTTCTACACCACTCAGGATTTTGTAGACCTCAATCATATCTCCCCTCATCCATCTTTTTTCTAAGCTGAACACCCCTAACCTCTTTAGCCTTTCCTCGTACGAGAGGAGTTCCATCCCCTTTATCATTTCGGTCCAACCGTTAAGCACTCATCCCAACCTCCGACATTGTCCCATGGCAATGATTCAGTCATTGGTCTTCCTTTTAAGCACAAACTCAGGCATTGGTTCAGCACTGGATCAAAGGGAAGAGCATCCCTTAACATGCTGAGGCAATGGGTCGGTACTGGTTCAGAGGAAAAGGTATCCAGTATCATGGTTTGGTGTTGACTCAAGCGTGCCTCTAATACCATGGTGAGTCATTAACTCAGTTCTCGCTCAAAGGGAAGAGAGTTCACTAACTTCATGCCGGACTAATGATCTAGTGGTGCCTCTCAGGGAACAGTGTCCCATATTACCATGATTTAGCACTTGCATAGCGTGAAAAGTGCTCCTTAACACTATACTTGTGACACTATGAATATGATCAGGAAATCCAGAAGAGGAAAAGAAAAGTCCACCAGGGACGTAGCCAGACCTTGTGGTGGGAGGGGGACAGAGCCCGAGGTGGGGGGGGACACATTTTGATCTGCTGCCTCACCTCTGCCCACCCACTGCATGCTCCTTTTACTGAAATTAAGCATGCTCAGTTTGACTTAAAGGAGTGTGCTGGACGTGAGGGGAAGACAGAGCAGGGCAGGCAATGCGGTAGTGCCGGAGACTGGCACTGGACAACACTTCAGCTGGCGGGGGTTGGGGACCCCCACCGTCAAAACCAGGGGCCCACAGGAAATTTGGGGGGGCCCAGGCCCCCATGGCCCCACGTAGCTATGCCACTGCAGCCCACAAAAGCAGAACACGTGTCTTCTAAGAGTTAAAAAGGAGGAGACACACTTTTTATCCTGCTGCTCAGGTATTTAATATTTTGGGTTGGTGGGTGGATGGGAAGGGGTGGAAAGTGGCGCATTGTGGAGGGGATGAATTCCATACCCACCCACTTCGGGCTCAGGCCCACCCAAAATCAGCCATCTGGCTGTGCCCCTGACATGAGGATAATTTCATGGTTAGAGCATCAGGCTGACAATTAGAGAAATCCAGTTCAAATCCCACTGCTGCTCCTTGTGATCTTGGGCAAGTCACTTAACCCTCCACTGCCTGGGCTACAAACTTAGATTATGAGCCCTCCAGCGAGAGAGAAATATCGATTGTACCTGAATGTAACTCACCTTGAGCTACTACTGAAAAGGTGTGAGCAAAATCTAAACCTAATAAATATAAAATATAATGTACGGTTCAAACATTTCCATTCATAAGCTTTGCAGATAATTTCACCCATATACAATGAGGCTGACAGCTGGAAAATGTCACTACAGAATGGAGAGAATATTGATTAACATAAAATAGTGGCCTTTGAAGTACAATCAGACAAAGATGTATTATATTATTCTGGCTAATCCTTTATCAGTCATGTGTCACTCCCTTGGGAGGGAGCAGAATAGGGTTGGTGGATAACAGCTTAACAAGGCATCTTAGCCAATGGCAAGGCTGCAGGTTACTTATTAACCCCAGGAACAGTCTTAAAAGCTTGCCCTGGACTTCCAGCAAGACAGCCAAAGAGAAGGGTAGAATCTGTGAAGTGATCCTTGCTCGTTATCCTGATGGCTTCTGTGTTCATCAAAGCTCTCTGGCTCCTCCTTGTGGCAGACCTCTACAGCTGCGTCGTAGTCAATGTAAGTGACATTTTTAAATGCCCTGATTCTGCCTCTGACCATCTATAAGGACTCTACAAAGCCTTTTTAATTCCTGTAAATTTGTATTATCCTGGGCAAGTTATTTTATCACTTCACTAGACTCCCTGTGCCTCAATCACTGACTCTTTGTTTTCCTGTGTCTCAGTCACTGACTCTCTGTGACCCATAGGGAGTCACTTTCTCTCCCTGTGCATCAGTCACTGTCTCTCTGTGTGACCCGGGGGAGTCACTTTCTCTTCCTGTGCCTCAGTCACTGTCTCTCTGTGTGACCCTGGGAGACTCACTTTCTCTTCCTGTGCCTCAGTCACTGTCTCTCTGTGTGACCCTGGGGGAGTCACTTTCTCTCCCTGTACCTCAGTCCTTGATTTTCTCTTACCCTGGGGGAGTCACTTTTTCTTCCTGTATCTCAGTCACTGACTCTCTGTATAACCCTGAGGCAGTCACTTTCTCTCCTTGTGCCTCAGTCACTGTCTCTCTGTGACCCTGAGGGAGTCACTTTCTCTCCCTGTGTCTCAGTCACTGACTCTCTGTGTGACCCTGGGGAGTCACTTTCTCTCCCTGTGTCTCAGTCACTGTCTCTCTGTGTGACCCTGGATGTGTCTCTTTCTCTCCGTGTGTCTCAGCCACTGACTGTGTGATTCTGGGGAATCACTCTAACTCCTTGTGACTTGCTGACAAAAAAGATAAAGAAGTAAAAAATTATGGGGCCCCTTTACTAAGCTATGTAGGTGCCTACGCGCATCGAACACGCACCAATGTGGAACTACTGCCTGGTTACCGCATGACCCGGGTGGTAATTCCATTTTTTTGAGTGTCCAATACACGTCAGAAAATATTTTTTATTTTCCAATGCACGGCGCAAACCAGGCGGTAATCAGCATTGTGCGCACGCTGATGATTATTGCCCAGTTAACGCGTGAGACCTTACCGCTAAGTCAATGGGTGGCGGTAAGGTCTCAGACCCAAAATGGATGTGCGTCAATTTTTATTTTGCCACACGTCCATTTTCGGCCCCCCCCCCCCAAAAAAGGCCTTTTTTGCAGGCGCGCTGAAAAATGGGCCTGTGCGCGTCCAATACACATGCCTACACTAGCGCAGGCCATTTTTCAGCGCACCTTAGTAAAAGGACCCCTATGAGATGAATGCAGAGGTGAGTTCCAAAATAATTTTTTTCTCTTTATTTTTATTGTAATCATTTTTCTTTGCGTTTCCTAACAACATATCAACTACTCCCAGACTGTCCTGGCATTACCGGGTTATGTGCCACTGAAAATCTAGAGAACACCCTGTCAGGGGGGAAATAACTGGGTAGGAATTTCTGATGCCTGGTTATCTCCTGTTGAATATTGGCCTCATCCTGTACAGGACCCGCCAGGACTTCGTGGGGTTCTCTCAGTATCCATCTGGCCCCGGGGCTTTGTCCACTTTCAGTTTAGCAAGTTGTTCATAAACACTTTCTTCCATGGACGATGTGATATCTGCTCCAGTCCCATGTGTCAAGCAAAAGAAGGTGTAGTGTGGGCTGGCTCTTTCCAAAAAACCAAGGGAGATGTATGTGCAGTTTTCAGTCTTTATTAAGAAGTCATGTTTGATGACTTCTTAATAAAGACTAAAATCTGACTGTTTCTCACGTAGGGATTGAGCGTTCCTTCACTTTTGTTGTCCCCTCTCGTCCAGTCCCATGTGTACTTTTGACAACCATTTATGGTGCTTCTCCAGGGTTTTCTTCCATGACTATGGAACAGAAGTATTTGTTTCGTGTCTCTGCATTTTCCTTGTCTCTCTCCACACGTTGTTCCTCATCATTTTTGAGTCTCACCCTAGCCTTTCTCTTTTCCCCATTATACCCGCAAAAAGTCTTGTCACCTGGCTTTAGATCTTTCACCTTTTTTTCCCTCTGCTCAAGTCACTTCACTGGCTTCCTATCCGTTTCCGCATACAGTTCAAACTCCTCTTATTGACCTATAAGTGCATTCACTCTGCAGCTCCTCAGTACCTCTCCACTCTCATCTCTCCCTACATTCCTCCCCGGGAACTCCGTTCACTGGGTAAATCTCTCTTATCTGCACCCTTCTCCTCCACTGCTAACTCCAGACTCCGTTCCTTTTATCTTGCTGCACCATATGCCTGGAATAGACTTCCTGAGCCGGTACGTCAAGCTCCATCTCTGGCCGTCTTCAAATCTAAGCTAAAAGCCCACCTTTTTGATGCTGCTTTTAACTCCTAACCCTTATTCACTTGTTCAGAACCCTTATTTTATCATCCTCACTTTAATATTCCCTTATCTCTTGTTTGTCCTGTTTGTCTGGCCTAATTAGATTGTAAGCTCTGTCGAGCAGGGACTGTCTCTTCATGTTCAAGTGTACAGCGCTGCGTACATCTAGTAGCGCTTTAGAAATGATAAGTAGTAGTAGTAGTAATACTATATGTGCTTTTGCCATCCTGATTTCTCTCCTTGTCTCTTTCATCTTTATTTGTACTCTTTTCTGTGTTCCTGTTGCAGTTGGAAATTCCTGACTTTCGTTCAGTTAGTCTGCATGGTCTTCTCTGCTCTCCATGCTATATAGGACCTACTCTATGGAAAGCTTTGCCTGTCGATTCGTGCAAAGTAGAGTCTTACCTTGTTTTTAGAAAAACAGTTCCAAGGCTTTTAGAGGCATTTGGCTAGCAAGTTTCTTATCTGAGTTATTTGTATCAAGAGGTATAAAGATGTTGAGGGCTCAGATGATTATTGTCTTATCATAAGTGTTTTACTGCTAGTATCAAGTATTTTGATCATGTGATATTGTAATCCTCTGAGAAATGTGGACTATGCAGAATATAAATGTTTTAAATAAACACATTGAATTTCCGAGCATAACGCTGATCACCACCAGCTGAATATCGATCTCATTATTTATGGAATAGTGCTAGGTGTGCATACAGCACTTACGGTATGTGCACAAGTGTTCACTTAACCACATAAATAGCAGTATTTTGGAATTTTAGCACGCGAATGACACTTACATTTAGCTGCTAAAGTTATAGCATAAGGGGTATGTGCACTAGTCAGGGCTTTTATTTTCACTTTATCTTTTCCTAGCTTGCTTTATGTAATTGGTTCTCATCTCAGCCCTCGGGGCCCAACCAGCCAATCAGCTTGTCAGGATACTCACAATGAATATGCATGAGAAGGATTTGCATGCACTGCCACTATTGTATTCAAATGTATCTCGTGCATATTCATCGTGGGTATCCTGAAAACCTGATGTGGTCCGAGAACTGGGTTGAGAACCTCTGGTTTTAAACATAATCCCCAATCGGGACAGCTCCTAAGGATCTTGTAGAGCCCTGGTCAGCCTCCCAAGAAAGGCTTCTATTCTGGGACCAAGGATTCTACTTCCTTTTAAAGGTAATCAATAGAAATAAAGGAAAAGAAAACATGGAAAAGAAAATAAGATGATACCTTTTTTATTGGACATAACTTAATAAATTTCTTGATTAGCTTTCGAAGGTTGCCCTTCTTCGTCAGATCGGAAATAAGCAAGTGTGGTAGATAACAGTATATATAAGTGAAACATCAAAGTATTTCAGTGATAGTCTAACAGGGTGGGGGTGGGTAGGAGATATGCATGGGAACATCAAAGCATTTCAGTGACAGTCTAACAGGATGGGGGTGGGTAGTTGAGAGGAGGGTGACAAACAGAGCAATAGAACTTTATGGTTTATAATGGGCAATAAAACCCAGATCTTTGTTAAGTCCTGTCTGTTGGGTGTTGATTACCTTTATGTAATTATTTATTATTATTTATTATGTAATTTATTGATTACCTTTAAAAGTGGACTACCACACCTCTCTACTTCCTTTTAGAAATCACAGGGAAGGATTCAGTGTCCATTCATGACCAGCCAATCAGTGTCCAGATATTAGGTCCACATGAGGTTCATTGCAGCACCCTACGTACCCCTCACCCCTTCTAGTCTTTCTTTCACACCCTCCCCAGTTCTGCTGCCTACTCCTTACTGCCAGGGTTCACCGTGTTTGCCTTATGTTTTAAGGACGGAGACTTTTCCTTCCCTCTGAATGATGTGAAGAAGTTGCAAAAGATGATGTCTGTGAATGTGATGGACGACAGTCCTCAGAGGGCAGTGGAGGCTGAATATTCCCTTGTGTGCGCCAATAACGATCTCCCAGAGGTGTTTAAGCCTGTGTGCCTAAGCCCCGACTCGAGAAATGTCTTCAAGAGGATGGGTAAGATGACCTTTCTCTCCCTCTCTCTTTTTCTTCCCATTCTGGCAGTGATCAACAGTGGCAGCAGTTAGCATAGTAACATGGTAGATGACGGCAGAAAAAGACCTGCACGGTCCATCCAGTCTGCCCAACAAGATAAACTCATATGTGCTACTTTTTGTGTATACCTTACCTTGATTTGTATCTGCCATTTTCAGGCCACAGACCGTAGAGGTCTTGCCCAGCACTAGCCCCGCCTCCCAACCACCAGCCCCGCCTCCCCCCACCGGCTCTGCATATTAATATTAATGCTGGCCATAGTGTTTAAATTAGTACAGTGGTTCCCAAAATTGTGTGGCGCAGCAAACTCACAGGGGTGCCGCAACAAATCCTGACCTCCCTTCTGCCGCCACCCGAACTGAGATGGCGACTCCCAGCCACCCACAATCCAGCATCGCTCCCTACTTTCCTCTTCCACAGGTCTGGAATCTGCCGCTTCCTCCTTCTTTGCCCGCTGCAGTGCTCACAGCTTACATTTTCGGGCCATCCGCGATTCACACAGGCACGCTGGGGACTTCCCTCTGCTGCGTCCAGCCCTCGCAACAGGAAGTTGCATCAGAGATGGCCGGATGCGGCAGAGAGAAAGCCCTGGAGTGCCTATGTGAAGCGCAGACAGCCCGAAAATGTAAGCTGCAAACATTGCAGCAGTGGCGAGGGAAGGAGAAGGAAGTGGCAGCGATCCTGGACCTGCGGGAAGGAAGGTAGCAAGTGACGCTGGATTTGGGGAACTCAGAGGTGTGCTGGCCTTATGGGAGGAGAGGGGTTGCAGGCATAGGAGCCGACTCTGTGGGTGCTGTGGGTGCTTGAGCACCCCCGATATTGAGAAAATTCCTTTGCATGTGTCCAGGGAGGGGTTATTTCCATTGGGCTTAGCACCCCCAATAATTTTGAAAAGTTGGCTCCTATGGCTGCAGGGAACTTTCTGGGAGGAGAGGTGTGCTGGAGTGAGAGGAGGAAGCTGCAGGGAAAGGGAGATCTATGTGGCAGGGAGGTATTAAATGTATTGAACTTTTTTGGGATCTTGCCAGGTACTTGTGACCTGGATTGGCCACTGTTGGAAACAGGATGTTGGGCTTGATGGACCTTTGGTCTGTCCCAGTGTGACAATGCTTATGTACTTACACACTTATTGTGAACCCAGGATGGCAATGGGGCAGGAGCATCCAGGGATCACTCCTATCCCGCCATTTTACTACCAGGGAAACCTCCAGTAAGTTCCGGGGGGGGGGGGGGGGGAAGGTTGGCGTCCTCTTTGAGGGTAATGATAATTGAGGGATTTCTTCTACTCAGGGGATAAGAAGTCATTGGTGTTCAGGTATTTTTTTTAAGCATGGGGCCATGGTAACTGCACTAGCAGGATAGCACAGATGTACTTACCACGCTATCTTCTGATGCATTTACCGTGCAATAAATATCTGTCCTTTGTGGTAACTGCAGGGCAGATGCTGGGTATTGCGCCAAGAACTAGACAGGCTTCACCCTTCTTGCATGTTAGGTTTTTACACATTATTAGTGCAGTAAGTAGAAAGTCCTAGTGCCCTTTCATGGAGTGGCCTAGTGGTTAGAGTGGTGGACTTTGGTCCTGGGGAACTGGGTTTGATTCCCACTGCAGACACAGGCAAGTCACTTAACCCTCCATTTCCCCAGGTACAGACAAGTACCTAAGCTGCATTGAGCCTGCCATGAGTGGGAAAGCGCAGGGTACAAATTAAAAAAAAATGGCTCCTAAATATTCCCCATCTATGGCTCCTTCTCTATTTTATCAAACCCCATTGATTTGAAACCCTCTGCCTTTTCCCATTAGGACAACAAAGGATTACAGGGAGTTTAGGAAAGGTTTGAAGACTTATCTTTTTAGGAAGTTTCTCAGAGTAATTCATCTAATGTCAGGTCAGGCCAGTCCTTAAGGCTCTTATTATTATCTGTGATGCAGTAGCGTAGCCAGCGATTAATTTTTGGGTGGGCCTGGAGGTGGACTTGGTGGGCACAGACCTCTTTCCTCTCCACCGTCCACCGCCCGCCTGCCACCACCACATTTTGTGTCCACCCGCGTTCTCCCTCCAATCCAGCACTGGCGATCATAGCCAGCCTTCTACCACGTCCAGCGCGCATCGTCGGAGCTTCTTCTCAGGCGCATCCCGCCTACTCTGCAACTTCCTGCTGGACGTGGTAGAAGGGTGGCTATGATCGCCGGTGCTGGATTGGAGGGAGAACGCGCTTCAGGTCAGTGCAGGGGGCTGTCGCGGGCGGGGCGGGCCTGTAGCAGGCCCACCCTTGGCTAAGCCCCTGCTGTGATGTAGGTAACTGTAGCCCCTCAACTGTGGTTTCCTATTCATTTTTCAATGTGTTTATTTTGTTGGTTAAAGATTCTTGAAAAATTGCAAATGATAAGGTCCCCACAGGGCTTATGCATTTTTCCCTAACACCATGAGCAGTGCCAGGGATTTAGAGTAGCTTTCATTTCGAGATGATAATCAACAGAAATAAAATAAAACAGACTAAAGAAAATAAGATGATACCTTTTTTAGTGGACTAACTTAAAAAAAAAGGTGTCATCTTATTTTCTTTTCTATGTTTTATTTTCTTTTATTTCTATTGATTACCTTTAAAAGTGGACTAACACGGCTACCACACCTCTCTACTCAAGATTTTGAGATGAGAAAACAAAATCCAGTGCACCCCAAATTTTGAATGTCAAGTTAGGAAGAAAGGAAAGGGAACTTGATATACCACCTTTCAGTGTTTTTCACAACTACATTCAAGGCAGTTTACATAGTATATATAGGTACTTATTTGTACCTGGGGTAATGGAGGGTTAAGTGACTTGCCTAAGATCACCAGGAGCTCCAGTGGGAATTGACCCCACTTCTGCAGGATCAAAGTCCACTGCACTAACCACTAGGCCACTCCTCCACTAGCAACATTCCATGTAGAATCTCAAATAGGGAAAGGAAATGGGACTTGATATACTGCCTTTCTGTGGTTTTGACAACTACATTCAAAGCGGTTTACATAGTATATAAAGGTACTTATTTGTACCTGGGGTAATGGAGGGTTAAGTGACTTGCCCAAGGTCACAAGGAACTGCAGTGGGAATTGAACCCAGTTTCCAAGGCTCAAAGTCCACTGCACTAACCACTAGGCTACTCCTCCAATAAAAAAAAAAAACAGAAGTCTGAGAACTCCTTGCCTCCCAAGCCCCTGTGTCCAAAGGAGTCCAGGAGTCGATTAATTCATGCTTTGGTCATCGTGCTGTTGAAGGTCACCAGCACGACAGTGGTCATGAGACACCCATGGTGAATGAAGCTGATTTCTTGTCTTCTAGCACAAATTCCAACCGACATCTGCGAGATCTGCGCACACGCTGCTTGCGGCGGCTGCTAGACGTTCTGCTCACCGCTGCGCAGACAGAACACAGGAAGAACCCTCTTCGCTTCTGGAGATGCTAGGAATAGCACCTTTGAGATGTCCAACATCAGACACAGTCTCCCATTGTGCTTGCCTCTTACGCTAGTGATGAAACTAAGAACAGACAGCCATGATTGCTTAGCTACTTTGTTAAAAAAAATCTTTTTTTTTTCTGCATTTGGAGAATCCTGTACTATGCTAATGATAGACTCCTTAGATAAGCAAGTGTGGCAGGTGACTTAGCATTTTCATTTGTAAAACTAAAATGTCTGATCGAGCGACGCCCTTATTAATCAGTTTACATTGGCTTCCAGAACAGGCTCGAATTATCTTTAACATTTGCACTTTGGTGTTCAGAATTATCTATGGATTACCTCCTGGACTATTTTGTGATTTTCCCTTCTGTTAAAAGGAGTTTGTGTTATAATGAACAATTGACTTTGCATTTTTCCATCTGCAAAAATTATCAAACGCAAAAAGATATTTGTCTCTGTTTTTATTTGTTGAGCTACATTAAGGTGGGGTTTTTTTAAACCTTTAATTCTTAGATTAGAAACTATCTTAATTTCTGTAAGTTGTTAAAAAAAATAAAATTTTTAAATAAGTACATCTATTTTGTCACTTATTTCTGCAGTTCTAGCCTCTAATTGTAATCAGCGTTGAACCATTTCTTGGTAATCCGCCCCATTTGTGTTGCCATCCTTGGCCACCTTTAAATCTAGACTGAAAGACCACCTCTTTAACATTGCTTTTGACTCGTAACCACTTGTAACCACTCGCCTCCACCTACCCTCCTCTCTTCCTTCCCGTTCACATTAATTGATTTGATTACTTTATTTTTTGTCTATTAGATTGTAAGCTCTTTGAGCAGGGACTGTCTTTCTTCTATGTTTGTGCAGCGCTGCGTACGCCTTGTAGCGCTATAGAAATGCTAAATAGTAGTAGTAGCTGAAGGGGATCCCCAAGCCTCACCAGCTGAAGACATCCACAGCCCACCGAAGAAAACCACAGCAGTTACTGGCAACACTGTGGGCATCCTTGGTTCTCGCACATGCCCGGGCTCTCACACTGACAGTTTGGACCACTGCCACTGACTGCCACAGTTTACTGATGGGGTGTCTTACTGGGAGGAGCTTGGGGATCCCCACCAACTAAGATACTTGCTTTAAAAGTGGAGTGGGGTGGGAATGGGAGGGAGGCAGGGGAGAAGAGAAATGCATGCCTTGCACAGCCTTTCTACCTGTTGGCCCATCCTAACATTGCCTTGTGGCTAAGCTACTGCCTTCCTTATAGACCTGGGCACTCACAGACGCAGGCACACAACTACACAAAGACAGTGCACACAGCATACACAGATACACACTCACAAACACACACACTTGTAAACACAGATCACTCTAGGCTGGACAGTAATTTGGAACATGAGGACAGAGCCGGGCAGACTTCTATGGTCTATGACCCAGAAACACCAAAGAAAGGCCACGATCGAGTATATAATATCACGTTCATTGTTGATTTAATCTTGAATCGATATTGAATGTGACTGTTGGGCAGACTGGAAGGACTGTTCAGGTCTTTATCTGCCGTCACTTACTGTGTTACTCACGTTACTACCTGTTACTCATTTCAGATTCTCTTTAACAGTGTCCATTTGAAATACAACTTTATAAACACAGAGACTATTGCATAAAATTAGTCTAAACCCAATAAACGACCCCACGTAACCCTCTTCCCCTACCCTACCAACACAACATGACTATGATCGAACAGAACAACACGCAATCTTCATCCATTCTGACCCTCCACTTATACCTCATACGATCACTATACAACTTTGTATTTGTTATCCACCGACTGGGCAAACGCTTTTGACGGTACTATGTAAGCCACATTGAGCCTGCAAATAGGTGGGAAAATGTGGGGTACAAATGCAATAAATAAATAAATAAACAAACCATAAAGTGATATAGAAAAATAAGATTTTATTTTTTGCTTTTCATTAAAAAAAAAAAATCTAACATTGGGATCAAAGAAAAGGTGAATCAGCTCTTTCTCGAATGACGCAGAGGAAACATCTTTTCAACTACTCTTTGCTGTTCAGCTCTCAGCAAATAGGAAACGCAGAAATGGAGAAAGGAAGGAGAATTTTCACTGCTTCGGTCTTCAGCACTTCTCTATAAACAGCCAACACAGGCAACCTGAGCACAGATCTCACATAGATCTGGGTAGCTGACAGCCATAACTGAGCAAGAGAGGGGAGAAGGAGTGGGTGAAGATACTCAGGTCACTTGGAAATGTTTGTAATAACGCTGTTAACTGCACATAAATGGAGGGAAAACGATACTGTCACTGCTGTGAGGTCTCACCCCATATGCTGCAATGGAGTCTCACTCATTCCTCCCATCGCTGACCCCACACACTGCAATGGAGTCCCACGTATTCCTTCCATCACTGATCTCACACCCCACGATGGCGTCCCACTCATTCTTTCCATCACTGACCACACACAGAGCAATACATTCTCACTCATTCCTCCCATCAATGACCCCACATATTGCGATCAAAGTTGCCAGGGCTGCGGGTTTCTCGCCCAATTGGGCTCCTTTCCGCGACCTGCTGTGGCTTTTTCACGCCACGTGTGGGTTGCAGGATTTTGGGCGGCTTTTTTTTGCCCCGCTGCGATTTTTTCACCGGCTGTGGTTTTTTCGCACGGTCGCGGGTTGGCTGGTTTTCCTGCGGCCAATAGAAGCCCCACGGAGGCGGGCTTAATGACATCATTTGTATGCAAATGACCTCATTAATATTTATTAATGATGTCTTTCATATGCAAATTGGCATCATTAATATTTATTAATGATGTCATTCATATGCAAATGACTTTGTGCGGTTTTTGGGCTGCTTCATGGGCAAATTTGAAGGTGTAACTGGACAAACAATCCACCTAGGCAGTTGCCTAAAGTGCTTATAGGGATGCACTTATTGGATTATCCAGCCCCTGACATAAAACAAAGTTTTTTTAAGTTTACATCAGGGGCGCTGTTCCCCCTAAGCTGAGTGGGAATCCTCCACTTACAGTCCTGTCCGTCGGTCGTGGCTGTTCCACTATCACGTTCTCAATAGGGAGGGACAGGCAAGCTCTGCAGGACTCCAGGGAACCTGTCTGTCCCTAGTTGACTGAAAACACAATATTGAAGCACTGCCCCCTGCTGGTAGCAGTGCAGTTGGAGGTCTCCTGCTCAGCTCAGAGGGAACAGTGGTCAGAACCCTACACGGGCATCCCTTCGCTGGTCAGTAAGAGATTTCCCAGAACAAAATAAAGAACTGACCAGCACGACCTCACCTGCACATACACAGCCTGGGAAACAAGTGCCGAAAGCAGAAACACCAGGCACACTGCCAGAAGCATGGATTTCATGGTGCCGCCTCAAGCACAGCTCAGTCTCGTACTAAGTGGGGTGTATTTGTTTTCCTTCTCTTCAGACTCTCACTTTAACTTCTTCCGCTCTCCTGTATCCCTGCACTGCCCTTTCAACAAAGCCAAGGAAAGCTTATAAAGACTTGTCAGCCCTTATCTGGTCACCTATTTCTCACACCATTGGCTGTACAAACTTATTGCCATCCAATAAATCTGAATTGGATGAATGTTTAACTAAATGAGGGATGGGCAGTGGGGGAGAGAGAGAGAGGACCCCCATCCTCAAAGCTTGAAGCTGTGGGAACAGATCCCAGCAGTCTTTATGAATTCTGGCACAGGGCACGAGGAACCTGGAGGTAGAAACTAAGCAAACACGCCATAAAAGTTGGTAAACTCCAAGCACTGCTCTTTCCTTCCTTTGAAAGGCATCTTTGTGTAGGCGTTGCTGCAGGGCTTCTTTCGCCATTTGCTCTCTGTGCCGACTTGCACAACTCATGGCACAGTGCAGGGGCGTAGCCAGAGTTCTCCACGTTGGATATTCCCACTGTCTTTCATCCAGACTTGGCTCCAGGTTTCTAAATTTACCAGCCTAGTGTCAAAATGTCCAACTTTATCTTCCATATTAATTACTTTCTTTTCCAGAGCTGTTTTTGCAGTTGACATAATGGAACACTAGGAAGAAATTGTCTGAATCTGAGCACTCAATGAAGATTGGACAGTCGAAATGGCCTCCCAAATAGACTGCAAAGTGATGACACTCAGTCTCAACAGATGATGGGGGGGGGGGGGGGGTACCTCTAACTTAGATCCAGCAGACAAAATTTGAGTGTCAGCGAGTCATACCGCCAAAACCTGGTTCAGGGACGCCTCTTCGTGCCGACATTCTCCTCCTCTTGCCATTGACTTCAACTGATCTTCTAGCCCTGCTTGAGCCTCGGGTTCTTCTCTGTAGCAAGGCGACCTCATCATCATGGGGAAATTCATCCCAACATCCCAACGGGAAGCGGTTACACCGGCGGGCTCCTCGCATCTGAGAGCCTCAAAGGAAGGGGAAACAGGCACCTCTTCTGTACCTGCTCCTCTTCCAGCTGAGGATTCCACACCTGGTTTCGCACTTGGCCTCCTCTCCACAAACACATCCTTCGGGCCAGGTAATTGAGCCAGTCTGGGTTCCACAAGGAAAACCCGAGATTTTGATTTCCATTTCACCATAAAATTGACTTAGACATAACGGTGTCTAGCAGAGAGCCTCATCGAGTCGCCATCTTAGGTAGGCTCCTCCCCTACCCATAAAGCCGAGCCCTATAGGTTTTCTTGTTGTAGACTCCTGAAGCAGACAAACATTGCTAATAGTTCCTTCCTTTCACCAGATATGATTTGAAATAACTCATTTTTCTATCTTCAGTAATATAAGTCCATCATTTTGGAACACGTTACCATTACAGCTGCGTCCTATCTGAAATTTAAATCAGGCCTTAATACAGATTTAAAAAAAAAAAATCTGTATTGAGACTCTAGTTTATCACTAGTTACTACAGGAGAGGTGAGTAAGAGAGTGGACTTAGGATCTGGTTACATAACTGATGCCAAACCTAAATTTTTCTCTCTCTCTCTCTCTCTCTCTCTCTCTCTCTCTTTCGTAATCGTAACTTTATTTCTAAACATTCTTACTTTATAATTTTAGTATGCATTGTAAACCGCTTAGATACAACTTTTGATGGACTGTATATCAAATAAAGACCTTGAACTTTAACGAACCTTTTCCAACTTGCTTTTATTTATTTTCCTCACATAAAGGTCAGTAGCTCTTTTATAGCCCCACTGTTTTTTCACTTCTCTTGTTTCCTCCAACCTTGCCAGCTCCTCCTTAGGGTTCTTCTCCGTATTCCAAAGTCAGGGGTCCTTTTACAAAGGCATGCTAACAATTTAGCGTGCACTATTACTAAATCTGTTAGCACGCCTTGGTAAAAGGACTTTGAGTTTGGTGTGACTGGACTCCACTTCAGCTCTTATATCAAACCATACATACAGTGATCACTACCACCTTGGAATTAGATACACACACTCCATTTGGGAGTATTAAATCCCTTCCCTTGTGGGTTCCCTCACCATTTGTCCAAGCAAGATCTGCACGATTGTACACAAAATCATTCACGCAGACGCCCCAATCTACATGCTAAACCTCGTGGACCTACCTCCAAGAAACGCCACAAGATCATCTCGCAAATTTCTCAACCTACACTTCCCCAGCTGTAAAGGACTAAAATACAAGCTGATGCATGCCACTACCTTCTCTTACATAAGCACGCAATTATGGAATGCATTACCTACAGACCTGAAAACAATCGACGAAACAACTATCTTTCACAAATCTCTGAAGACATATCTCTTCAACAAGGCCTACAATGAGAACCTATAGCCACACTAATCCACCTCACCAACCCACTCAGTTAAGAAAGCCCACCTTCTATAATTACCCTAATCACTCCCTTCCTTCCTTCCTTCCTTCTTCTTTCTTCCCTTACTTGATCTCTGCACAATACTAAATGTATCTGTTATCCTGTAACGACAATGTTAACAAAACTATGTAAGCCACACTGAGCCTGCAAATAGGTGGGAAAATGTGGGATACAAATGCAATAAATAAAGGGCTTCTACTATCTTTCTATTTCCTTCAAGATTTGCAGATGGGATACTTCAATTCACATCTGGTAGATTAAAGTCAACCAAAATCATCGCCTCCCCTTCCATTCCCACCTTTGCAATATCATTGTCCAAGTCTCTGTTGAGTTCTTCAGTTTCGAGTCGAAGGTCTATGGACAACACCAGCGTGGATGTGCATGCCATCTCCTCTTTCCAACACGATCCACAGAGTTTTCTCTTTCGTCCACATTCCTCTGCATTTTAGTCACTTTAATAATGATGTTGACATAAGAGAGCTGCTCCTTGCCATCTCTATCCTTCCTGAATAGACCACAGCCAGATATGGTGCTATCCCGTTCATGAGACTCATTGAATCATGTCCACCAATGGCCACAGTGTCCAAAACCATTGCCACCGTTAGGATGTCCAGCTCAGGAATTCTATTGCCAAGACCGTGAGGTCGAACGTACTTCCAAGGTACTGGGTTTTATCTTGGATTCTACACTTTCTTTTGAACCACAGGTCGATTCTTTGTTCAAACAGTGCTTTTTAAACTTCGTCAATTACGTAATGTTCGTCATTATCGCAATAATCTAGATGTGATAAACCAAAATAGAAAACTGTTTTCCTTCAAAATAGTCTTTTCTCTTACAGTTAGGTTACGTGCTAAACTTCAGATTCGTTAGAACAGTGCTGCTAAACTTATATTTCATCTAAAGAGGTTTGATACATAGGAGTCAACGTTTCAGAATTATCGGGGGTGCTAAGCCCAGTGGAAATAACCCCTCCCTGGACACATACAAGGAATTTTCTCAATAATTGGGGGTGCTCAAGCACCCACAGAGTCGGCTTCTACGGATAGAGCTATGCCTGCACTGATTTCTGTTCAACTGGCTCCCTGTTCACGCTTTTATTCTTTTTAAATTAGTCTGTATAGTATTTAAGGTGTTTGATGGCGCCAGCAGCCTGGGAGCAGGAGAGGGTGAGAGACTCCGACACCAGGCCCTCCTCGGTGGCCCAGGCCCGGGGAATTTTTACCCCCCCCCCCCTCCCCTCTCGGCAGCCCTGAATGGAAGGACGTAGTTTTAGGCACTGGGATAACAACTAAGTGAATCATAAAGGAATCCTGTTCAGAAGGAAGGGATCCTCAGAAGCTTAGCGGAGATTGGGTGGCAGAGCCGGTGGTGGGAGGCGGGGCTGGTGGTTGGGAGGCGGGGCTAGTGCTGGGCAGACTTCTACGGTCTGTGCCGTGAAAATGGCAGATACTAATCAAGGTCAGGTATACACATAAAGTAGCACATATGAGTTTATCTTGTTGGGCAGACTGGATGGACCGTTACAGGTCTTTCTCTACCGTCATCTACTATGTTACTATCCTGCTTATTTTTGAAGCACCACTAATCGTAACACCTTGTGCAAATTTAATATATTATTATTTTTATTTATTATTACTATTCATATAATACTGCTTGAATAATTAACCATTAATATTTAGCCCTCTTATCTTAAGCCCTATTTCTTTTACTCATCACACTCATTCACTATACTACTCCATAAAATATCACTATTAAAGTGCATACTAACAGCTGCAAGTGCATACAGTATATCAAAATATTGTGCAATCACGCATTTGCTGTAAACATTTAAATCAGGTAAACATCAGCATTTTGCTACTACGTATAAAGCATTAAAGTGTCCAAGTGCATCGCTGGAAAACAATTGTCCAAATCAAAGCAATAATAATACTCCTTTATCTTTTCTCCGTCTGTTGACTCAATGTTCAAACTGCCATGAATTAATGTTCATAATGCTTTCCAGATTGTCCAGCTGGTGCTGTATAATTGCTGCAAAAAACGTTCTGTATTCTCCTCACAACGCTGCAGTGCACCTTATATGTTGTACAACTCTCTGTCAGGGTACATCTTCATTTTTGCCACTTTCAGTAACATCATTCTTTCACAGCGGATAGAAAGCCCCGCTCTAAGTGTTGTAAACCCGACGCTATTGAAGCGTTTCACCGCTAGGCATCATCAGGGGTTTAAACTGAAAGGACAAAAACAGGGGCGTAGCCAGACAACAGATTTTGGGTGGGCCTAAGCAAGAAGTGGGTGGGCACCAAGTGTTCTCCCCCTTCCCCCCTCCCACACCACCACCAAAAAAAAAAAAAAAATCTGGCAGGAAAACGCTTCTTTCCACCTTGGCAGTCTGCAGCAGGCATGCGCTGAAGACTGAGCATGCGCAGGTGCCAGTATCAAAGAGAGTAGCATTTTCATTACCATCAGGGGGAGGTCTTGAGCTGGCGGAGCTGGGGATCCCCACCAGCTACCACTAAACGTGTGCTACTGTTGGGTGGGCCTGAACCCTAAGGCCCACCTGTGGCTATGCCACTGGACAAAAAGATAAGCCCATGGGCATTTCCTAAATACACTGCCTCTCTAAATTATCACTCACATCTTTAAAAAAATTTTTAGCTTCTTAACTTATAAATATTTCTCCGGCTGCTACCACAAGTATGATTCCACTCCAGGATCACAGGAAAATGGCGCTACCGCTAGAAAACGCTAGCGCATGCGCTCTACTTATTGCCCCTACTCTTGCATATTCAATCCAACTCCGCCTTCCAGTACCCATCAATCTACTCTATATGGCCGGCCATCTTCCGACACAAATCGGGAGACGGCCAGCCATCTCCTAAACCCGGCCAAATCGGTATAATCGAAAGCCGATTTTGGCCGGCTCCAACTGCTTTCCGTCGCAGGGCCGGCCAAAGTTAAAGGGGGCGTTTCAGAAGGGTACGGAAGGCGGGACAGGGGTGTGGTTATGAGATGGCCGGCTTCGGCCGATAATGGAAAAAAGAAGGCCGGCTCTAACGAGCACTTGGCCGGCTTCACTTGGTCCAATTATTTTTAGGACCAAGCCTCAAAAGAGTGCCCCAATTGACTAGATGACCACCGGAGGGAATCGGGGATGACCTCCCCTTACTCCCCCAGTGGGCACCAAATCCCTCCCACCCAAAAAAAAAAAATTTTAACATTTTTTGCCAGCCTCTATTCCAGCCTCAAATGTCATACCCAGCTACCTGACAGCAGTATGCAGGTCCCTGGAGCAGTTTTGTGTGGGTGCAGTGCACTTCAGGCAGGTGGACCCAGGCCCATCCCCCCCTTATCTGTTACACTTGTGGTGGTAAATGGGAGCCCTCCAAACCCCCCCAAAAACCCACTGTACCCACATATAGGTGCCCCCCTTCACCCCTTAGGGCTATGGTAGTGGTGTAGAGTTGTGGAGAGTGAGTTTTGGGGGGTGGGGATTTGGGAGGCTCAGCACTCAAGGTAAGGGAGCTATGCACCTGGGAGCAATTTTTGAAGTCCATTGCAGTGCCCCCTAGGGTGCCCGGTTGGTGTCCTGGCATGCGAGAGGGACCAGTGCACTATAAATGCTGGCTCCTCCCATGACCAAATGCCTTGGATTTGGCCGGGTTTGAGATGGCCGGCATTAGTTTCCATTATCGCCGGAAACCAATGCCGGCCATCTCTAAAGCCGGCCCAAATGCTGAGATTTGGCCGGCTCCGACCGTATTATCGAAACGAAAGATAGCCGGCTATCTTATTTCGATAATACGGTTGGGGCGCCGCTTTACGGGGCTGGCCATATAGATGGCCGGCGCCGTTCGATTATGCCCCTGTATGTTACTATATACTGTGCATAAATCTAGGTGCTGCCAATACGTTTAGGCAGAAATGTTTTCCGTGCAAATTTTTTAGGTGTCTTATATAGAATCTGACCCTTAGCACAAAGTAAACTTTAGTAAAAGGGTTCCTATATATCTATATTCATTGTGGGTATCCTGAAAATCTGACTGGCTGAGGTGCCTCCGGGACCAGGTTTGCAGCCACATCTTAAAGCTGGTTGTATGATGCAGTCTCTCTTCTCCCTTACCATGAGCAGCTAGAACTTCTGAAAACACTATGGAATTGACTACGGGTTTAATTTATTTATTTGATTTGATTTTATAGCCCGTCCTATCGACTGTGCCCAGAATAGGTTACATGGTTTACATCCATAATAAAAGCAGAATACATAGAACTTATGATCAATTACACACATTAAACACAAACATAAAATCAATTAAACCAATCTGCCAGCTTAACAATTAAACATCAGAACTCATTAAAACAAGTGAGTTTTTACAGCCTTATGGAAACTTAAAAGATCATTCGTGGATCTCACCGTAGGAGGCAGCTTATTCCATGACCAAACCAATGTGACCAAACGAATGAATAAGAAAAAGTTGGTGAACGAGCATATTCCAGCTGGAAAAATCTTGCAGAAGGTAAAAGAAAACATCTTTCTTATCGAGAGCATAACAATCGGTTTGGTGTATATATTGGTAGCATTTTAGACACATAAATTGGAACCATATCATGAAAAACCTTAAAAGCTCATGTGGACACCCTAGTGGTGTGAAATGGTATTACAACATTTGAGTGGCTTTTTGTCACGGCCTTTGTGTTTCCCTTTAAATCAACACCACGTAGGGAATTCACAAGAAAAGACAACAATGCAGATGTTTCGTGTTTTATTGCATATGCACTTTTTTTTAGAACAACTAAAAATATAAATATAATTTCAAATATCACTTTAAAATCTAGGTTAAAAACTCACAGTTGCATTAAAACCGGAAAAAGTGCAAGTGGAGTTTGAAATGCACAACTGGGTGTAAAGCAGGGGCGTAGCTACGGGGGGCCACGGGGGCCTTGGCCCTCACAAATTTTGTCCGGGCCCCCGGTTTGGCTGGTGGGGGTCCCCAACCCCCGTCAGCCGAAGCCTTGTTCAGCGCCTGTCTCCGGCGCAGCCGCGTTCCTGCCCTGCTCTTCTTGCTCCTCCTGTGCTGTGCACACTGACGCTCCTTTACCTGAAACTGAGAAGGAGCGTCAGCGTGCACGGGACAGAAGGAGCAAGAAGAAAGAAGAGCAGGGCAGGAACGCGGCTGCGCTGGAGACCAGCGCTGAAGAAGGCTTAGGCTGGTGGGGGTTGGGGATCCCCGCCAGCAAAGGTATTTGTTTGCGAGGCAAGGGGGTGCGAGGAGGCGAGGGAGGTGCGCGGAGGCGCAAGGCAGTGGCAAGGGGGAGGTGAGGCAAAATGAAGCATGGCAGTGGGGAGGCAGCGGGGCACTCAAAATGTGCCCTAAACCTCGGGCTCTGCCCCCCCCCCCCCCACCGTAAGGTCTGGCTACGCCCCTGGTGTAAAGTAAAGTGCGTAAATTAGGACGAGTTACACAGCAGGCTCAATGTGGCTTACATAATACCGTCAAGGCAATCGCCAAGTCCAGTAGATATTAAACAAATACAGTTTAAAATAAGGGTCAGGTAAGGTTAGGGTATACAAGTACAACAAGGGTCAAGGAACTAAGGAATATACAATGTCCATTACGATGTGAGGTTTTGATGCATTACGGAGTTAAGCTAATGGGTGGGAAAATGTGGGATACAAATTTTGCAAATAAATAAATAAATAAAACATTGTTAACTCAAAATAGTTTTTCTTTCCAACTAAACTCATCAGTGGTTATTTGAAGTGTGTATATCCTGTTAAACTCTCACAACTTCAACATAGGCAGACATAACCAAGAACATTTATCAGATAAGTATTCCCTTTTTGAATTAACCCTTTAGCTTTCATCTTTTATTACCCAAATTTTCTTTAAAGAAAAACTCAGGCAGCAACAGACACTCAAACTTACAGACTAGTCTTTTAATTCTTTTTACTTCCACCCTTTTGTCACTCTCCAGAACTCACAAACCGCAGAGCTTCAAGCATGTGCTTCCACTCACGCTGGAGTCCAGGGCGCCTCCTGCGCAGCGCGGCAAACATTTAAAAGATGCCTGGAGCCCGCCTCCGTGGGGCTTCTATTGGTCCAATTGGAGCAATAGAAGTCACCGCAGAAAACCGCCCAACCCACGACCGCGGTGGCAAAAACTGCCCAGTCTCCCGCAACCTGCAACATTCGAAAAAACCATGGTGGGTCATGGGAAACCCACCCAATTCCGCGGGAAAACCGTGGAATTGGCAACTTTGTTGGGAACAACTTCAACTGCCGTTACCCAGGCGACGGGACCTTGGCTGGGGTCACCTGACCCTCTGGAGTCAATCAGGCGCAAGTGAGTGGAATGTTTACTATTTTTTCAGTCATAGAATCTTAACAAAATCCCCATCTTTAACCCCATTTTTTTCCCGTTGATTTTAACGGGAAAAATGCATTCCTTTGTAAAACACAGAACAAGTAAAATAAGATAAAAACAGAGGAAGTGTTTTATAAAAACACTTCCTTTTGTTTTTATCCTATTTTACTTTTTCTGCTTCTTTTCCCGCTTGCATCTGACCAGATCTAGTTGTGCCTCTTGTTTTTGTGTCTTAAAACACAGTCAACATCACACAAAATTTCAATAAAAATCACGTCAAGCCGAGTACTATCCAGCCCAAGTTTTCAAATTCAAAAGCCACTTTCTTTTACCATATTACACAATTTCTCTTAAATTACATTTTTCCAGACTTTCAACAAGGGTTAAATTAATTTTACGCTGTTTGAACTTTATAAGTACATAAGTAATGCCACACTAGGAAAAGACCAAGGGTCCATCGAGCCCAGCATCCTGTCCACGACAGTGGCCAATCCAGGCCAAGGGCACCTGGCGAGCTTCCCAAACGTACAAACATTCTATACATGTTATTCCCGGAATTGTGGATTTTTCCCAAGTCCATTTAGTAGTGGTTTATGGACTTGTCCTTTAGGAAACCGTCTAACCCCTTTTTAAACTCTGCCAAGCTAACCGCCTTCACCACGTTCTCCGGCAACGAATTCCAGAGTTTAATTATGCGTTGGGAATAAGCCTGCCTTATATACAAACACTTGCGTGCACAACCGTCAGATTTCAAAAATCCACACCAGAAGTGCCATTAAGGTGTTCTGTGCCCATAGTAATCCACTGCTTATAGCTGGGATACGCAGCATAAAATCTCTTGTCCTTTTTTGGGAACTTACCAGGTACTTGTGACCTGGATTGGCCACTGTTGGAAAGACTAACTCCTCTGCATCCCTACACTGACTTTCTCAAGCCACCCATCGTTTCATTTCACATTGTTCCTTAGTCCTATTCACCCTCTCATTCCTGCTCTGATCCCCTCTCAAGCTTCCCTCCTCTCTGATTTACTCTCACCCCTGAAGTCATCCCCTTGCATACTCTCCCATTTTTCACCCAATATACTGTATGATGCTCTATTAAACTCCCACCTCTATCACCCTTTTCTCTATCTCTTTTTCACTCTCTCTCAAGCGTGTCCTCCTTCCAGCTACTACCTCAGGTTCTATTTCACCCCACCATACATCAGAACATGTCTGATGGAATGGAAAACAAAAATGAGGACGTTATAATGCCTTTGTATCGCTCCATGGTGCAACCGCACCTCGAATATTGTGTTCAATTCTGGTCGCCACATCTCAAAAAAGATATAGTGGAATTAGAAAAGGTGCAGAGAAGGGCGACGAAAATGATAAAGGGGATGGGACGACTTCCCTATGAGGAAAGGCTAAAGCGGCTAGGGCGCTTCAGCTTGGAGAAAAGGCGGCTGAGGGGAGATATGATAGAGGTCTATAAAATAATGAGTGGAGTTGAATGGGTAGAAGTGAAGCGTCTCTTTACACTTTCCAAAAATACTAGGACTAAGGGGCATGCGATGAAGCTACAAAGTAGTAAATTTAAAACAAATCAGAGAAATTTTTCTTCACTCAACGTGTAATTAAACTCTGGAATTCGTTGCCAGAGAATGTGGTAAAGGCGGTTAGCTTAGCAGAGTTTTAAAAAGGTTTGGACTGCTTCCTAAAGGAAAAGTCCATAGACCATTATTACATTGGACTTGGGGAAAATCCACTATTTCTGGGATAAGCAGCATAAAATGTTGTGTACTTTTTGGGGGGATCTTGCCGGGTATTTGTGACCTGGATTGGCCACTGTTGGAAACAGGATGCTGGGCTTGGCGGACCTTTGGTCTGTCCAGGACGTCTTTGAGCCCCCAGTCTGAATATCTACACAGATAAGTGTTTAAATCATATACAAAAATAATATATATAGCCAATGAAGATTTGGGTGCTAAAGTAATTGCCACAGAAATTATGACTGGGCAATGAGTACCACTGAGGCAAATGGAAAATAACTGAAAAGAGCGTGAAGAGTATTGTGAATACTTCATGAAGCAGGTGGACGGATATAATATAAGGTCCTTAGTAAGATTAATAAAGAACTGCCTCATTTATTGGTATACTAGTTTAGTGGCGTGGCTGGCCCTACCCTCAGACTTACACAGAAAGTCAGTGACTGAAACACATGGAGGTAAAGCGACTCCTCAAGGGTCGCACAGAGAGAGAAATTGATTTCCTCCCCCACCCCCCCCAGAACAGGCAGAGAATCAGTGAGTCAGGCAGAGGGAGAAAATAGGGAGAGAGAAAGTGACTCCCCCAGGGTCACACAGTGACTCCCCCAGGGCCACACAGGGCACAGGGAGAGAAATTGATCCAGGCAGAGATTCAGTGAGTGAGGCACAGGGAGAAAATATGACAGCACCAGGGTCACACAGAGAGTCCATCACTGCTTCAGGCATTTTAAGCCCTTTGGCGTCTTACATAGTAACATAGTAGATGACGGCAGAAAAAGACCTGCATGGTCCATCCAGTCTGCCCAACAAGATAAACTCATATGTGTATACCTTACCTTGATTTGTACCTGCCTTTTTCAGGGCACAGACCCTACAAGTCTGCCCAGCAGTATTTCCCGCCTCCCAACCACCAGTCCCGCCTCCCATCACCAGCTCTGGCACAGACCGTATAAGTCTGCCCTCCCCTATCCTCGCCTCCCGACCACCAACCTCTCTTCCCCCACCTGCTCCGCCACCCAATTTTGGCTAAGCTTCTGAGGATCCATTCCTACTGCACAGGATTCCTGTATGTACATCCCACGCATGTTTGAATTCCGTTACCGTTTTCATCTCCACCACCTCCCGCGGGAGGGCATTCCAAGCATACACCACCCTCTCCGTGAAAAAATACTTCCTGACATCTTTTTTGAGTCTGCCCCCCCCCCCCCTTCAATCTCATTTCATGTCCTCTTGTTCCACCGTTGGGGCTTTAGTTCTATTTCACCTAAAGCCAGATCAGAGCTTCTTCCTTTAAGAAAACCAAGGCTGGGTTGGCTAGTCAAAGATGTCCTAACACACATCACAATCAGAGGCATTAAAAACAGACCTGGCTTTACTGGTTATTAAACAAACACTGGAAAATTACAGACTGGCCACTTAGCATGGGTGTGTTCATGGTGTGAATGCCACATTCAGAGAGCATTTACCAGACACAGACAGATAACCAGACAGCCAGATATGCAACTTTCTTTAAATCAGTCACCTTACTTTCTAACTCTTCTTACTCTCTTACCTATCTATATGCTCCATCTTTGCTTTACCCTTCACTATCAATTAAAATGTTCTATTATGTATTGTGTTGACAATGTACCAGTGGTATACCATGCCATATTTTGTATTGTTATTTAAATACTTTACTGCTGTAATTGTCTGATGCTCATGTTTGATTTTTCCTACTGTACACCGCCTTGAGTGAATTCCTTCATAAAAGGAGGTAAATAAATCCTAATAAATAAATAAATATGGTGACAGTAATAAATGCTTCATTATGAAACCAAATTTGTTACACTAATGCTATCCTGTGGCCTTTGCGGAGTAGAGGAGTAGCCTAGTGGTTAGTGCAGTGGACTTTGATCCTGGGGAACTGAGTTCAATTCCCACTGCTGCTCCTTGTGACTCTGGGCAAGTCACTTAACCCTCCATTGCCCCTGGTACAAAATAAGTACCTGAATATATGTAAACCCCTTTGAATGTAGTTGCAAAATACCACAGAAAGGCGGTATATCAAGTCCCATTTCCCTTTATAGAGGAAGGATAAAATCTCTCTGTTTTGTTGAACGTCACTGATTACCCATAGAGGCAAGGATTTTGCTTATAGTTTTTTTGTTTGCTGTATAAGATTTTAAATGGTAAAATATAAAAGATGTATCGTGCTTTCTTGTATTGAACATAAGATGTTAGATGACAACTTTTGATATGTACTTTCTTTGACAAGCATTTGTTATCTGTCAATTTATTAATAAAAACGATTTAAACATTAAATGGTGAATGTCCAATGTATATATTATATCATTTAGCAGAATTCGAAAAGGTTCCAAGAAGAGTGACCAAAACGATAAAGGGGGTGGAACTCCTTTATCCTTTCATTTTAGGCAGTCTTGGATGTACCTTTACTGGCCAGGGGAAGCCTTGCTTTGCCCCTTGTTAGGTATGTACCCTCTATAGTTTAAAATTTCACTCTGGCACTCATAGATTCACACCTTTTCTCTTCTGGTATGATTTCACTTTTAACTGCATTTATCTTTTATTTCACTATAGTCCATATGATTGATATGTTATTCCATTATGCTCTATGTTCCATTTTCATTGTATTGTGGACACTTTTTATTCATATGTCATATCATTTAAGATTTGTTGGTTTAAGTTCTGTTGTTGTATTGATAACTTATATGAAGTTTACCCTTTTATGATTTTCTGTTTTTTACGTATGTTTTATTTTGCATGTTACATAGTAACATAGTAACATAGTAGATGACGGCAGAAAAAGATCTGCACGGTCCATCCAGTCTGCCCAACAAGATAACTCATTTGTGCTACTTTTTGTGTATACCTGACCTTGATTTGTACCTGTGCTCTTCAGGGCACAGACTGTATAAGTCTGCCCAGCACTACCCCCGCCTCCCAACCACCGGCTCTGGCACAGACCATATAAATCTGCCCAGCACTATCCCTGCCTTCCACCACCGGCTCTGGCACAGACCGTATAAGTCTGCCCAGCACTATCCCCGCCTCCCAACCACCAGTCCCGTCTCCCACCACTGGCTCTGGCACAGACCGTATAAGTCTGCCCAGCACTATCCCCGCCTCCCAACCACCAGTCCCGTCTCCCACCACTGGCTCTGGCACAGACCGTATAAGTCTGCCCAGCACTATCCCCGCCTCCCAACCACCAGTCCCGTCTCCCACCACTGGCTCTGGCACAGACCGTATAAGTCTGCCCAGCACTATCCCCGCCTCCCAACCACCAGCCCCGCCTCCCACCACCGGCTCTGGCACAGACCGTATAAGTCTGCCCAGCACTATCCCCGCCTCCAAACCACCAGTCCCGTCTCCCACCACTGGCTCTGGCACAGACCGTATAAGTCTGCCCAGCACTATCCCCGCTTCCCAACCACCAGTCCCGTCTCCCACCACCGGCTCTGGCACAAACCGTATAAGTCTGCCCAGCACTATCCCCGCTTCCCAACCACCAGTCCCGTCTCCCACCACCGGCTCTGGCACAGACCGTATAAGTCTGCCCAGCACTATCCCCGCTTCCCAACCACCAGCCCCGCCTCCCACCACCGGCTCTGGCACAGACCGTATAAGTCTGCCCAGCACTATCCCTGCCTCCCAACCACCAGTCCTGCCTTGCACCATCGGCTCTGCCACCCGATCTCGACTAAGCTCCTGAGGATCCATTCCTTCTGCACCTGACCATTTAAAGCATGTTTCTCTTTGGAGTGGATGAGTAGCCTAATGGTTAGACTTTGATCCTGGTGACCTGGATTTGATTCCCACTGTAGCTCCTTATGACCTTGGGTAAATCACTTATTTTGCATGTTGATATATTTGCTCATTTTATATGTAACCTCTATTTTGTGTGTGTTTAATTCTCATTTATATATATGTGTGTGTGTGCGCGTGTGTGTGTGTGTGTGTATTTTAAATAGTGGTTTGTTAACCCCTGATGCAGCCTATTTGGCGAAACATGGCCACATCGGGTCTATTTCAATAAAGAATTTTTCGGACTCCAGGTCTACTTTGTTTTCTCTGCTTGTTGGTTGCAATGGACTTGAGAAGAGACTCTTCTCGGTTTGTGTATTTGGGTCTGATGACTGTTATGTAGACCTGGAAGTCTATGAGAGTAGCCTTACAGGCTGAAATTCCATTTTAGACAGAATGTAGAAATAGGAATTGGTGGCTTACAATAAACGCACACGATACTTATACAAACATCTTAAATTATCACACGCTTAAAACAATCATTAAAATAATAAATAAAAAATAATACAACAAAAAAAAATACTGCGAACACAAAAGTACCTGCCATTTCTATTAAGCAGGAAATGCTGCTTGAAACAGATGTGCTTTCAGATGTTTCCGGAAGGTCAGTAGGAAAGAACTGGAACAAATTGCAACTGATAATGCAGTGCAAAGAACTGGTCCAGGTCAGGACTTGTCAAGTTCACTAGTACTTCAGAAAAGGATCTGCCAAAATTGAGCCTTGTCTAAAACAGCTGCTGGAATGGATGTGTGTGTGTTTGCTACATGCAGCAGGCACATACGTTTTACAAGAGTCATCGAAAATATCAACGGGCCCGACACGGCAACACCGGTGGCGTAGCTACGGGTGGGCCTGGGTGGGCCACAGCCCACTCAATTTGGACTCAGGCCCACCCAACATTGTGGCACTTTTGCTGTAGCTGGTGGAAATCCCCAAACCCCACCAGCTAAAGATTTCCCCTGGTACATAGGCATGACCCATGGCACAGCTGCAATGACAGCATGGAGCAGATCCCTTAAGGGTGCCACGTTACCATCTTTCAGTCTGCCACCTCCCTCCACTCTGTCACACAGAGAACACGCAGCCTTGATTTCTCTCTCCTGAACTTTTATTTTCTTTCAAGTATACTGAACATCATTTTAAAAACACAAATAAATAAGTGACATGTTACAAATAAAAAAATACCTAAAAAAAACACTATTAAATAGTTGTACATACACACTGGAGACAGACTCTAAAAACATTCGCACACCTTTTTCATCAAGACGACTCACTACTTCTACATTTAAAACTGACAGAGTGTAAAAATCAGTGCAACAGAAACATCTACAGTACTGTTATACTATACAAAAACACAAATTACTCTACACTGTGGACACAGTTCGGAATATTATAGTCACCAGAGGAAAGGATCTCTCGCTTACATCACATACTATGATAGGAGAGTTCTATTTACCTGTCAAATCAATCTGCTATAACTTAAGGCCTACTATTTAAGTCAATGAGCAAAAATATATATACATATATATTTTAAATATCTTTTAAAAAGCAGGAAATGTATGTTTCCCATTAATGATGAATTTCAGTCAGTCGGAGCTTGGCAGGAAGCTGTGATCACTTGCAATCACGATGTGGGTTAGACCAGGCATCTCTACGGGCTTCTTCAACCACGGAATGCTCTGCTCACCATTGGTCAGGGCAGCGTCATGTGACCATGCATGGGTGGGGGGGGGGTCCTTTCCAAGAAGTCCCAAGCCATTAACCAATGGCTAGGCAACGTTGCTAATACCCTATGACATCACAATAGGCTGTTTACGGGCATTCCTGTTTAAAAGGCAGTGTGTCCCTCTCCACAGTTCTGTGATAATTTACCAGCAGGACTCCAGGAGGGGCAAGAAAGGATTTTTCTACCCTTTCCCTGTGGTGGAAAATCTCCACGACATCCAGGTTGAAATCTTGCAACAAGTACAAACTCTGTCACGCAGTATTGCTTACATGCATCATCGCTAACACTGCTAAGTAGTCAATGATGGCAGATAAAGATTCATGACCCATTTCCAGTCTGCCCAGTTATTCCCAGCCACGCTGCCAGCCAGAGATCTTGACTGCTTGCAATATAGTGGGATAAATCTATGCTGAAAACCCACCTTTTCACCGCTGCTTTTGGCTCCTAGCTACTACTCAATTACCTCCCCTTGTTCCTTCTCACCCAGTACTCCCTCGCCCTTAATTGTCTTGTCTGTCTGTATTATTTTTAGATTGGAAGCTCTATCGAGCAGGGACTGTCTCTCTATGTCAGGTGTTCAGCGCTGCGTGCGTCTGGTAGCGCTATACAAATGTTAATAATAATAATAATAATAATAAATTAAATGAACTGAAAGGGAATACGGACCTTCGGTGGCGCTCTAGGTAGCCCCTAATAGCCCCACGTCACTCCTGTAGCTGGAAGCCTCCGTTTATAAGCAACTTGCTTCCACGGTCCTCCAAAACCAAGAAAGGAGAAGTGATTGTTTATTATAAAAAGCCATCGCTTTCCATGGAAAATTGGGGCGGGTGAAAGCTTATGATTTCGTTGTTTAGAAATGCGCAAGTCAAATGCCCAACACAGTGCCAGGCATGGAGACTTACCCCAGTGAAAGTGACATGGGTTTAAATGAGTCCTGATGCTAAATTCAAGTCTCTCAAAGCCAGAAGGAGCTGTGAGTGAAACAGCCCCCATGGAAGTCAGCTGCATGCTTTTACAGACATGCTTAAAATCCCCCCCCCCCCCCCCCCCACCTAGGTTTTGTCCACACCTGTTCATGCCACAACAAGTAATCTGTCAGCAACTTTTAACATGGGCTTGGCAAGGCAGACATGGAGGGTTTTTTTCATTCTCAGTGACAGGCCTTCTGCAGACAGCCGTGCGTATTTCGGGATTTCATGTCACCACTCTGGAAATTTGGGGAAAGGGGGACCAATAAGAACACCCCAAAATTTTGTTTTCTTATGTTCCTAGAAAAAAAACATGGATCGTCACCTCTGCCCCCAACAAGGAATGTAATTTTAGAAAAATAGACTTAGAAAAAAAGGAAACAGAAAGGCTAAAGACGGCAAAATCCCCACTGTTCTCAAAGTCATGCGTCTGCGGCAGGGCCCTACCTTGCCTGCTCTGAGCTTTCCTTCAGTGACTTTACAGGTTTGTGAAGTGAATGTTTTGCACCAGGGCAGGATGCTGTTGCACTGCCTCAGGCCATGGGTGGCAAACCTCAGAGCCAGGGGCAGCCTGGGGCTTGAAGCTCTGGTCTCGGGCAAGATGCCACAGAATGACTGGGTTACTAAAGCGTAACTCAGTGGGAGTTATTTTTCCAAATTCTCTCCCTCTACCAGATGAACAGGTGTCATCTTAAATCAACAAAGCAGAGGTGGAAAAAAAAGGAGGTATGGCTGAGAAATTCTGGGTGGATTTCTTTTTTTTTTTTTCCTTTTCACGATGTTTAGTTAAAGTGCACAGCACAACAGGACTATGGAAACCAAAAGGAACAGCTTCCACTAACTGGAGAATACTTGGGCTGCAAGGCCTTTTGCATTCTCTATCTATACAGGAATTTTCAAGCTCAAGATTCACTGAGGCTTATTGTCTGGTCTGGTGAAGGATGGTGATCAGCCCACCTGCACAGTAAATGTTTGACCTAAGTGGGTCATGAGCTGGCTTCCAAGCAGAAGCTGATCCCCTGTTGTTCCTGGGAACAGCCATTTTGTGTACTAACGCCAGTACTGCAAGACAAAATGGTTTCCCTAGCAACCACCAGAAAGCTCTCTTCAAAGTAAAATGGCTGACAAAATAAACTTTGACAATTCAGCCGGGGGAGCGCCTTCACCTGCCAGTCAATTAAGCTGCCTTGACTTTTGAACATGAAATCTATCCTTCCATAATATACAAATGTTAAAAAAAACAATTTTAAAAACCTAAAACCTCCAGACCTTTAGACCTTTAGAAGGTTGGAATTCTTCCATAAATAAGGTTATACATAAAAATCGGAAAGGGGGGGGGGGTCTCCTCCCCATCTTTGTCGCTCAAAACCACAAGGTTACCCAATAACATTCTCTATTTCTGAAGCTACCGGCACTTTTTGAAATCCTGGACATCCTCTAGTTGAGGCCATCTGGCACTGCGACCGATACCGAGAATGTTCAGCGAGAAATAGCAGATGTAAAAAAGCAAACATAAGTAACAGGCTTAACCGCTGCAAGCTCTTCCCTCCTCTAAGTCATCAGTCCAATTCTGAAACAGTCTGAGTGAAGATTGAAAAAGGATGGAGCCCTCTCTCCCCTGCCCTGTGCCGCTACACTGGAGAGTCAGCGCCGGTTCCCAGGCTGACCACTTCGTCAAGGGCCATCTGTTTGTCCATCTGTCCGGCTCCACCCTGACGGAAGCCAGAGGCAATCTCATCAAAGGTGCGGCCTTTGGTCTCGGGGACCTTGAAGTAGGTAAATATGAAAAAGAAGATGAGCAGCACAAAGAAGATGATGAATACGTAAGGGCCGCAGAGTTTCTGAAAGACAAAACGGTGCAGACTGTCAGTGAAAGACACAATTTCCCCAGTCCGTTTCATTTTTATTCATTTATTATAATGCTATGTGCGGCCAGTTGAACAGTTCACAATATAAGCAATTCAATAACACATATCGCAGCAAATTAGATCAATACAATAAACCAAACCTAAAAGTAAAAATCAATAAAACCAATGAAAATAAACCAATAACCAAAATCTATGCCTTTAGAATTTCTAATTAACTCTTTTTTTTCAGAAATTATTTCTTAATTCTTAAGGCAAGGTGTTCCACAAAAGTGGACTAAAGCAATGAAAAGCCAAATTGACACATTAATGGACAGAGGCATCTCCACATCAGAGACATACAGCAGAGACATACAGAATCCACTAGAAAATAATTTCATGTCAGCCCCAAACTTCTGCAACTCTTTACCCATAGTTAGCAGGAAAAAGACACTCAGCCCAGAACAGCTGGCTAAAGTAGTGTTAGTCTAAAGACAATACAGAGAAATAAAACAAAAAAAAGGAAAAGATGATACCTTTTGTATTGGATTATCATTTTACTTCCCTTTTTTTATTCATTTTATTTCTATGTCCTGTCAGTGTACATTATCCTGTACAAGATAAAGCAAATCGCTGCAAGTCTCTGCTGCCAAGCTTTTTCACATGAAGGCTAAATGACTTGCTGAAATTCAGACTTAAGATGGTGGCAGAAGTGGGATTAAAACCAAGTCTCTAGCTTTCACAGCTCTGCAAGGTTGAGATGCTGTGCTAGCACTCTATGAATTACATTTAGACGATTATCAGTGTGATTAAGAATCCTTTCAATTACCAGAAATTGTAATTTAAAGAATCGAGATGTTTACTGGCCTATTAGCTCAGAGGCAAGGGCTGTGTGCTGCCAAGCAGAGGAAATGTGCTGGAATTCTGCTCCTCAGGCAAGCCGGGGTTGGGGTGCTGTGGAAGGGGAGGGATTCCTGGTTGGTACTTAAGGAGTGGCCTAGTGGTTAGAACACCGGTCTTGCAATCCAGAGGTGGCCGGTTCAAATCCCACTGCTGCTCCTTGTGATCTTGGGAAAGTCACTTAACCCTCCATTGCCTCAGGTACAAACTTAGATTGTGAGCCCTCCTGGGACAGAGAAATATCCAGAGTACCTGAATGTAACTCACCTTGAGCTACTGCTGAAAAAGGTGTGAGCAAAACCTAAATAAATAAAGATTCCATGCAGAATCTCAAACAATAGCAACATTCCATGTAGAACCCTAAAGAATAACAAGCGGAGGAGTGGCCTAGTGGTTAGTGCAGTGGAACATGGAATGTTGCTACTATTGGAGATTCTGGAATGTTGCTATTACTTGAGATTCTACACGGAATGTTGCCAGTGGAGGAGTGGCCTAGTGGTTAGAGCACCGGTCTTGCAATCCAGAGGTGGCCAGTTCAAATCCCACTGCTGCTCCTTGTGATCTTGGGAAAGTCACTTAACCCTCCATTGCCTCAGGTACAAACTTAGATTGTGAGCCCTCCTGGGACAGAGAAATATCCAGAGTACCTGAATGTAACTCACCCTGAGCTACTACTGAAAAAGGTGTGAGCAAAATGGAAATAAAATAAAAATAGCCCTGACAAAACATCCTGGTAACAAAATAACCCTTGACAAAATGGCCCCTCCCACAAAATAGCCCCCTAGAAAAAAATGCAGTGCCATATTCTGGGCAGCCTGATCAGGCCCTTTTGTTAGGGGGCTAATTTTTCAAGGGCTATATTGTGGGCAGTCCGTTTTGACAGGGGCTATTATGTCGGGAGCTTTTTTGTCGGAGCCATTTTGGCAGGGCTATTTTGACCGGGTGCCCTTAAGGGGTAATTCTGTAAGAGGCCCCCTAGATTTAGGCGGTAAGAATGCACCTGAATGCTGGCATTCCAGTCATTTCACTGGTTACACATTATTCCGTTGTGCCAATATTCAATGGCAGCACTTTGCCAGGGGGGCGCAGTTTGGGCTGGGCACACCTTTCCACACATAAATGCTAAAATTCTACCATCTGCATAAGAGTCTCTAGAGCAGTTCTAAGGCTGGTGGAACACCATGTGCCTAAAATTGAGGCAGGTGTTTGATCCAGGGGAGTAGCCAGACTTCGACGGGAGGGGGGTCCAGAGCCCGAGGTGAGGGGGCACATTTTAGCCCCCCCCCCCCCCCCGGCACTGGGGAGTGGGAACTATCTGGTGGTAGTTCCGGACTGGCGCGTGGTCACCCACCAACCCTTTACTAAAAGGACTCCTCAGAGTCCGTGTTAACCAGGTTCCAGATGTGGCACCGAGCTGGGGTTGAAGCTATGATAGCCGAACGGAGCTGGGAGAGAGATGGGGGGGGGAGGGGGGGGCTAAAAAATTCCATAGGTATTTGTGACTGAAGACCACGGAAACATTGCCCAATAGAAGATGGTTCTGACTGAGACAGAAACTACCAGATAAAAATAAAGCCAACCAAAATGCATAGTGGTCTTGTGGCCCTGTAGGATTCATGACCTTCACCTGATCCTCTATCGCCTCCACATTCTTTACCCTCTAATAAGTTTGGATATAGTTATCTTATACCAAGGGCGGATGTAACCATTTGGGCAACAGGGCAGTGCCCGAGGGCCCAGAGGCTCTGCCCGGATACCTGGCACGCCGCTGGTGATCTAGTGGCCTCGGCAGAGAGTGGGGAACCTATTTTTTCCTGACCGACCCGCAGGGTTGCCACTATTCCTCCCCACCCGGCACCGCCGCATTTTAAAAACGGCAACTGAGAATGTTGAGACCTGCCAGACTACTACGGGACGTCTCGGCCGCCATTTTGAAAACACGGCAGTGCTGGCAGGCGGGGGAATAGTGGCAGCACGGTGGGCGGGAAAGAACATGCCCCCCCCCCCCTCCCCACAGAGGCCACCAGACTACCAGGACCCCTCAGGTAGGACTGGAGTAGCGGGGGCATCAGATGCGGAGGCAAGGGGGGGCCGGGCAGCAGCCGGGCGGGGGGCCCACACCACCCTCAGTCCACACATTTTCATCATGTTGAGGACACAAAGCTTCCACACAAGTTAATGAAGGAAAATATTCCCAACTTCTCAGCCCCATGAGAAAGACCAAATAATGACATCCTTCAGGTGAGTTATAAATTCTCTGTTACCAGACTATACACTCACATAAAGTTATAAGCTACAGCCTCACTGCCCCTGCACTGGGTGACACCGAAATGTACTGTAGTAGGCCAAGCTATAATTTATGCTTTCTGCTATATCAAACTCTGCTTTTCTCCTTACCTCTACATATTGGAAGCACATTCCCACTATGAAGTTGGACGTCCAGTTCGAGAACCCAGCTACGGCAATGGCCGAGGGACGCGGACCCTGGCTGAAGAGCTCTGCCACGATGAACCACGGAATGGGGCCTGGTCCAATCTCAAAGAACGCCACAAAGCCAAAGATGGCGATGATGCTGATATACGACATCCAGTTCAGTTGTTCCTGTGCACGGGAGGGAAAAGAACGGGGGGGGGGGGGGGAGGGGGGGGTCATTCCAGTTCCTTAGCAGTAAAAAGTATTGAACCTCAGTGAATTCCACTGTTCCTGGTCCCTCTGCCGTCTCCAGTTTCTGCTTTTCTTTCTTGTGCTAATTCTTCCTCATGTTCTCCTATGCCTCTTCCTTCCCTGCAGTAGCGTAGCCAGAGTTTAATTTTTAGGTGGGCCTGGAGGTGGACTGGGTGGGCACAGGCCTTGCATTTCCTCTCCACCCGCTACCATCCCCCCCACCCACCGCCGCATTTCCTCTCCATCTGCCCGCCGCCGCCGCCGCATTTCCTCTCCACCCACTACCCCCCCCTCTCCCGCGACAGCCCCCTGCACATGGTCAGTTCTGGTCATTTTTACTGCCCTGACGCGCCGTTCTCCCTCCAGCACCGGCGATTCCCATAGCCAGCCTTCTGCCAGCGTGCGTCGTTGGAGCCTCTTCTCAGGAGCGTCCCGCCTATTCTGCAACTTCCTGTTTTCCGCAAAGGTGGGACGCAGGAAGTTGCAGAGTAGGCGGAACGTGCCTGAGAAGAGGCCCCGACGACGCGCGCTGGCAGAAGGCTGGCTATGGGAATCGCCGGTGCCGGAGGGAGAACGGCGCTTCAGGGCAATAAAAGTGAGCAGACCACGCGGACGGGGAGAGCGGGCAGAAGAGGCTGGGCGGGCCTGGAGCAAAAGTGGCTGGGCCTGGGCCCGTCCAGGCCCACCCGTGGCTACGCCCCTGCTTCCCCGTGTCACCTTCTTGTGCAGTTTTCCCTCCACTCCTCGACTCTGTGGCCAAAGTGTTGGTCTCCATTTCTCTCTTCTCTCACCCCCTTAAGTTTCTTTTGATCCTCTGCCTCACGGTACATTTCCTGACTCCTGTTCCCCCAATTCTGAAATGTCACATCTGTCCCTCTTATTCTTCTCTCCTTCTCGTGCTCCCAAATTCTGTGGGTGGTACGCTCAGAACTTTCTGCTGTGCCGCCCCCCACCCTCTCCAATCTCTAAGTCTATCACTTTCTCTTGCCCGTACTCTCTTCCCAAATCTGGTTCTCTGGTCACCCACTCCTCAGATTTCAGTTTGAGAAACCCCGGTGCATGCAAATCTCTCTCATGAATATTCATTGTGGGAAGCCCCAAAACCCGACTGGCTGGGGGGCCTTTAGGACCAGGTTTGGGAACCGCTGCCCCAGGGCATATTCTAACGTCTGTGAAAATCTCAGCCCTCATGTCCTACAATGCTGAAGAAGGGCCATGTTCTTCTTCCATAAGGGGAGAAACAGGGCAGGAAGGAGGGGAAGTCGGGGGAGGGGGGAGACATCAATGAGGGACTCACCAGCAGCACTAGGGCGATGGTCATAAAGACAGCGCAAAAGGCCATTCCTATGAGGCCAATGAGGTGCAGAGTCCTGCGGCCAGCACGCTCCACCACGAAAAGCTGTCAAACATAGAGATACGGTTATTACTAAAATCACTTGCTAGAATCCTCAAATAAAGAAATGCCATTTTAAGTGGCTACTTCAGGCGCGAAACAGCCGCTTGCCCCTTCGTTCTTAAAATCCTCTTAGAATTTTCTCCTCCAGCCACAGAGCTGAAGGAGACTCAGGTATCTGAAGGCTGTGCACACATAGGGTTACCATATTTTGTCCCCCAAAAAGGAGGACACATACCCCGCCGCCACTGCCACCCACCCGCCCTGCCCCTTCCACACCCTCGCTCCGCCCCCTGTCACATTTCCCTCCCCCCCTGTCACTCCCCCTCCCTGTCACCCCCTCCCCTTACCTTACTACTGCCCTAGTGACCCCTTCGGGGCAGGAAAGAGCCCCCTCTTTCCTGCCTGGAGTGCTGCCCAGCATGCATCCTTCCGGTTGATGATCTCGGCGCTGATTCAAAATGGCCGCCGAGAGTTGACGTCTCGCGAGGTCACTTCAACTCTCGGCGGCCATTTTGAATCGGCGCCGAGATCAGCAACAGGAAGGGTGCACGCAGGGCAGCGCTCCGGGCAGGAAAGAGGGGGCTCTTTCCTGCCCCGAAGGCGGAAGAGGTCACTAGACCACCAGGGCAGTAGTAAGTAAGGGGAGGGGAGGCTAGAAATCTGCCCGTTTGTCCAGAAATCCGGACAAACGGGCAGATTGGCAAAACCCACCCGGCTGCCTGAACATGCTCTCAAAAAGAGGATATGTCCGGGTAAATCTGGACATATGGTAACCCTGTGTACACATAATTGACAGGGTTAAAGCTGACTACTAGAAAGGCTGTATATACATCAGAATTAGAGCCGATGTTTACCCAGACACAGCCGTGAAGGCCATTTGTACACTGAAGGGAAAGAGGATGGGCAACTCCAGTAACTGGAAGACTTCTATGGTTGGTGCAAAATGGCAAGGTCAAATCAAGATCAAGTTTACATATGTAGTATCACATCACACCTTGTTGGGCGGACAGGATGGACCACAGAGGTCATTATCTGCCGTCATCTACTACGTTACTATCAGAAGCGTAGCCAAGTTGAGGCATCGGGGGGGGGGGGGAGCATGGAAAGCGGATTGCTGCCGGCGCCTATTTTTCACACGGCAGATCGCGTGAAAAATAGGCATAGTCGGAAGTCCGTTTGGGGGAGCACTTGCTCCCCACGGTGACCCACCTAGCTACGTCTCTGGTTACTATAAGTTATGTTACTGCTTTTCTATGGTTAAAATCAAAGCAGTTTACATATTATAGACAATGGAGGGTTAAGTGACTTGCCCAGAGTCACAAGGAGCTGCAGTGGAAATTGAACCCAGTTCCCCAGGATCAAAGTCCACTGCACTAACCACTAGGCTACTCCTCCACTCATTCCACCAATAAGAGCCAACCTCATCAGTGATGTCACAATGGCTTGATTGCCCGATAGTTGTGATCTCATAAGGGAAAGGGGGAAAGAGAACTGGGACTTGATATACCGCCTTTCTGAGATTTTTGCAACTACATTCAAAGCGGTTTACATATATTCAGGTACTTATTTTGTACCTGGGCAATGGAGGGTTAAATGACTTGCCCAGAGTCACAAGGAGCTGTAGTGGGAATCAAACCCAGATCCCCAGGATCTCAGGCCACTGGACTAATCATTAGGCTACTCCTCCACTAGATTTAGAGCCGTCAATTACCCAGACAGACTGTAAAGGTTGTCACTAAACAATGGATATGGCCTGGGACTGATTTAGAGCTGAGGATTACTCACCGACACAATTGTGAAGGCCGTGTTTACAACTCCAGCTCCGATGGTAGCATAAACCGGCTGTGCCACCCCTGCCTTCTCGAAAATCTGGGTGGAGTAGTAGAAAATCTGAAGAGAAGAAAGAAAAAAAAAACATATTGAGTAACAGTTTTTAAAAGATGCAGGTATCCCAGAATCCCTTACTACAGTAATCAAAGGGCAGATGGTCAGTGCTACAAGAGCAGTATATGGCCTGGTTCAAAGGACTCTTTAAGGAGGTTCTCATTTAATTCTCTCCATGAAGTTACATAAAGGCACGCTTAAAACAAATAGGGAAAAAAAGGAGAAATTAGATCTTGCCTCATAATTTTCTTCCCATTAGTCATTCCCACTATTTCGGAACCTGTGGGGATAGTTGTGTCCATGAACCAGCAGGTGGCGATAGAGAATTGAAAACTGAGCTGAGACATATCTCTCTTGGTATCTAGTCCATCCACCTGCTGGAGACAGAAAATACTGAGATGCTGGACTGGATGCCAAGAGAGCTATGTCTCAGCTCAGTTTTTAGTTCTCTATCCCCACCTGCTGGCTGATGGACACAACTATCCCACAGGTTCTTGAACAGTGGGAAGCTGTGCAGTGGAAATGTTTTTTCACTCAGCATATAGTTAGGCTCTGGAACTCTTTGCAGGAGCAAGTGGTAAAGGCAGTTAATGTAGCTGGGTTTAAAACAAGTTTGGACAAATTCCTGGAGGAAAAGTCCACAGACCATTATTAAAATGGGGAAACTCCACTGCTTATTTCTGGGATAAGAGCATTAAATGTACATAAGTACATAAGTACATAAGTAGTGCCATACTGGGAAAGACCAAAGGTCCATCTAGCCCAGCATCCTGTCACCGACAGTGGCCAATCCAGGTCAAGGGCACCTGGCACGCTCCCCAAACGTAAAAACATTCCAGACAAGTTATACCTAAAAATGCGGAATTTTTCCAAGTCCATTTAATAGCGGTCTATGGACTTGGCCTTTAGGAATCTATCTAACCCCTTTTTAAACTCCGTCAAGCTAACCGCCCGTACCACGTTCTCCGGCAATGAATTCCAGAGTCTAATTACACGTTGGGTGAAGAAAAATTTTCTCCGATTCGTTTTAAATTTACCACACTGTAGCTTCAACTCATGCCCTCTAGTCCTAGTATTTTTGGATAGCGTGAACAGTCGCTTCACATCCACCCGATCCATTCCACTCATTATTTTATACACTTCTATCATATCTCCCCTCAGCCGTCTCTTCTCCAAGCTGAAAAGCCCTAGCCTTCTCAGCCTCTCTTCATAGGAAAGTCGTCCCATCCCCACTATCATTTTCGTCGCCCTTCGCTGTACCTTTTCCAATTCTACTATATCTTTTTTGAGATACGGAGACCAGTACTGAACACAATACTCCAGGTGCGGTCGCACCATGGAGCGATACAACGGCATTATAACATCCGCACACCTGGACTCCATACCCTTCTTAATAACACCCAACATTCTATTCGCTTTCCTAGCCGCAGCAGCACACTGAGCAGAAGGTTTCAGCGTATCATCGACGACGACACCCAGATCCCTTTCTTGATCCGTAACTCCTAACGCGGAACCTTGCAAGACGTATTGAGCTTTCTTGGGATCTTGCCAGGTATTTGTGACCTGGATTGGCCACTGTTGGAAACAGGATGCTGGGCTTGACGGACCTTTGGTCTGTCCCAGTGTGGTAATACTTATGTACTTATGATCCAGTAGGGCAATCTTATGTTTTTATGCTCCCAGATACAATATGAATGGTTGTCTGCCTTTATAAGCATATACAATACAGAAGGGTTCAAACACCTTGCCCCAGGTATGAAAAATATTTTCCCCATAGACACAAGATGAGAAATCCTTCATCACAGACTGACTCCATGCTGAAGTCTTGTGGGGGAATTCCTGTTATAGAGGAAGTCCTGCTCTTGGGAACTTTGCTCATAGCCCCAGTTCTGACTGGTATATATGTCAGTACAGTAGAAATTGTCAGGGAACTGTGAGGGAATGTCCTTGTTACAGGGAAGGACCATGAGATGACTCACTGACTGCAAACATAGATCCATCCAGAGTTTGATCAGTGTACCAGGAAGCAGGAACTTATTCCTCTGGGTTTTTCCCATTTCTTCCTTTGGTACACACAGGCCACAGCATGGAGCTTCCTTAAAGCAGACGTATGGAAAGTGTAGGGTTGGGTTGGGTGGAGGACGATGAATATGGAATTTGAACTTCCAGATCATTCCAACTGGAACAATCTAAAGCATGAACTGTGATTTCCTCATGACGGACCACATAAGGATGTCCCAACCCAGAAATTCCTGGACTGGTTCACAGAGCATAGAATCATCTGGGCAAAGTGATCCGTCATTCCATGCACCTTGTAACTGGGCTTCCCTTCTCAAATTTCAAACACGGATTACAGAAGCAAATCACTCTCCTGCTCGTGAAGACATTTCCACAGAAAATCGACATTAACTGCATAGCTGCCGAGAGGGAGGGGCAGGGGGGGGGCAAAATTCCCCGGGCCTCCAAGGGGGGCCAGGCACCAGGGTCTCTCTCTCTCTCCTGCTCCTGATGGGACCCGAGTGATCGCGTCCCGACAGGAGCAGAAGAGAGAAAGCTCCGGCGACGGACCCCCCTTGAAGGCTGGGGAGGACCCGGAGAAGCAGACGCTGCAGGTCTTCCTCCAGTGCTGCTCTTCTGCCCAGCTGAGCGGCTGCTGCTTTTCCTCTCAGGCGCGCATATTCCGATCCCATTGGCAAAAAACGTAGTGAGATCAACACGACACTTCCAAGACACCGTGGAGGCAAGTAATAGTTGATAATACTTTATTTAAAAAACAATGTTAAAAAACTCGAAAGAGTCTTTTATCGCCTCCACGGTGTCTTGGAAGTGTCGTGTTAATCTCGCTACTTTTTTGTCTTTTTATCTTTATCCTCGTAGTGGATCAAGTTTCTCCACTTTTGTTGTTTTTTTGCCCGATCCCACAGGTGTCAATCCCACGACTACCCACCGGGAGCACTGCCAGCAGAACCCGCTCTCTTTCTCACTACTTACAGCGTTGATCCCTGAAAGCTGCTGGGACAGCTGGAGGATGATGGCGATGATGATGGGCTGGCGGTACAAAGGTGAGCGGAACAGTTCCAAGATGGTGACTTTCTTCTCCCTCATCATCTGTTGACTCTCCTCCTTCATCTCCTGCAGGTCGCTGCTCACGTCAGTTGTGCCTCTCAGCTTCCTCAGAACTGACAGGACCAAAAATACGAAAGGTTATGGAGCTGAAAGGGAAGGGCCTTCAGCTCTACAGCACAGATCTGAGCTACCAAACCCTTGGCTGTTTCTTGTCTGGGACCTCAGGGGGTGAATATTCAGATGCAGGAGGTAGCCGGGCTGCCTCCCACAATCAGGCTGAGTCCGGACATTCACTGCTGACTGTGAATATCTGGTTTATTTTTGGCCGGTTCCAACTTAACTGGCCAAGCTGATAATCAACGCTGGCCGTTTAAGCTGGAACCGGCCAAAGATATTACCTGCTATTCACACGGCCAAATGTGGCTGCCAAACTTAGCTGGTGATGCACCGAAAATCAGCGGATAGCCGGGTAGATCGCGTGATATAACTGGCTTATCTGCTACGTAGTAACCGGCAACGTCCAGCGGAAGACAGCCAGCTATCTCCCGCCGAATATCACCGGATTGCCAGCTAGGTACCTTTTAGCTGGCCAGGTGCCATTCCTGGCCGGTTAAATGGTTTTGAGTATCGAGGAGGTCAGTCTTCTTCTGAACACTACCACTAACTGGATGGGAACATCAGTACAGAAACGCCCGAGGCCAGACTCTTAACAACCTTCACACTTTTTCATTTCTATATAAAACCCTGCTACAATACAGTAACAAGCATCGAACTCAGATCCTGCAGCTGGTTAAATAACAACCCTATTAATACTTAGTATACGCTTTAGTACATCGGAGGCATGCGTGCGTGCGTGTGTGTGTCTGTACGTGCATCCGAGGGGACGGGTGTGTGTTGGAAAGGGGACTTACTGTTTTTGGCACGATTTTCTTCATTTCGATTAATAAGCAGGAACCTCGGGCTCTCGGGGCAGAAGGGTAGCGCCACCACCTGCAGCACTGCTGGGAAGACGATGAAGCTCAGCAGGTAGGGCCACATGCTGTCGTTGCCCATAATGGAGTCCAGTCCAAATACCTGAGAAGGAAAGAGGCGGATGGTGTCAGAGGAGCACCTTTTTCATCACACTGCTCACCAGGGACCCCAAGCGGAGAACCACAGGCTCTAGGCCGGTCTTTCCCAACCCAGTCCTCGGGGCACACCTAGTCCCATTGGGTTTTCAGGATATAACTTAAGAACATAAGAGTAGCCATACTGGGTCAGACCAATGGTCCACCTAGCCCAGTATCCTGTTTTCCAAACAGTGGCCAAGCCAGGTCACATGTACCTGACAGAAACCCAATTAGCAGCAACACTCCATACTACAAATCCCAGGGTAAGCAGTTGCTTCCCCTGTCTGTCTCAATAGCAGACTATGGACTTTTCCTCCAGGAATTTGTCCAAAGCTTTTTTTTAAACCCAAATACGCTAACTGCTGTTACCAGCTCCTCCAGCAAAGAGTTCCAGAGCTTAATTAGTCGTTGAGTGAGTGCAAAAATATTTCCTCCTATTTGAGGAAGTGCATGCAAATCTACCTCATGCATATTCATTGTGGGTATCTTGAAAACCCAATGGGATTTGGTGTGCCCCTAGGACTGCGTTGGGAATGGCTGCTCTAGGCACTAGTCCATTGGCCTCAGCCTGCTCACCTGCCACACGTGACAATGTACAACCTGCCTGCCTTAAAGCACCAAATCACATCTACCCCCAGTTCGATATAGTGCACCAAAGTTATGTGGCAACCTTTGACGGTTAAGCAGAAGTTAAGAGCCAAAACAGGAGTGAAACTTCAATTAGGTGTCTAAGTATTCTAGCACATAACCACAAGGGGGAGCGTTCACATCAGGGACGTAGGCGGCACTGTTCCCTCTAAGCTGAGCGGGAGTCCTCCACCTACAGTCCTGCCAGTGGGTGGCGCTGTTTCACTATCACATTTTCAATAGCGAGGGACAGACAAGCTCTGCAAGACTCCAGAGAACCTGCCTGTCCCTAGGGATTGAAAGCACAATATCGAAGCACCGCCCCCCCCCCCACCCCCCCCCCCCCCCCCCCCCCCCCCTACTGGCCGCAATGCATTTTGGAGGACTCCTGCTCAGCTTATGGGGAAACGATGATGGGCAGGTCGGGGCATTCCACAAAGCATGTGCTTTATTGAATACTGTCAATTAGGCGCCCGTTCACACCTGTCATAGAGCAGACAAGTGGTGGAGCCTAAATTTTGACTTACGCTAGTGTTTCTAGAACGCATTCAGTGCACAAATTTACTGTTACAGAAGACTAAGTTTAGCACCTAGATGTGGGCCCTAACTTTTCGCGCTCTTCATAGGTTTGCCCGTAAAGTATTAACTAGTTCTTAATCTGCCTTCACGCAGGTATTAAACCCCACAGTACCTGCAGTCTGACCACAGAGAAGGGTCAGAGCTTCACCGTTATTATAGGATACCTATGTGAGAAACCCCCAAACTGGCCATTTTATCACCAAGAGAGGTGAAGAAAGCCGTGCCCAAATTTGCATCTACTCTTCAACTAGTCGTATAACTGCCATATTGGATAAAATGTTCATGGTAATCAAGGAGCAGGAAATAGACCAGGCTGACCACAGACAAACGAGGAGACTTCAGTCGATTGTGTAGATACTTTATTGGTGAAGACTCGACATACGTATAGTAACATAGTAGATGACGGCAGAAAAAGACCTGCACGGTCCATTCAGTCTGCCCAACAAGATAAATTCATATGTGCTACTTTTTATTTGTACCTGTCCTCTTCAGGGCACAGACTGTATAAGTCTGGCCAGCACTATCCCCGCCTCCCACCACCAGCTCTGGCACAGACCGTATAAGTCATAAGACATAGTACCGTGTTTCGGCTAGTAGGCCTGCATCGGGAGTCTTTAGGGTAAAATATGTGGATAACATCTAATGGTCGTGTCAGCCCATTTTAGGACCCACGTATTTTTCTAATCAAAGGTCTTTTTAAAGACCACATTGTTTCATCTACTTGGGTCTACGTTTATTGACCATTAGATGTTATTCACCTGTTTTACTCTAAAGACTCCTGATGCAGGCTACTAGCCGAAACCCAGTACCTTGTCGAGTCTTCACCAATAAAGTATCTACACAATCGACTGAAGTCTCCTCGTTTGTCTCTGGTCAGCCTGGTCTATTTCCCACTCCTTCTTTACTGTTGTTTTGTCGTGGGGTCTTGGCGTTCCACCGCCTCAGTGGACTCTCACCTATAAAATGTTCATGCACGTCACAACTCCACCTCCATTCTGCCCTAACAGTGCCCCAGGACACCTAGGCAGCTTGCATAAAGTAGGCACACATCTTCCATTTAGCTACCTTCACACACACGTGTGATCATGCAAATTTTATACAGGGAAAAACTCCCATGTCCCTGATTGTGAGGCACAATGACATGGCTGCATCACTTTCTCACACAGTCTCACCCTCCCACAAGCACAGGATCAGTCATCTCACATACAATGTCACACATATATACAATCAATCACCCCCCACACACACACCCCCCCCCAACTATCATGGAGAGTGCGTTACCTGCGCTATCAGGATCCCAATCACGATACCCAGCTGGTGCAGAGTCCCCAGAGCTCCACGCAGGGCTGTAGGTGCCACCTCGCCCACATACATGGGCACGAAGCCAGTTGTCAGGCCGCAATACAACCCGATGACGAACCGGCCAATGATCAGCATCTCAAAGGAGTAGGCTAACTTGGAGAACCCCATCAGTAAGGCTGCCAGGAAGGCCAAAATGTTGACCATCAACATTGAGTTCCGCCTGTAGGCAAAGGGACACAAGGAGAAGGTCAGGGGCATGGCTGTCCCTTCTGATAGGAAACCAACTCACCAGGGCTTAAGATCCTGTGGTATCACCATGGTCATCGCTACTGTACAGCTATGGAGTCCTGTGAGCCATATGGCCAATCAGAATACTGCCACATGTACAGGAAAACCAGGGCAGTGACCCACCTCAGGTAAGCACCAGAAATAGTTTGCCATCAATTCTTTTTCAATATCTAAAGCCAGTTAACTGGATAAGAAAGCTTCTTGCCTGGTTAACTGGCGCTGAATGGGCCCTGGGGGAATATTCAGCAGCACTTACAAGGATAGAGACATTGAATATCCCCTCTAACTACTGAAGCTGAAATCGGCTATTGTGTGGGCAGGTCAGAGAACAGAGTCGGCAGTTAGGTCAACCGGCAAAACAGGACCAGATAAACAGCAGTACTATCTCGGCTAGTTTAATTTAATTAAGGGGTGGATATTGGCACTTATCCAGTTCAGCGGTGTCTATCCGCACATACCAGGATATTTAATGTCGATAGCCGGACATGGCTAGGGTTACCATATGGCTCCAGAAAACGGAGGACTTCCATTGCTTTCAATGGAAGAAAAACCTGAACTGGATCAATGTGTCCTCCTTTTTCTGGAGCCATATGGTAACCCTAGACATGGCCCAGCACAAAATATCTGGACTTTATTTTAGCAACTGCTGTCAGTGATTTAAAAAATTTACACTCATATATTTTTTTAGAAAAGTAAACATTTATAGTGGACTTGCTAAAACTGATATTCCCAGGTGCTCCTTTCCGAGACTGATAACAGAGACAAGTTCTCAGAGAAAGAGCGATTAGCCCTCTGCCGATTCCAGCCACTGCCACTTGTATCCACCCAGTGACCTCCAGGGCCGTCTTGGCCAACAAGCCATGTCCAGGAGGCCTGGTACTCACCGGCCAAAACGATTCACAAACAGTCCGACAGAGAAAGATCCGATCATCCCCCCGACGGAGAAGATGGCGACAGACAGAGACCAGAGCGTCGTAAGAGTGCTGTCTGAGATAGACTCCTCATACCGGTAGATCCAAGTTTCGTTGTAAAATTTCTGTATTACCTACAGAGAGGAAAAAAAGAAAAAAAATATATATATTATCAGGGCAGCTGCTGACACCTGAAACTTCTCTGCCTGGACTTTTCCTGAATCAAAGTTCACTAACCACACCTTTTTGTTTTCCACAAGGAACAAGAAACAACAAAACTAGATAAATAAACTTTAAACCTTGGTAAGGAGAGAGATGCAGGTACAAGTTACATGTTTTTTAAAATGCATTTTGTTATTATTCTTGTTTTAGCTTTTATATGCTGTCGGTGCTGTCGTGGTCTGGGATCTGGGAGTCATCGTGGATAAGACGTCAAAAACTTCTGCTCAGTGTGCTGCGGCGGCTAAGAAAGCGCACAGAATGTTGGGTATTATTAGGAAAGGGATGGAAAACAAACAGGAGGATGTTATAATGCCGTTGTATCGCTCCATGGTGCGACTGCACCTCGAATATTGTGTCCAATTCTGGTCGCCGCATCTCAAAAAAGATATAAAGGAATTGGAGAAGGTGCAGAGAAGGGCGACAAAAATGATAAAAGGGATGGAACGACTTTCCTATGAGGAAAGGCTGAGAAGGTTAGGGCTCTTCAGCTTGGAGAAGAGGCGGCTGAGGGGTGATATGATAGAAGTCTACAAGATAATGAACGGATTAGAGCGGACAGATGTGAAGCGATTGTTTACGCTTTCAAACAACAACAAAACCAGGGGACACAAGATGAAGCTAGAATATGGTAGATTTAAAACAAATAGGAGAAAGTTTTTCTTTACTCAGCGTGTAGTTAGACTCTGGAACTCGTTGCCGGAGACTGTGGTGGCAGCGGCTGGCCTTACGGAGTTTAAGGGGGGTTTGGACAGATTCCTGAGGGAAAAGTCCATTGGTCATTATTAATTTTTTTTTGGGGGGGGGGGACGGGGGGTTGTCGGGTTCTTGAAGCCTGGATTGGCTGCTGTCGGAGACAGGATGCAGGGCTTGATGGACCATTGGTCTTTTCCCAGTATGGCAGTGCTTATGTTCTTACTAGCCGTTATGCCCGTTAAAACGGGCGAGATTTCCAGCTACCCTCCTCGCCAGGTCGCCGCTGTCCCTCCCCCTGAGGTCGCCGCTACTGTTCCCCCCCCCCCCCCCCCCGGAGTCACCAGCCCGGGCCCTCCCTTCGCGATTCAACTTACAGTGCCGAAACCACAACAGGCAGATCATCTGAGCTGCCATCGGCCTTCCTTCTCTGCCTGTGTCCCGCCCTCGTGTGATGTAACGTCGGCGAGGGCGGGACAGAGGCAGGGAAGGAAAGCCGACGGCAGCTCAGCTGATCTGCCTGTTGCGATTTTCGGCGCTGTAAGTTGAATTGCGAAGAGAGGGCCCGGGCCTTGTGGAGGGGGGGCGGCGGCGGTGACTCCGGTTGGGGGGGGAGCGGTAGCGACCTCGGCGGTTCCCTCCCTCCCTCCCCTTCGCGCAGTTTCCCTCTCTGTCCCGCCCCGTCATCACGTATTGACACGGGGGCGGGACAGAGAGGGAAAGTCTCTACTGCGCATTTGCGGGTGAGTACGGTCACTCGCAATTTATGTTTGATGTACCATGCAGTTCATGGAAGCCCCACTAGATGGTGCTGCAAACATCCTTATTTTTTCTTAACAGTTTTTTGTTTTTTTTTTTCCCTTCTGTGCCAGAGGCCACCGGATCTCCTGTCACAGAAGTTCCAAGATGAGGCAACTGCACTAGGAACTGATGCAACAAGAAGCAAAAGCATCCACTGGTGCCTTGGTTAAAAGTGACAGATCGCATGCTGAGACATTTGGGAGGATTCAGGGTCTCCGTCAGCAGTGACGAGGATGTTAAAAAAAATATATACTTTTCTTTTTTTTAAGCAGAAAAAAATTTCCAGCTCTGCCTTCCATGAAGACAGTGCGTATCGGCAACTGCTTGCATTAGATTAGAGCTATACTGATGCTTTGGGATCTCATTGGCAGAGCTGCTGTCTGACCCCAGCAGTGCAGGACTCCTGGATTCCCCGGGGCTGGATCAGGGACCACTTTCTGGAAAATGATGCTAATGGCTGGTCTCTGTGGTTTGCGAAAAACTCAGCACCTTAGTTTCCTGAGTGACTTATTACAGCTGCAGCAGCAGAAGCATGGGATAGCAGAGAAAGCCATTAGCATCTGGGACTAGCAACAGGATGAAGGACAGAGAAAGAGAGACGTCTGTTTCTCTGCATTTCCCAGTCTGAGACATCACTTCTGCTTTACCCACCTACATCAGCTACTTGTCAAATGAGTCAGGACGGGGTCCTCTGTCTTAAAGTACGTAGAAACCCACTGTCCCAGGAGAGGTGCAAAACAGGGGGAGCTACTCAGGCTCCTAACACTTTGGGGGGGGGGGGGGGGTTAGAGACACTCGAGGTCCAGTTTATAGAAAAAAAAAACTCCACCCTCCAGGACCCCCTCTGTGGAATCCTCCTGTGTGCCACTTTCAGCTATGCTGACAGGCTCTGGGATGTTGCTAGGTGCCCACTGTACGTAACTGAGGTCCTAAAGGTTTGCATTCAGGTCCATGTCACGTAGGAGTTTCTTTTGGCAGTAGACCAGAATGATTTGTTCACCACAGATTCTGCAGAAAGACTGGGAGGAAGTGGTTCTTCTGAGAAGCTCCCACAGAACATTTCACTTCACAGAGATGACTGCACCAAAGGAGGGGGTGGGGGGAGGAAAGCATGTGCAAGAGTGTGCCCGGAAAAATCAGTCTATGAAAATCCTTCTAGGTGTGGAACCTCCCTTTCGTCATGCTTAAGCCACTGGCTGCCAGGTCATTGGCTCTCTGAGGAGGTGTGAAGTGAGAGATGTGTCAGCTGTTACCCTCTCTCTCTCTCCTCCTTAGTAACACCGAGAGGAACAAAATGATTCTTGTAGCAATATTTGTCCACACACCCCTGTCCCAGCCACAGATCTCGTCCCATCCAGCGCACATACAAACTTAGGCAGCGAAAGGTTATGACACCAGCAACAAAAATAAAAAGTCCAGTAATTCAGGTGGCAAAGAATAATCGGGAAAGCAGAGTTTTATTAACCGAAAACAGCATTTGAGTTGTTAACGTTTTGAAATAGCCCTCCTACTTATCCACTATCACCATTATAGATCTTCAGAAAACTGTGGTTTATCATGGTTTAAAGCGCAGCTGGGCTGATTGTCATCTGAAACTGGTGCAGGCGTTGCAGAGACACATGTAAATCAGAGAGGAAGCATAAAGAGCAAAACAGATGGATCAGCTTGTTAAGGGAAAGAGGAGTGTCTAAGCCTTGGCCACAAGGGCTGCCCACTGGATCCATGTTATAACAGGTTGATCCAGTACAGGTTTTACCTCAAGTGCATGTACGGACGTGTAGACCTGACTTTAAGGTGGACTCAGGGAAGAACCTTACAAAGAAAGTGAGGGAGGGTTTGTGTCCTGCTCTGGGGTCATCCTACCCATCTCTTCATCCCCCTGAGCACTGGGGGTCTCCTGCCTGAGCCATAAAAACCGGATGAGCATAAAAAAGGTCAGGTTACACACAGCAAAGGTTTCCATCCTCACAGCACCTGGGCGGCTTCCGCCTTCACTCCCCTCCCCCTCCTGGCACTATTTCTCTGCCTCTTCCTGCTACGAACATAGGGAAATACAGGGTTGACATCTTAGAGCTGTAAGAACATCCCTCAAGGTTCTTTGCAGACATTGCTGCTTTTTGAAAGGCCAGGTTACAGCTTACTACTACTACTACTTAACATTTCTAGAGCGCTGCTGGGGTTACGCAGCGCTGTACAGTTTAACAAAGAAGGACGGACCCTGCTCAAAAGAGCTTACAATCTAAAGGACGAAATGTCAAGTTGGGGCAGTCTAGATTTCCTGCGTAGAGGTATAGTGGTTAGGTGCCGAAGGCAACATTGAAGAGGTGGGCTTTGAGTAAGAATTTGAAAAGGAAACAAGCTTCCTTTTATCCTGCCCCCCCCCCCCCCCCCGACTCCTTTTCCTCAGGTGGACATGGCCTCCTGCCCATCCACGGGTTTTCTTTATACCAGTTCTTTCTAGAAGGTAAGACGTTCCAAGTCCCTACTAGTTAGAATTTCATAGTCAGCTTGAAGGAACCTGCTAAGTTAGATCAGGCAGAAGCAGGTGAAGGCAGTGGCAAAGCCACAGGTGGGCCTGGGTGGGCCAGGGCCCACCCACTTAGGGTTCAGGCCCACCCAACAGTAGCATACGTTTAGTGGTAGCTGGTGGAGATCCCAAGCTCTATGAGCTGAAGACTTCCCTTTGATGGTAAGCCAAGATGGAAAGAAGAGTTTTCTCACCAACTGAGATATTTTTTTGGTGGTGGTGGTGGTGGTGGTGGTGGTGAAGAACACTTGGTGCCCACCCACTTCTTGTCTAGGCCCACCCAGAATCTGTTGTCTGGCTACGCCCCTGGGTGAAGGTATTCCCAAAGAGAATAACTGGCCACGAAGAACCTCGTGGAGCACTGAGCATGATCCATTCTTACTGCCTCTGTGCTCCGTTCTGGGATATGATGTCCTGGTTTATTCTCACAGCTCCATCCCGGAGATGCCAATCACTAGAGTTTAAAACACACCCCCCTCAATTCCATCCTGCCCTGTGATCAGGGCACTGTCAGGGAGGTGACATCTCGTAACCCACATGTACGTCTCCCGCAACCCATGAGTCCCAGCAGATGGGGGCGAAGAACCCCTGGAGAGAGGCTGTGATCCAGAGCCCACCATTTGCAGCTGCTGAATTATGAGAATCCTCACTGTGGGTCAACCCATGGAACATTTTCTCAGAGCCCTGGAGCAAGCTGAAAATTCAAAGGAAACGTTGACTCTCCCGAGAATATATAAATCCAAATAACCCCTTAGAGTCTAAGCAGAAGAGCAGAATGTGCTCATTTAGAAAGAGGTTTTTCCGTGTGAGCATGCTTGTAGCATGTTAGGAATGTAAATTTGTAGAACTAGGCGTCTAATTTTAAAGTCCGAATATTAAATAGCCTCTCCTCTACCTAATCCAACATCTATGCTTTCATTCTCCGGGGAATATAATGTGGAATGCACGGGCTAGAAGCAGGCAACATGCCTGCCACACGCCTTGTGCACACGCTATCACTGCCTTAGCTGAGTCTGATCATAAAGGCAGTTAACAAATCCCAATAAATAGAGAACTAAAAACTGGGGCTCTGGGTTTGTCCAAATTTAGAAGCCTTTTAAGTTTCCTTTGGAAGCCAAAACACCAGGAAAATGGATCTCACTTATTTTCAGGATATACATTTCAAAACACCGGCTGATTTTATAATAAAAGTAAGCTGCACACTGTTTGCACTTAGGTAGAATTCCATGAGAACACATGACCTTTGAGGACTGGTTGAGGACTTTGAACTCCGTTCGCTGGGTAAAGGTCTCCTGCCGTCCCCCTTCTCCCCCACTGCTAACTCCCGGCTCCGTTCCTTCTATCTCGCTGCTCCCTATGCCTGGAATAGACTCCCTGAGCCAGTACCTCAGGCTCAGTCTCTGACTGTCTTCAAGTCTAGGCTTAAAGCCCACCTCTTTGCTACTGCTTTCGACTCCTAACCATGACTCTCTTACTCAACACCCTCACTTATCACCCCTACCACTGCAATTTCCCCACCCCTAGCTGTCTGTTCGTCTGTCCAATTTAGATTGTAAGCTCTGTTGAGCAGGGACTGTCTTTTTCATGTTGGTTTGTACAGCGCTGCGTAAGTCTAGTAGCGCTATAGAAATGTTTAATAGTAGTAGTAGTGACTGGTTGTTTTTAATTCTCGTTTTTGTTACCTGTGATGTCATACATGATATCAGACATGTGTGTGCCTTGCAGGAACCAATTCAGTTGGGTTCCAGGTGAGGATCTCTGACCCTTACCAACACGGTGGCCCCGGGGATTGTAAAGAATTAGACATTTTAATTGGTTACGATTATTAAAAGAAAAAGAACAAGGTCTTTATTGGACATCAGATGAAAGGTTTTAGTACGGATTATAAATGTGCATTTATTTGTTTGAAATGACGATATTTCCCATTTGAACCCAAAATTACAGGTGTTATCCTGTGTTGTCAATAACAGGCGCTATTTGAGCGATTAGGAAAACTATTGAAGACGCAGCCCTAGAAATTAAAAAATAAATAAATAAAAATCAAAGAACATCCCCCCTCCCCCCCCAAAAAAGAGTAACCCCCAGGTCCTATATATGGCATCCAATAAAATTGGTTAACAAGCTAATTAGTGTCAATTACTGGGTGCTAATTGCCACTAATTGGCACAATCTGAATTTGCGCGCACATCTTGCTACTCGCTATTCTATAACAATGTGCGTCAAAATCCCACAGCACGCAACCCAAAAGGGGTGTGGCCATGTGAGGTACTGGCATTCCTCGCATTTGCACGCAGTGTTCTAGAACACCGGGGATGTGCGCACAAAATGGGATCCGGGAATTACACCTGGCTTCAGCAGGTGCAAGTCCTTGGCACCCAAATTAGGGTGCCGAAATCAGCCCTCAATGCATTCATCTTTGAGGAAAGGAACTTTTTCGATCACTGGACCGTCGGAGTGAAACAAGTTGTCATGTGGACTAAAAAATGAACGTCATTTGTTAACATTTAAACGTCATTTGAAAGCACATTTATTGTGTCTGGCATATCATGTTCCTGCTGCTCTTTGATTTATTGACTGACTATCTAAGAAGCTTGGACTTTATTTTTGCCTTTTAGTTTTAGTGTAATTATGTTATGTTGATGAATTTATTGTATTTGTTTTTATGTGATTTTATGTTTTTGTTTGCCACCCTGAAAAGGGCAGGTTATAAATCCAATCCAGTCCAATTATAGGATAGCGTTGCATGGCAAAGCTAAGTCAGGTGAAATCTCTTGGTGGGCCAGCACGTCACTCCCTTTCTACTAGTCAACAGCTGGCCATGTGAGCACTAGAAATATTGTACAACACGGCCTGGATATAGTGCTTCCTTTGACACATCTTAAGCCAATTAAAACAACCCTGGAGGTGGCGTGAAGTGCCAGCTCCCAGCTCTGCAAGTCCTTACCTTCTGAGGAGCATTTATAACGCCAGTGTTGTATCCAAACTGCAATGAACCGATCACTGCAACTCCTACTGCCAGAATCAGCTGAAACGTGACCTACAAGAGAGGAGAGAGAAAGGGGATGAGTGAGGTACAGCCGGAAGAAGTTACACTCACTGCTTGCACACGTATTCACAGCACAGGCCACGGAATAGCCACCAGAGATACCCAGGACTCTTCGCCCCTGGCTTCTCCAGCGTTTTCAGTGCCACACCCCAGAATGATGCCACAGGCACCCCTCCTGCTCTTACTCATCTCCACAGCCCGTGGTTGCCCTCTTCACCCCTTCATTTCCTCCAGGGACTCTAGCACTCTTCCTTTCAAGAGCATCTGAATTCTCTGTTCTGTCTGCTGGAAGATGCAAATCCATTGCCCAGTCTGTATTAGGAAGCTGGCAGGTATTACAGAGATCAAAGTACCCAGAATGCACCATCCGGAGAGGCAAATTAGAAAGCTTCCCTCCCAAATGAATTCTGCTTTCAGATCAAAGGTTGTATTGTCCACTGTTGAAGAGACAGGGGGGGGGGGGGTCAAATTACTCTGTCCAGAAGGAATTAAGAGAAGGGAGGGAGAAACCTGACAAGCTACTACTGAAGGGTTTATTCTATCAGGACAAATTAACACATAGGGGAGGAGAGTCTGTTGTCCCTTGACCTTGTTTGGAGGACAATCCTGCAGGCTCGGCCCTCTCCCCCTCCCCCAAACACAGCCCAGTGCCACTGACTGACCCACAATGCGCCAGAGTTCCACGTGGGTCAGAGACAAGCAACTGCGCTGCAATTCCTTCATAAAGGCAATTAAATCCCAATACGTATATAAAATAAAATTGTGGAGCCAGGCGTCACCAGTGCAAAAGGTTTTTTAAAAACAGCAGCGCCAGTGTTTCCAGATCAGCCTGGGTTAATAAAGCCCTGTGTCTGCTCTTTGCCAAACACAACCCCACCGATTATGGAAGTAATTGGCGTTTCCGCATCTCCCCTCCCCACTCAGCTACAGTGTACAAGCCAGTGTTTGTCCTATCAAGGTCAGGGCTGGCCTATAGTCATACACCTTCCTGAATGCTCTCATTATGTACCTCCCTACAGGTCCAACCCCCGCTCAGCAGATCAAAATCCCATCACAGGTTGAGCTAATGGGCTTTTGATCTCCAAGTTCAGTCCAAGGCTCCTTCATCCTACTTGAGGAATGTAAGTGGGTCTCCAGTGCTGTTTAGGGGAAATGCACTGTTATCTCACCAAATGCTTCTTAAATGGAACTAATCTACATAATTTACACTCCTGATGTCCCCTGGAAATTTCCAGTTCACTCTGACTCCATGTTATACTATATACGGTTATCAACAAGCTGCCCATCACAGGGCTGCTGAGAGGGGGGGGGCAAAATTCTCCGGGCCGGCGCCGGGGTCAGGCCGCCGGCGCTGCAGTCCACGGCCTCACCTGCCTGCCTCCTCGGCTCCGGGCCCCCTGCATTCAAAGCGGCAGTCGCAGATCGCCTTTCTTCTGGCCTTCCTTCCCTGTGTCCCGCCCTCGCGGAAACCGGAAGTTACATCAGACAAGGGCGGGACACAGGGAGGGAAGGCCAGAAGAGAGGCGATCTGCGACTGCCGCTTTGAATGCAGGGGGCCCAGAACTGTGGAGGCAGGCAGGTGAGACAGCGGACTGCAGCAGCGGAAGGAGCGATGGGGGGGGGGGGTGGAGGCAGAGCGGCCTTGCCCCGGGCCTGGCCTAGTCTCTGGGCAGCCCTGGCCCATCATAGAGTACAGATCAATCCAGGCCAGGTTCTAGCTCCAGTAAATCTCTGGGCTTTCTCTAAGAAGAACAGAGGCGTACCAGAAATGAAATCTAGGAGTGGCTGAGTCTATCCCTGTGACCTGGAGCTTGTTGGCAGCCTTTCTTCTCATTACGAGGACAATCATTACTAGGATCTTACATCAACTTAATCCCAAATGCCTCTCACATGACAGGGCTGTCCCTTTCAAAAAGGTACGTCCGTCATTAGAATCATAAGGATGATTAAGAATTAATGAGCCTTTGGCATCTGTTTTAGTACCAGGTTCTAACCCGGTCAATTGCTCTGCAAAATGTTTCTGCTGGAAATGGATTAAGGTCCAATAAAACAAACCGGCAGACGATCCAGAACAACAGAAATAGAGCAGGACCGGCGCAGAATGTCTGTATTCAAATTCCTTCATCACAAGCATTCCTCTTTGCCGGAGGAGGTGGTAACCGCGGTTAGCTTATCTGGGTTTTAAAAAAAGTTTAGACAGGTTCCTGGAGGAAAAGTCCATAGTCTGCTATTGAGACAGACATGGGAAGCAACTGCTTGCCCTGGGATTTGTAGTATGGAATGTTGCTACTCTGAGATTCTGCATGGAATCTTGTCACTCTTTAGGATTCCAGAATCTTGCTGTTCTTTGGGGTTCTACACAGAATGTTGCTACTCTGAGATTCTGCATGGAATCTTGTCGCTCTTAGGATTCCAGAGCCTTGCTATTCTTTGGGGTTCTACGTGGAATGTTACCACGGTTTGGGTTTCTGCCAGGTACATGTGACCTGGCTTGGCCACTGTTTGGAAAACAGGATACTGGGCTAGATGGACCATTGGTTCTGACCCAGTATGGCTACTCTGATGTTCTTATGTCATCTTTAAAAGAATAAAAACTCTCAAAAAGCCCAACACAGCCATGTTTCATTCTCCTAAGGGCTGCGTCAGAGGCAGATTAAGAACTATTAAATAAATACGTAAAGGGATATTAGTATAAATCATAAAAACATACAACCAAATCACTACCTGCCATACTAAATCATAAAAAATGACATAAAACAGGCTTATACAGACATTCTACGCTGGAGATGGATTAAGGTCAGGACTCAGGCTGCAATATATCACTCCTGTTTATGTACCCGGCATCTGTGCAAGAGCAGGGCCAAGCTGCAACTTTTTCTGGTCGCAGGGATGGGTCAACTCTCAAATTTTTTTTTTTTTGTTACATTTGTACCCTGCGCTTTCCCACTCATGGCAGGCTCAATGCGGCTTACATGGGGCAATGGAGGGTTACGTGACTTGCCCAGAGTCACAAGGAGCTGCCTGTGCCTGAAGTGGGAATCAAACTCAGTTCCTCAGTTCCCCAGGACCAAAGTCCACCACCCTAACCACTAGGCCACTCCTCCACTTACATAACGATGGTCTTTATGAATGTGAGACATGCAGAAGGAGGGTCTTGAAAGTTCATAGATCATTCTAAGGTCAGTCGAAATCCAGTGAAATCACAGCCTGTCACGCAGATAATTTTCAATTTGAACTTGTCTAATTAAAAAAAACTCAATAAAAGACAAGGATTATAGATTAAAGAGCACAGATCCAATCAAACCGGCATCTCTATAAACCGATTTGATGTTTGCTTATAATCCGAAAAGCAAACTGGAAGATACAAAGCAAGAAGGTGTGCTCGAACACTTCCTTCTGTGTAGCAAGAAATTCGCCACCTCACCAGCTCAGCAAAAAAAAAACTGAGGAAGCAAGGTAGGTGCTGGAAGACGCCTGGTTTACAAGTCAACGACTCCCACATAAGAGGAATAGAGCCTCGTTGTATTAGAGAAATTCAGAGGGGGAGGGGGATTTAATTAATGGTATCGGTGGAACTTGCAGTGGGTTTCTTAATTCCAGGTGCAACAACCAGGCAAGAAGAAGAAATCCTCCAAAATCAGAAAAAGGGATTCTTTACTTGAGAGGTGAAAGAAATTTTGCAGTCTTTTTACCTGTGGCTCATGGCCAGTTGGCTACAGCAGGTAAACATTAAGGTGCTGATTTGATAAAGTATGTCCTGCCTGCAAATCCGGTTTTAGAGGGTTACACAGGGGTTATACACAGGTATCAGTAGGTGTGGTTATAAGATCAGGTCTAGGCATTCCCAGGGTCCTAGTAGATGGAGGGGAGGAGGGGCAAAGTTTTGATGTAGATACATACCTGCACTTAGAAAGTTCCTGACTCAGAACAGGGGCAAATTTGTGGACGATCCCTGTTCCTCCCAGACGACTCAAAACATTTCTGAACACACATACCGGGGGGGGGGGGGGGGGGGGGGGCAATTCTATAAACCGGACCTTGAGTTACACACTGCTTATATAAAACAAAGGTGCCATCAAGTGACAGGCGCCATGTACACTAGGTCATAGGAGTGGAGGAGTGGCCTAGTGGTTAGGGTGGTGGACTTTGGTCCTGGGGAACTGAGGAACTGAGTTTGATTCCCACTTCAGGCACAGGCAGCTCCTTGTGACTCTGGGCAAGTCACTTAACCCTCCATTGCCCCATGTAAGCCGCATTGAGCCTGCCATGAGTGGGAAAGCGCAGGGTACAAATGTAACAAAAATAAAATAGATACTATTGGAGATTCTACATGGAATGTTGCTACTATTGGAGATTCTACATGGAATGTTGCTATTCCACTAGCAACATTCCATGTAGAAGGCTGCGCAGGTTTCTGTTTCTGTGAGTCTGACATCCTGCACGTACAGGACGTCAGACTCATAGAAGCAGAAGCCTGCGCGGCCACATTGGTGATCTGCAAGGGCCAACTTCTACATGGAATGTTGCTACTATTGGAGATTCTATATGGAATGCTGCTATTCCACTAGCAACATTCCATGTAGAAGGCCGCGCAGGCTTCTGTTTCTGTGAGTCTGATGGTCAGACTCGCAGAAGCAGAAGCCTGCGCGGCCACATTGATGATCTGCAAGGGCCGACTTCTACATGGAATGTTGCTAGTGGAATAGCAACATTCCATGTAGAATCTCAAATAGTAGCAACAGTGGAGGAGTGGCCTAGTGGTTAGGGTGGTGGACTTTGGTCCTGAGGAACTGGGTTCGATTCCCACTTCAGGCACAGGCAGCTCCTTGTGACTCTTGGCAAGTCACTTAACCCTCCATTGCCCCATGTAAGCCGCATTGAGCCTGCCATGAGTGGGAAAGCGCGGGGTACAAATATAACAAAAATATATTTAAGGTAGCACTTAAGTGCCTAGCTGCAAGGGGGGGGGCATATACATGGGTGTGTCTCCCAGTTCATACAGAATACTACAAGTGACACATCTCTCGGCACTCCTAGGGCGCCAACACATCAACCTTACACTAGTACTCTCAGCAGTGGCCCTACTATCAGGTCACCTGAGGCGGGTGCCTCGGACAGCACTCCTCAGGGAGCAGCATCTCCCCCTTTCCTTCTCCAGTCCCCTTCCCCGAGCCTACCTTTGTTTATTAAAAGATGGCAGTGGCAGCGATTCCCATTGGCTGCCCTGCTGCCAGCACTGGCCTCTCTACTGCCAGTGGCAGCGATTCCCATTGGCTGCCCTGCTGCCAGCACTGGCCTCTCTACTGCGGCCCGCCTCTGACATAACTTCCTGTTTCCTCAGAGGAAGCAGTCAGTTCCGGCAGCAGGGTAGCCCATGGGAGTCGCTGCCACCATCTTTTGGAAAACAAAGGTAGTCTCGGGAAAGGGGTTGAAGAAGGAAAGGAGAAAATGCCAGATCATGGCCAGGGTGGGGGGGGGGGGCTATCTCAGTCCTCACCTCACGCAGCAGATAGTCTTGTGCCGCCCCTGAGTACTCTAAATGGCGTTGGGATGCCTACACTGAGTTGCCAGTTTAACGAATTAACCTGTATGTTTCACCAGCAAAACCACACCTCAGATGAACTATATTTTCAGAACACAGACGTGTCAGCTTCCAGTCAAATTATTTTAAGAATGACCAGCATGTCGGCAGCTCCGATTCCCTTCCTGGTTATACTTGTCTGGCAGGATGGTAACTGGGTGTGCTGGCAAAAGACTGAGTCAAGATGTGGAGAAAAGAACTGGGGAAATTTCCACCAAGCCACTGGTGTGCCACACCAGGCTTCGGTGGGGGGGGGGGTGGGGAGGTGAAGTTAAAACTATCTATAATATGCAGGTAGTGTGTCAGCAGGATTGTCACAAGACTAATTTATGGCAGGACTCAAAAGAACGGACCCTGAGGGGATGAATTACATCTTGGTGATACCAGGAAAGCTCTGCACTGCCCTCCAGATAATCCACTTCCTCCCCATCTATCCAAAACAAGGAACAAAGGGCAAAAGATTTGACTTTTGCCAGCACCATCTTTCAGGCAGGATCCCAAAGTGTTTCACTTTCTTAACAATCCAAAAGCTCACTTCTGGGGTGGATGAGGCAGACAGAGTGACACCCCCAGGGTTATACTACAAATCAGGGCCTGAGGCACAAGGAGAGAAAGTGACTCCCCCAGGGTCACAGAGAGTCAGTGACTGAGGCACAGGGAGAGAAAGTGACTCCCCCAGGGTCACACAGAGAGTCAGTGAATGAGGCACAAGGAGAGAAAGTGACTCCCCCAGGATCACACAGACAGTCAGTGACTGAGAAGCAAGGAGAGAAAGTGACTCCCCCAGGGTCACAGAGAGTTAGTTGACTGAGGCACAGGGAGAGAAAGTGACTCCCCCAGGGTCACAAAGACAAGTCAATGACTGAGGAACAAGGAGAGAAAGTGACTCCCTCAGGGTCACACAGAGAGTCAGTGACTGAGGCACAAGGAGAGAAAGTGACTCCCCCAGGGTCACAGAGAGTTAGTTGACTGAGGCACAGGGAGAGAAAGTGACTCCCCCAGGGTCACACAGAGAGTCAGTGATTGAGGAGCAAAGAGAGAAAGTGACTCCCCCAGGGTCACACAGAGAGTCAGTGACTGAGGCACAGGGAGAGAAAGTGACTCCCCCAGGGTCACACAGAGAGTCAGTGACTGAGATACAGGGAGAGAAAGTGACTCCCCAGGGTCACACAGGGAGTCAGTTGACTGAGGCACAGGGAGAGAAAGTGACTCCCTGGGATCACACAGAGTCAGTTGACTGAGGAACAAGGAGAGAAAGTGACTCCCCCAGGGTCACAGAGAGTCAGTGACTGAGGAACAAGGAGAGAAAGTGACTCCCCCAGGGTCACACAGGGAGGTAAAATGACAGAATACACATGAAGTTAATGGCAAAAAAGTCAGGGATCATTTTGTGACTAAGCAGTGAACCGTAGTCTCCAATGCAGACAAGTAGTTAACTGGTTAATCCCAGGAGGGGGAAGTCCTAATTTTGGACTATCACTAGTTCTTTGTGCAGTGCTGAATGAGCTGCATCTGTTTCTAGTGCCTAAATATATCCCCTCAAAATACTGTAATGGAAAAGTAGTTTTTTAGCTGTTATACAGACACTAAACTGGCAGTGCTGCTCTTTACACAGAGGTGGCCACAGGACTTGTTAAGAAACGTTAAATGTGCAGGAACACAGGGAGCGTGTTTCGCTGAAGGTGCTTTACCGATAATTTCAAAAGGCGAGTAGCAACCCATCCAAAGCAAAAAAAACCTCGTTTTTATTACTGAAAACGAACAACCAGTATCAGCTTCCCAAGTGCTTCTACAAAATGCAAGTTCTCACATCCATTAAGAACAAGGAGTAACTGAATGGCTCAGACATTCATTCCATAATCCGAGGAGCTTTTTGGCTGAGACGGAGTCGCAATATATTTACATATTATTCTTGTTCTAACACAGATTTCCTGGTTATAAAGTCCCTGACGTGCAGATTTTATAATCTGTTTGCAAAGAGGGAGGTTAAGTGACCCGATGAAGCTTACTTAGATATGGTGCATGATTGGTAAGAAGCCTGCATGGTTCTTCCAGGGCCACCGAACACAACCAGCCAATTGAGTTTGCAGGATATCCACCGTGAAAATGCATGAGCCAGATCCGCTTGCGCTACCTCCAGCGTGTGCAAATCAGTCTCAGACATCTTCACTGTAGGAAAATCGGAGAGGCCGGTGCAGTGTTGAGACTGACTGTTCTAACATTACTCTGTGCCCAGTGGATGCCATCAGGCAGCTGCATACCACTCTTTGAGTGCCAACGAATAACAATTGAACATGTATCTGGGTGTGTGTCTATTATCTGTACTGTGTGTGTGATGGAAAATTCCACGAGGCAGGGCTAAGCCCAATACTCTCTGGTACAGAGCAGAGCAGTCACGAGTTCTGGCAGGATAAAACAAAAGGCAAATGAGCAAAGACCGTGCCCAGGCATCAAACTCCCAGTTAAAAGGCGGGTGCCATCCCTTATCTGGACAGCAGGGCTTTTTTTTTTTTAATTCAAATTTTTTTTTATCGAATATTTATAAAAGACACACAAAATATAACAAAACAATAATAAATCAAGCAAAACAGGGGCCCTTTTACTAAGACACGCCGGAAAATGGCCTGCGGTAGTGTAGGCGCATGGTTTCGGATGCACACAGGTCCATTTTTCAGCGTTCCTGCAAAAAAAAGCCTTCTTTTGTGTCCGAAAATGGAGTAGGGCAAAATTAAAACCAGCGTGCGTCCATTTTCGGCAAAATCCCACTACGGCTCCTTGTGATCTTAGCCGAGTCCCTTAACCCTCCATTGTCTCAGATACAAACAGATCGTAAACCCTCTAGAGACAGGGAAATACCTACAGTATCTGAATGTAACTCACCCTTCAGCTACTACTGAAAAAGGTGTGAGCTACATCCAAAATCCCAAGGAACAGTGCTCATATTTCAATAAACACAAAACCAGTATAATTTACATAAAGCAGAGCTTTTTCTAATAGAGCAGAACATAAAACCAGACCTCACAGAACAGTTTTAATATATATTGACAACGAAACAACCCTATGAAGAGCATAAGTCAAACAAGAAGTAATCGATACGACCTAAGTAAAAGGCCAACTGGAATAAATACATTGGGAACGATAGTCAGGCAGAGGTCAGTGTTTCTTTAAATGTTGACCATCGCTGGTTAAATTAGACCTATCAGTGCTGCCTCTACCCAAGTCCTGACACTAAATATGCGGACCTTTGGCAGGGATCCAGGATGGGTACAGCCATATCCAGTGCCAAGCTCAGATACCTAACCGGGAATGGTTAAGACAGCGTATTGCAGGCACGGATCATTTTGAACTATACCCAACCCACCCCAGCACTAAGCGGACAGTGTCATATCTGCCCTGTTAAATTGTTTTATATATCAACCCCATTGTCATTAAATGTTTCTATTCAAACCAAATTTCTGAGTCATTATGTTTGTATGGAATGCACAAGTCATAAGTATATAAGTACATAAGTATTGCCATACTGGGAAAAACCAAAGGTCCATCGAGCCCAGCATCCTGTTTCCAACAGTGGCCAATCCAGGTCACAAATACCCGGCAAGATCCCAAAAATAGATGAAAAACAACAAAGCAGTGGAATCAAATGTATTTATTGGAACAATACCCGACGTGGCCACGTTTCGCCCTCAGGCTGCGTCAGGAGTATAAACTATCAAAAGTGTATGTAAATATATCATACACACTAGTAGTTCCAAAATCTAGTTCCACTTATCTGCTACTTCCAACTAAACTGATATTAGGCTAATGCATATCAGTTTAGTTGGAAGTAGCAGATAAGTGGAACTAGATTTTGGAACTACTAGTGTGTATGATATATTTACATACACTTTTGATAGTTTATACCCCTGACGCAGCCTGAGGGCGAAACGTGGCCACGTCGGGTATTGTTCCAATAAATACATTTGATTCCACTGCTTTGTTGTTTTTCATCTACTGTTTTGTAAGCAGTTGTGTGCCTTTTTGTTTTTTTTGTTAAGATCCCAAAAATATACACAACATTTTATACTGCTTTATCCCAGAAATAGTGGATTTTCCCCAAGTCCATTTAATAACGGTCTATGGACTTTTCCTTTAGGAAGCTGGCCAAACCTTTTTTAAACTCCGCTAAGCTAACCGCCTTTACCACATTCTCTGGCAACGAATTCCAGAGTTTAATTAGAAGTTGAGTGAAGAAAAATTTTCACCCAATTCGTTTTAAATTTACTACATTGTAGCTTCATCACATGCCCCCTAGTCCTAGTATTTTTGGAAATCGTGAACAGACGCTTCACATTTACCCATTCAACTCCACTCATTATTTTATAGACCTCTATCATATCTCCCCCCAGCCGCCTTTTCTCCAAGCTGAAGAGCCCTAGCCGCTTTAGCCTTTCCTCATAGAGAAGTCGTCTCATTCCCTTTATCATTTTCATCGCCCTTCTCTGCACCTTTTCTAATTCCACTACATCTTTTTTGAGATGCGGCGACCAGAATCGAACACAATATTTGAGGTGCGGTCGCACCATGGAGCGATACAAAGGCATTATAATGTCCTCATTTTTGTTTTCCATTCCTTTCCTAATAATACCTAACATTCTATTTGCTTTCTTAGCCGCCGTAGCACACTGAGCAGAAGGTTTCAACGTATCATCAACGATGACACCCAGATCCCTTTCTTGGTCCGTGATTCCTAACGTGGAACCTTGCATGACGTAGCTATAATTCGGGTTCCTCTTTCCCACATGCATCACTTTGTATTTGCTCACATTAAACGTCTTCTGTTGGGGTGGCCTAGGGTCCAGATAACTATTCATCTGACAGAATATCACAGAAGTAATCTGATATCAGTAATGCTGTTCTGGTTTTCAAGGAGTCCCCACCATCCCCCACCTCAAAATGTATATGGTACATAAGCTCTACTTTGACCAAGCTCTAAAAAACTAGTGGATTTAGCTTCCTTACTCATATTTTCCTAATCTGAGTTCAAGGTTCACCCAAAAGCAGGGTGAAAAGGGATATTTGAGAGGGTCAGAGCAATAGCTTCACAGATTAGACAGCTACAACATAGATACTGAGGCTCCAGTTATCAGTCCTTCATGACCCTGTGCTAAATTTAAAACAATAACAGTGGGAAGAGATCTTGCATAAGGCCAGAGCTTTCAGAGCTACCAAATGTATCCTTAGGAACAAGCATTACAAGTTCACCACATTCTCCCTTAATTTAGTCTGTCCTAGGTTAGTAGAGACTAAGGCGCTTCTCACTTTTCACCTCAGCATTAAAACAGGAACACTCTGTACCGGCTGAAAAATGACTTAGGAAGGTGCCTGTTCAGCTAACAAAAAAAAAATGAGGAACTGGAACATGCTGGCAGGGGTGGAGGTCAGTTTGGATTCTTGGAATTTTTGCAAATTCACGTATCCCCCCGGATATGTTGGTGTCAGTGAGGCGCCACATGGTTAAGGGGAAATCAAAGTTTTCCAAGTAGGGCGAAGGTTACTGGGTGGGGGTGGGGTGGGGGGGTCTGCAAAGCCCCGAGAGAAGCATCTTCTAAGCATAAGCCACACGGCTCTTATCTGCCCTCATTTCTCTGTTCCAGTGGCTGTTAAGGGAGGAAAAGGCTTTGGGTGACTGATAAACCCGTCTCCCGCCGAACTTCAGGGAGGCTCGTCTCCTGCCAGCCAATCAGGTTGGAGGCGCGGCGGGAGCCCCGCCCACAGAGTCTGCGATCGCTTTAGCCTTTGCCCTAGATACGAAAGGGCTCAGGAGCAGGAAGTCCAGATCCCCCCAACCCCACCCCTCCCCCGCCCTGCACAGCACATCCCAGACGCCACCCAGCCAAACTGCCCTGCCTCCCCCTCATCCTAATCCCTAAAGAGCATATCCCCCACTCCCCATAGGGCACATTTCCCCCTTTCCCTCCCTCTCTGTCACTATGTAGCACATTCCAACCCTGCTTCTAAATCCCGAGTCCTCAGCCCTACATCCCATTCCCAGCCTCTCTCTGATCCCCCCCCCCCCATGTTCCTGCCAAAGCCACAGCCTCTGAGCAGCTCGTCACAGGTCTCGCTACATCCCCGCCTATCCCCCCACCCCCCACTGACGCACTGGCCCCCTGCGACTACCAAGCATGAGTGTGCAATAGGGTCGATCATGACGCAATGCGAGTGGGGGGAGGGGAAGCTCCAGAAAGCTGCTGCATCATGGTGAGAGGCTGAAATCCGTCCCCGGCTTCTCTTATTTACACTGGCAAATTCCCCTTCCTGCAGCTCCCAGAACCGGTTTATTTGCATTTCACTCCATCTATTCTCAGACCCAGGCCTCTGGTGCAGTTCTTAAAATCAAACGTCTTATTTAATTGCTTCCCATCCAATTGCTCCTTATACTATTCTAATGCGGTGTTGTGGGAAGAATTACTGAAAATGCAGAACCTGAGGGTGGCAAAGCTTTCGTACAAAACTATACCCTGGGGGGGGGTCACGTCAGGGTACCAAAGTGTTGAGCAGTGTAACAAAAGCTTTCTGCCCTCCAGCACTAGTAATTAGGGAAAGGAGGGGTGCACTTGAAACCTGATCACTAGAAGCCTGGGTGGTGGGAAAAAAACCCCCAGAATGATTAGGGTTTCAGATCTGCAGTGGGTTTGAAACCTCTTTCCACCGCTTTGAATACAGGCAAAGAATGGGCCACTAATCCTCCCTGCAGGCCAGCCTCCCTCCCTGCAAATCCTGCCCTTAACAGGTGCCACCCAGCCTCCCTCCCTGCAACCTTTCCACCGTGCCAACAGCACATCTATAGGTAAGGGTGAGCCTCCTCCTCGTCCACAGATGACAACATTTCAGAATGATGGGTGCCCAGCACAAGACAAAAATTACCCCTCCTCGAAAAACACCCCGAGACTCGGATATTTCAGACGAGATTTGCAAATTAAAAACACAGGTTTTATTTATTGCATTTGTATCCCACATTTTCCCACCTCTTTGCAGGCTCAATGTGGCTTACAATACATCATGAATAGTGGAAATAAGAGGAATAGATATATTACAGATGGATTTTGGGTTACATGGTAATGGAATACATGATAGTAATATAATACTACTACTATTTAACATTTCTAAAGCGCTACTAGGGTTACGCAGCGCTGTACAATTTAACATAGAAGGGCAGTCCCTGCTCAAAGAGCTTACAATCTAATGAACAAATGTACAGTTAGTCAAGTAGGGGTCATCAAATTGGGGCAGTCTAGATTTCTTGAGAGGTATAAAGGTTAGGTGCCGAAAGCAACATTGAAGAGGTGGGCTTTGAGCAAGGATTTGGGTAGGGAGGGGGCTTGGCGTAGGGGCTCGGGAAGTTGATTCCACGCATAGGGTGAGGCGAAGGCATTATTAAACATTTCTGGATATGTGTGGGGAGTTTCACAGGGGCTACATTTATGCAGCCCACGGTTTTAGGAAGGGGGTTCCCCATTTGCAAGGGAAATCCCTAAAACTAGCAATGTTGAATCACTAGTTTAATTGGGAGTTGATGGGTATCAAGTAAAGGAAACATGCCAGAAAATTAACAAAACAGAATGTTCCTAAGGCAAGTCTGAGTTAAGTGATGTGCTTGAGTGCGCAGCAGTAAGGTTAAACAAATCTTTATCTTTCATCCCTTGCTGCCCAGTGGAAATGGTTTGCAACTAAGGTCAGGCTGCGATGGAGACAGGGTAAGGCAGACAGAAATCTGAAGGTCTTGTGTCAAAGAGATAATTGCATAAATAGAATTGCAACTGTTACCCTGTGGTCCAGGTTGGACCTGAGCCTTCTGAGAAGAGGAATTGGTATTGAACTGCCTGGTATCAGGAAATTTAAGAAAGTATGCCTTATACCCAAGGGAAAAATGCAAAACCCAGAGCTCAATAACCACAGATTCTCTGCCAGATGCTTGACTTACTGAATAGGGAGGGGTCCTGCCACTGAACTTTAAGAAACCCTCCCTGGGACTATCAGGGCTGTGAAGAGGGTGCAGGGGCAGCAACTGCTCAGGAAATAAAAGAGAATTTCGCTGCTTAGAATGTTAATACAAGAATTTCCTGTTTCCACCTCTCTTCAAACTAGGGGAAATGTGAAGGCGATGGGTTAAGATACACACACACAGACAAAAAAAAACAATGGTACAGTTATTTTAAAAGTGAAGAAGCCTAACTAAACTGGACCATTAGGAACCACCTACAGCTGCAATCAAAAAATATTGATTTTGCTCTAGAATTCGTATATTTCTTTGCCTGGAGCGTCTCCATTTGCTGCCTGCACAGCAGTTACCTATGCTGTAAAATTTCAGGCTCCAATCTGTCTGTCTGTCTGTCCTCTTTTGCCCCAGCTCCAAAATAAGTACCTAATGTGTAAGCCACTGTGATTGTAACCATAGAAAGTGGATATATTTCAAATCCTATCCCCTTTCCCTTCCTTTTCATGAAGACATAAAGAATGCAAGAGGAATCCAGGAAAACTGAAACATTCCTACATTTATACAAAACATCCCCTAGTCTTCCTGGTTATTGGGCAGGAAGCTAGGGTAACCTATTAAGGAAGAAGTATGGCCATGCAACTGGAAACATAATTTGCCTCTGTTCAATGAGTGGACAATGACGATTCAAAACCTGAATGCCATCTAAGCCCCCCTGCAGGTTGACAAGCACAGAACAAATGTGAGCTGGAGTGTGCTAAAAATCTGAAATAGATAAGTGCATAAGTGTTGCCACACTGGGACAGACCAAAGGTCCGCCAAGCCCAGCATCCTGTTTCCAACAGTGGCCAATCCAGGTCACAAATACCTGGCAAGATCCCAAAAACGTACAAAACATTTTATACTGCTTATCCCAGAAATAGTGGATTTTCCCCAAGTCCATTTAATAACGGTCTATGGACTTTTCCTTTAGGAAGCTATCTAGACCTTTTTTTAAAGCCTGCTAAGCTAACCACCTTTACCACATTCTCTGGCAACGAATTCCAGAGTTTAATTACACGTTGAGTGAAGAAAAAATTTCTCCAATTCGCATTAAATAGAGAAGATTATTAACTCTGTAAGTAAATAAAAATACTGAGCAGTGTCATTTCTGACAAAAAAAATTGGATTTTATAAGTATTACTCCTCTTGGAAAAGGTCCAGCTCAAGGCAGGTTACATTCATGTCCAAAAGATATTTCTCTGCCTGTATGGGCTTAACAAGCTAAGCTGCACCTGAGGCAATGGAAGGTGAAGGTGACTTGATCAAGGTCACCAAGTGGGAGAACCAGAATTTGAAACCTGGCTTCTCTTCCACTCCACATCTTAGCCACCCACTGAAAATTAGGATCCAACTTTTCAAAACAATTGAGTACACTAAGTACGTGTTACCCCTTAATGGGCACTATGAAGTATTTTGCTACCGGGGTGAGCAAGCAGTCACATCCCTGGCGCCCATATGCTAAAAAGAGTTCAAACTGTGGACCTGATTTACTAAAGGATTTTTGATATTCTGTGTCTAGGTTAGACACAGAATATCAAAAAGTGGAGGAGTGGCCTAGTGGTTAGGGTGGTGGACTTTGATACTGAGGAACTGAGTTCAATTCCCACTCCAGGCACAGGCAGCTCCTTGTGACTCTGGGCAAGTCACTTAACCCTCCATTGCCCCATGTAAGCCGCATTGAGCCTGCCATGAGTGGGAAAGCACAGGGTACAAATGTTACAAAAAAAAAAAAAGTTGGGGGGGAGGGGAATCAGGCACAAGTAAGTGTGTTTATTTTATACACACACAAGAAAAAAAAAAAGAACAGACAAAGGCCATATGGCTTATCAGTCAGCCCCTCCACTTCTACCATGTGAGGGGCTCTACAATCCCTCCTCCCCCCCCCCCCCCCTCTTTTTATCAGAAACCCTGATAGAACAGGGTCTCTCATATTGCAGGTACAGAATAGGAATAAACTAGAAGGGAAAAGAGAATACAATTCCTTGGATCACAAAGGCTTATTTTTGAACAAAGACATGTGTTACCATTAGGAAATGATACGGTTATCAGTGGAAAGAAGGCCACAGATCGGAGCTGTGGAAGTTAGCTTAAGTTTTTTTCTAGTGGGAGGGGGCAGCCTTACCAGAGCCGGAACAAGGTTATTAGGTGCTCTCTAGGCAACCATTCAGCCCCACACCCCAGTTCAATTCATTTTCAGGCCCCTACCCCCCACCACTACCATTTTGATATTAAACTTTCCTTAATATATTCACATAATGAGACTGATTTCCAAAAGCCATTTAACTGGATAAATGGGCTAGTTAAGCCAGCCCACCCTTCCTGCTGGTACAAGTAGGCACTGTTGGTTCTTTGTGCCACTGTCAAAACCTATTGTCTTACTTCCACAGCAGCTGCTTTCTGACACCCCAGGCAGCTGCCTGGTTTGCCTAATGGTTAAGCCGGCCCTGAGCCTGCTCCTTCAAGGTGGAGTTTCCTCTAAGCATCTGGGAAAGGGCAGCTCCGGAAAATGAGACACCAGAGACTGAAATGTCTCATTTACAGAAACAAGAAAAACTAGATCTTAAGCCAAAACAGAGGGAAACAGGGCCAGGCCAGTCCAAGGAGGAAATGTTTAGAAGCCGAGCAGGAGGCAGGAAGCCAGAGTATTCAATGCTAAGTCCATCTTTGACCGGCTCAGGCTGCAATCCAGCCCCCAGCTCCTCCCTAGGACAAGCCACAATACACACAAAGAAGCTGGCTGGAATTTGTAACCGGTATTAGCACCCAGTGAAAGCTTTAACCTCTGGCTACATACTAGCCTGTGACAACCTAGTACACTGTACACTGGTCTGAGGGATTGCCCAGTTTCTCTATCTTGTTCCTGTATCTCATGATGGAGAACTAACTGTTACAGGCAGCAGCACTGAGAATCCAGGAAGTCCGGATTTGCATCTTCCAAGGTGTTTTTGTGACCTTGAGTATGTCACTTTGATGCAGCCTCAGGTACAAACTTCGATACAAGGCAGAGAAATACCCCCACTGAAGCCTGACTTTGTAACTCAGCTTCAGCTGCAATTTGGAAAGGCCAGTTATGAAGAAGGGAATAGCTGGGGTTTAATATGTAGTATAAACACAATGGGAATCTCGGTACTCTGTTGGAAGCAGGATACTGGGCTAGATGAATGGTTATTATTCTTATGTTCTCACACAATGTGGCAGCAAAACCTACAGTAGCATATCGTCAGGGGTACAATATATAACATAAGTACATAAGTAGTGCCATACTGGGAAAGACCAAAGGTCCATCTAGCCCAGCATCCTGTCACCGACAGTGGCCAATCCAGGTCAAGGGCACCTGGCACGCTCCCCAAACGTAAAAACATTCCAGACAAGTTATACCTAAAAATGAGGAATTTTTCCAGTCCATTTAATAGCGGTCTATGGACTTGTCCTTTAGGAATCTATCTAACCCCTTTTTAAACTCCGTCAAGCTAACCGCCAGTACCACGTTCTCCGGCAACGAATTCCAGAGTCTAATTACACGTTGGGTGAAGAAAAATTTTCTCCGATTCGTTTTAAATTTACCACACTGTAGCTTCAACTCATGCCCTCTAGTCCTAGTATTTTTGGATAGCGTGAACACTCTAGTGTCCAGGAATCAGACACAATGTCCTTGGGTCCACCTGACCAATGATTTCTGATCCTGACCTAAGGAAGAGAGAAATCTCCAGCCGCTAGACCTGATCGAGGCAGAGGACCGTGACACCTCTGACAGCTTAACCTGAGGGGGCAAGAGCCGCATCCTTCCCTAGGACACAGAAGGGCATTCCTAGTTCTCAAAGCTTGCATTTTAGAAAAAAAATGCGGCCCTTGTTTCTAGCTGCTTTGCACTTTTTCTTTTAACTCGTTTGATTCTTGGCGGGATATTTACTTCCTGTCTGCTTTTTTGAACTACACACAGGGCCCGTTCAGATCTTTATCTGCCGTCATCTACTATGTTACTATGTAAGTTTATTACGTTCCCTCTTTCCCTGAAACACACACACACACTTTGCATGGATTTATTGAAACGAAATATAAATAAAGCACAATCTGCCGGAAGCCCGAAACTTTTGCAAATTTTTTTTTCTTTTTTTGCTTCCACGTATTTTCCCTCCCAGGTACCGAACCGCATTACCATCACGTGACGGCAACCGGATCATATTTCCTCTTTCCCGGTTACATTTCTGAGCTTCTAGTCAGCAAATCCATTGCAAACCAGCCGGCTACACAGCCGGGAGGTGCGTCACCCCCACCTAAAGAGACTGGGCAGTGGGCACCGGATCCCGGCACGGTGGGGGTGGGTGATCACTGCAGGTACAGTTTGCAGCAGCCCGCCAAGCCCCCTCTCCATTCTCACGGGGGCTAGAAGCAGACTTGGATTCGATCAGACCGGACAACCAGAACCCCACCCCCTCCCCATCACCTCACCTTGCTGCCGGACTCCATGCTCGGCGACGACCCCCTCCTCCTCTGGTTCTAGCTCAGCAACGGAGTCTGTCCCCAGGGACTCTGCGATGGACGTGTGTAGGCGCTGTGCAGGGGGTGGGGGGGCTCTCAAGAGCTTTAAAACTCGGATCCCAGCGGTGGGGGGCGGTGTCAGATCCTGAGTGCACGTGTCCGCGGTTACTCTTCTTGCATCGGCTGCTACGCGCGTAAAGCGGCTTCGCTTTCTACCGGCCGGGAGGGAGCCCCAGCTGCTTATAGCGCGCCAGCTGGTGTGTACGCCTCGGGCGCCCTCATTGGCTGCTGGAGGCAGCGAGGCGGGGCGGGGCGGGGGTGTGTTCGGAGGGGCGGGGCTAGAACTCGATTGCGTCATATGACGCGCTGGAGGAAACGAGCGGCTGCCGTATCATCATTTCCACGCTTTGCCCGGCTCGGCTGAGTCAGAGCTGGTTTTATTGAATCCGCTGTCTGGACGTCCAAGATTTCTGTAAACAGAGCAAGACTGGGGCGGGGTGAAAAGGGCAGGGCTGCATTTTACAGGCAGCCCTAGTTTTCCCCTCTTCCTTCTCGATTACAGGCAGAGCTGCTAAGTTACCCAGTTCCAAGAGGGAGATTTGAAAGCCTCCCTAACCTAACCTTCAAACAACAATAATTGTACCTGTTATCATGAAATGATTATTATGTCACTCTGTAAGCCTGCAAATAGGTGGGAAAATGTGGGATACAAATGCAATAAATAATAATAATAATAATTTTCTGACAACCTTATCACATGGGACCTGTGGCAAAGACTTCAATGGGTAAACTCACTCCAGGACTAAAATATATACGTTCAAAACCAGGACCTGGACATAAATCTCCCTCCTGAAACTGGGTCGATGCCTTTAGATATAAAAGAGATCTCGGGGGGGGGGGGGGGGGGGGGGAGGGGGGCAGCAGGAAGGAGCACCAAAGCTGCTCCAGCTCTCTCTAAGCTGGATCCCTCTGCCCTGGAGTCCTTTTCTGATATTGTGCTTCAGGGCCCTTGAGAGAGAAGACTGTGACAGGACAGTATGTTTCTGTTCCTCTCCAAAAAGTCACTCTGGCTCATCTTCCCCATTGGAATTTTGGATTTGATTAACACCCTGGAATGGGTAACTTGGTAGCTCTGTATCCTGCTCATGGCAAGTTATATTTGCGGTATACTAGGAAACTCTGCCCTAAATTTTGGGGCTTACAGTCTAAGTTAGTACATGAGGCAAACGAAGGTGAAGTGACTTGCTCAAGGGAGGGAAGGCCCGAAGGGAGGCAATCTGTGACTGCCGCTTCGAATGCAGGGGGCCCGGAGCCGAGGAGGCAGGCAGGTGAGACCGGGGGCTGCAGCGCCGGTGGCCTGACCCCAGCGCCAGGTCCCCCTTGGAGGCCCGGGGAATTTTGTCCCCCCCTGCCCCCCGCTCTCGGCGGCCCTGGTCCCAGTATGGCCCAGGGGCGTAGCTACGTGGGGCCACGGGCCCCCACAGATTACGCCCTGGCCCCCTCTCCATTTGACCCCCCCCCCCCCCCCCGCTGCCCACCCGCCCCCTGCCCCGCCGCCACATCAGGTACCTTGTTTGCTGGTGGGGGTCCCCAATCCCCGCCAGCCGAAGAGTCTTCTTCAGCGCCGGTCGACTCCGGCGCCTTTGTTTTGTGATCATCTGTTTCTGACACCTTATGTCCTGCACCGTGCATGTAGCCCCATGCAGGATGTAAGGCGTCAGAAACAGATGATCACAAAACAAAGGCGCTGGAGTCGACCGGCGCTGAAGAAGACTCTTCGGCTGGTGGGGATTGGGGGCCCCCACCAGCAAACAAGGTACCTGATGTGGTGGTGGGGCAGGGCGCAGGCGGGTGGCGGTGGCAGCGGGGAGGGTTGCGGTTGCGGTGGTAGGGGTGGTTTGTGGCGGCGGGGAAGTTGGCGGTGGGGGGAGGTGGCTAAACAGTGCCCCCCCCCACCTCAGGCTCTGGCCCCCCTCCCACCGAGGTCTGGCTATGCCCCTGGTATGGCCATACTTATGTACTTATGTATGTACTAATGTCATTAGCACATGGGCCATTTTTAAAAATCATAACTATTAAAGAAAAAAATAGGAAATCTGGGTTTTTATGGCCTTGGTAAAAATGGCCTTAGTGTGCAGGAATGACCCACAGCTTTGTTAAAAGGACCTCTTAATATCTCTATCCCTCTGCCAGTCTACCCTTTCACCTCCCCCTCCCCCCCTTCCAGAGGAACTTGGGGGCTGAAGGAAACCCTACTGCACTGCTTAGCAGACTTTCTTGTCTTTCTCTTTCCCCTATTTTCTCAGCTTTTTTTTGTTTTGCTTTTTGTCTCTTTTATTCTTCAATTGATTTTCTTTATTTTCTCATAAATTATTTTCATCTTTCTTTTCAGTGTTGCTACCTAACCCCCCCCCCCCCCCCCCCCCCCCCCGTTCACAAAGCCACGCTACCGTCTGTCGGTGCGGTAATGCCAACACGGCCCGTTCACTTGGAATGGGCTGTGTTGGCATTGTCGCATGGCTTTGTAAACAGGGGAGTAAGACTTTTAGTCAAGTTGGAAATTCATTTATTTATTTATTGCATTTGTATCCCACATTTTCCCACCTATTTGCAGGCTCAATGTGGCTTACAGAGTTTTGTTATGTCATAGTCATTCTAGGATACTAGATACAGTTGGTAATATACAAAGGTTAAGTCAGGAGAAAAGTTTTCTTCACCCAACGTGTAATTAGACTCTGGAATTCATTGCCGGAAAATGTGGTGAAGGCGGTTAGCTTAGCAGAGTTTAAAAAGGGGTTAGACGGTTTCCTAAAGGACAAGTCCATAAACCGCTACTAAACGGACTTGGAAAAATCCAAAATTCCAGGAATAACATGTATAGAATGTTTGTACGTTTGGGAAGCTCGCCAGGTGCCCTTGGCCTGGATTGGCCGCTGTCGTGGACAGGATGCTGGGCTCGATGGACCCTTGGTCTTTTCCCAGTATGGCATTACTTATGTACTTATGGGTTAAGTAAGAGAAAAGATAAGGTAGGTTTTAGGAAGGATAGTATAGAAGGTGGATTGTCTTTTAAGGTTTTTCCTTTAGGAAGGATTATTCATTGGTATTTTTTCTTTTCTCTGCTGAAACTTTCATTGTCTCTGAGAAGCTGCTCCCCCCCCCCCTTCCTTTAGCAAAGAATAAATCTTCTTGAGCCCAATGACGTCTCTCATTCCCCTGCGAGTTGTCAAGGTGATGTGGCCATTTCTTGGCCTTCATAAATACAAAAGAAAAAGAATTGTAAGGATAAATGCGATCCATTGCCACAGTACCAGACTCCTCCCGTGCCTTCCTCTGGAAAGTGGAGATCAGGGATACTATGCTTAACTGTCAGGCAAACTGGACAGTGGCCTAGGGCAGCAGTAGTTTCTGAGGGCAAAAAGCAGCTGCAGTCAAAGAACACAATAGAGGTTCACATCCAGAAAAACTCAAAGAATCGTTTATTTTCAACCGCAGGGAGAGGAGACAGTTTTCAAACTGCCCGTTTATCTGGGTAAAGAGCTTTTGGAAACTGCCTCCATAAAGTTTTAATATTTGAATGTATAATGTTCAATTATGCACGTTTTCAAGGTTGTTCTTGGAGGTGTGGGGTTGGGTGATCATGATTGTTCTAGGAGAGGGTGAAAATTAATTCCGGAGTGTGCAAGCCTGCCATGGACCTCTAACCCTCGCACAGACCCCTTATATAGAAATCTCAGCCAGGGCCTTGGTTCCCCCTCTAAATCATTGAAAACACAGCTGTCAAGGCCTCTTAAAGCCTAATATTTTTAAGGCTTTAATATCCAAGAAGTGTAACCTCGGCACATCAGCACGCCCAGAAGTCTCGTTTCTTTTTTCTGAAATTTACTTTCTTGAATAAGTGTAGATAGTTTATTCACAGTCATTAGATGTTCAGAAGTTCCTGCCCCAAGGCAAGAGGCTTCCCAGTTCTCAGAGCTGCAAGGGTGGATGGCCAGAGAAATCTGAAGAAGGAAGCTTGTTGCAGAGATGGGAGGGTGCAGTTCAGTTGCTGGCTTTGTGCAATATCTTGAAATTCACCTCCTTCATTCTTTCTGATGTGAAAAAGATGAGTTTTCTTCAGGGGAACAGAAAGACAAGGGCTGTTGTGGTGGCAAAGATGGAGAAAGTGCCTCGTGGAGACACGGAGGTCAGGAAAAGTCCCACATAAGCCTAAGGAAGGGGAGGTAAAGAGACTAATAAGGACAGAACCTACTATCAGGTATCAGAGGTGGTACCAGAGGGCAGTCCTCGATTGGAGAGAAAGGTCATACCCAGGCTGACCCATCAGGACAGAGATAATAAGAATAATCAAGAAATGATAGCAGGTAGACAAAGGGGCCAAGCTCGGCTGAGACAAGGAGGAGGTCTTTGCAAGAGAATAGACCACTAGTAACAGACTTTACAATTGCAGAGGACTTAAATACAAATCAATACATACATCTAGCTTTTCACACATCTGTACACAACGATGGCATGAATTTCCAACCACTATAAGAAAAACACGCGACTTGATGACCTTCCGGAAACTACCGAAGACTTACTTGTTCAAAAAAGCGTACAAAATGGATCCCTCATAACGATCTGACTCCTAAACTACACCAGACACAATTTTATATTGGAACTCTTTTATTTTGCCTTTTTTATTTACACCCTAATTACTGATAATCACACCCTGTCCTGATATCATTATGTTATGTTGTTATCCGCTTACCCACTTCTTAATCAACATAATTTTCGTATGAACCTTAATAGCAATAATTCTGAAATTCTTCTCCGTTAATATCATTGCCATAATATTCCTATGCACCTTATCTGTTATATATACTCTGATTCTCTAGTCCATCAATGTGATTGTAGTAGTTGTATTATATTGTAAGCCACATTGAGCCTGCAAATAGGTGAGAAAATGTGGGATATAAATGCAGCAAAATAAATAAATAAATAAATATACAAACAAGCAAGGGTGGCTGCGATACATGTGAGACTACGTTTCACACGATGCATTGCTCATATATCTTTGCAGTGAGGACTGCAGCAGTAAACATCCTTAGAAGTGTCTGTCTGTCCTAATTAGATTGCAAGCTCTGTCGAGCAGGGACTGTCTCTTACATGTTCAGTGTACAGAACTGCGTATGACTAGTAGTGCTATAGAAATGATAATAGTAGTAGTCTTTGGGATTCCGGAATCTTGCTACTCTTTGGGATTCTACATAGAATCTTGCTACTATGGGATTCTGGAATCTTGCTACTCTTTAGGATTATGCTCTGTCAAGCAGGGACTGTCTCTTCATGTTCCAGTGTACAGCGCTGCGTATGTCTAGTAGCACTATAGAAATGATAAGTAGTAGTAGTAGTCTTTGGGATTCCGGAATCTTGCTGCTCTTTGGGATTCCGCACAGAATGTTGCTACAGTGGGATTCCAGAATCTTGCTACTCTTTGTCCTTATCCCTTATTTGTCCTGTTTGTCTGTCCTAATTAGATTGTAAGCTCTGTCGAGCAGGGACTGTTCTTCATGTTCAACTGTACAGCACTGCGTACGTCTAGTAGCGCTATAGAAATGATGAGTAGTAGTAGTAGCCTTTGGGATTCCGGAATCTTGCTGCTCTTTGGGATTCCGCACAGAATGTTGCTACAGTGGGATTCCGGAATCTTGCTGCTCTTTGGGATTCCAGAACCTTGCTACTCTTTGTCCTTATCCCTTGTTTGTCCTGTTTGTCTGTCCTAATTAGATTGTAAGCTCTGTCGAGCAGGGACTTTCTCTTCATGTTCAAGTGTACAGCGCTGCGTACGTCTAGTAGCGCTATAGAAATGATGAGTAGTAGTAGTAGCCTTTGGGATTCCGGAATCTTGCTGCTCTTTGGGATTCCGCACAGAATGTTGCTACAGTGGGATTCCAGAATCTTGCTACTCTTTGGGATTCTGCACGGAATCTTGCTACTCTTTGTCCTTATCCCTTGTTTGTCCTGTTTGTCTGTCCTAATTAGATTGTAAGCTCTGTCGAGCAGGGACTTTCTCTTCATGTTCAAGTGTACAGCGCTGTGTACGTCTAGTAGCGCTATAGAAATGATGAGTAGTAGTAGTAGCCTTTGGGATTCCGGAATCTTGCTGCTCTTTGGGATTCCGCACAGAATGTTGCTACAGTGGGATTCCAGAATCTTGCTACTCTTTGGGATTCTGCACGGAATCTTGCTACTCTTTGTCCTTATCCCTTATTTGTCCTGTTTGTCTGTCCTAATTAGATTGTAAGCTCTGTCGAGCAGGGACTGTTCTTCATGTTCAACTGTACAGCACTGCGTACGTCTAGTAGCGCTATAGAAATGATGAGTAGTAGTAGTAGCCTTTGGGATTCCGGAATCTTGCTGCTCTTTGGGATTCCGCACAGAATGTTGCTACAGTGGGATTCCGGAATCTTGCTGCTCTTTGGGATTCTGCACGGAATCTTGCTACTCTTTGTCCTTATCCCTTGTTTGTCCTGTTTGTCTGTCCTAATTAGATTGTAAGCTCTGTCGAGCAGGGACTGTCTCTTCATGTTCAAGTGTACAGCGCTGCATACGTCTAGTAGCGCTATAGAAATGATAAGTAGTAATAGGAGTCTTTGGGATTCCGGAATGTTTCTACTCTTTGGGATTCCGGAACCTTGTTACTCTTTGGGATTCCGGAATCTTGAAACTCTTTGTCGTTATCCCTTATTTGTCGTGTTTGTCTGTCCTAATTAGATTGTAAGCTCTGTCGAGCAGGGACTGTCTCTTCATGTTCAAGTGTACAGCGCTGCGAACGTCTAGTAGCGCTTTAGAACTGATAAGTAGTAGTAGAAGTGAGAATAACAGTAAAGGCATTAAAAACATTTCAGGGCCACATTATAAACTAATGTAAGGCTGTCAGGGGACAGAACAACAGCAGCAGAAAGTCTAAATCAGTGGTCTTCATGAATTTTTAACCTGGGGCACTTTGGATTCTAATGAGCTGAAGGAGAGCCATCAAATATCTTCCCATGGGGACCATGACACTGTTAACTAGTGTGTATCAATGACGTCCATCCCCACCAGCCCACCTTCAAACTTGATTGGGGGGGGGTATCCTCAAGGTTGTGAGCATTTCTAAATACATTCTCTTTTGTCTATTGAGAAATGCCTTGTCCTTCATGCATGCATTTCTTCCCCCCTCCCCATCCACTTTTTCCTTTCTGTCCTGAACCTGTGTAAGCAGGAAAACAAAATCCAGAAAAACAATGGGGGGGGGGGGGGGGTATTGGAGGCTGCCGTTTGCCCCCGGGCTTTGCTCTAAACTGTGTAATAAAGCTTTAGAAATTCAGTAACTACCAGCGAAGAATAAAATCTAACATTGTATTGTGTCTCTGGTATCTGAATTCCAATGCTGTTAAATATGTATATTTTTGATACTGTTTCACGGTACTTCTATTATTAGGTTTGAATTTACTGTTTTATTTATTGTATTTATGTTTATTCTGGGTTATTTTACTATTGATCTGCTGTTAACAAAATTGTAAATTTTATGTTAAACTGTACCTACTGTACACCGCCTTGGGTGAATCTCTTCATAAAGGCGGTTAATAAATCTCAATAAATAAATAAATCTCTTTGAGTTCAGTGTGTTATTATTGCTACAGAGACCAGGAAGAATTTCTCTGCTGGAATACACTATATGCTGTAACTATTTGCTAACACCATATCAGATTACAGGAACATTCCAGCAGCTGTTCATGACACATTTTTAAATAGAGAGAAAAATATTTACATTACTTTCCCCCATCTCATCCGAGAAGGGGCTTCTGCCGGTATCGGGAGGGTGACAAAGGCTCCATGAGGCCCGATGGTGCAGGCCGCCGGTTCTGGGAGGCAGCCAAGAGGAGGAGAGAGAACAGCGGTCCCCTTGAACCCGGAAGTGCTTCAGGCCACGGGTTGCGGCTGCACTCTGGGCCACGAAACAGTCCCAAAACTGGAGGGTGACCCAGGCACTCACTGGCGCTGCAGGCAAAGCAGAAGGCAGGCCAGCAGGGACAACCATGGCACTTCTGGTGCCACGGGTGAGCCAGCAGCCATGCATGCATGAATAGCGTGCATACATGGGAGGGAGCCAATAGGGAAGGAGAGGAGGCGGGAGCCCCATATTGGCGTGAAAATAGTGCCAATCGCAGGGTAGAAGGGGAGGAGCAGCCCTGCAAGTGGGCAGGAGCTGGGGATAAGGCTGGGCAGTTCAGACAAGCCTGGGCAGAGAGAGGGTTGCAGGCAAGCCCCAAGGAGAAGGCTGATAGAAGAAGCCCTGGGCAAGAGCAGCAGAAGGCTGCTGGTAGACTTGCCCAGGGAAGGAAGCAGGTAAGCCTAGGAAGACAGCAGGCATCAGCAAGGGGAACTTCAAGCAAGCCTAGGGGCAGAAGAAAGAGAGAGCTGCAGACTGGTCCCCCTGGAGAAAGAGAGCTGCAGACAAGCCTGAGATAGGGACTGCAAGCAAGCCTGGAAAGCCAGTGAGTCCTGGGGCAGGGCTGGGAAGAGAAGAGAAAAGTGCTGGTGTGTGAGCCATGCTGGGCTGGGAAGTACTGAACAGGGCCTGGAGGGGAGATAGCAGGCAGTAGGTGCAGAGGGGCGGGTCAGGCACAGAGAAAGCCAGAGGGGAGCTGTGCAACTGAGGCCCCCAAATCTGTGGACGAATCCCAAACCCTGAGAGAGACGTCTGGTCATGAGTGCCTGTGCCCAAGAGCCTGACTCTGAGTGCTGGCTCTGAAGAGAGAGTCTGCATCTGAGCCCTTGCCCTGAGGAAGGGAGAGACCAACCAAGAGTGCTTGTCCTGAAGAGCCTGTCTTAAAAGAAGACCCAGTCTTGGTGCCTGCTTCTGAGAAGTCTGCCTTACGTACCTGACCCCTAAGAGCCCGACCTAAGTACTTGCCGGTTGGGGGTGGGGATAGATGGAGATTCTCTTATTTCCTTTTTTATCTTTTTATTTAAATCTAGTTAGCTATATACAGAGCTTTCCTCACCAGAAGAAGACACTGACTTAGACTACAATGCATACACGAGAAGAGGGAGCCAGGGTTTTCCTTTTATTTTTATTCTTTTTTATTTTAGTTTGTTGAGTTAGTGTAGACTGCCGCTTTTTAACATATTTATAGAATGATCCTGAGATGGGAATTAGGTCATTAAATTTGCTGATGACACAAAGCTATTCAAAGTTGTTAAATGCAAGAGGATTGTGAAAAATTGGAAGAGGACCTTGCGAGACTGGGAGACCTGGGAATCCAAATGGCAGATGATGTTTAATGTGAGCAAGTGCAAAGTGATGCATGTGGGAAAGAGGAAACCAAACTACAGTGTATGATGCAAGATTCCACATTAGGAATCACCAACCAGGAAAAGGATTTAGGTGTCAACATTGATGACACCTTGAAACCCTCTGCTCAGTGTGCAGCAGCAGGTAAGAAAGCAAATAGAATGTTAGGTATTATTAGGAAAGGAATGGAAAACAAAAGTGAGGACGTTATAATACCTTTGTATCGCTCCATGGTGTGACTACACCTTGAATACTTTGTGCAATGCTGGTCACCACATCTCAAAAAGATATAGTAGAATTCGAAAAGGTGCAGAGAAGGGCAACGAAAATGATAAAGGGGATGGGATGACTTCCCTATGAGGAAAGGCTAAAGCGGCTAGGGCTCTTCAGCTTGGAGAAGAGATGGCTGAGGGGAGATATGACAGAGGTCTGTAAGATAATGAGTGGAGTGGAACGGGTAGACGTGAATCGCTTGTTTACTCTTTCCAAAAAATACTAGGACTAGGGGACATGCAATGAAGCTACTAAGTAGTATATTTAAAACAAACCAACGAAAATATTTCTTTACTCAACATGTAATTAAGCTCTGGAATTCATTGCCAGAGAATGTGATAAAAGCAGTTAGTTTAACAGGGCTTAAAAAAGGTTTGGATAATTTCCTAAAAGTCCATAAGATGGACTTGGGAAAATCCACTGCTTATTTCTAGGTTAAGCAGCACGGAATCTGTTTTACTGTTCTGGGATCCTGCCAGGTACTTGTGACCTGGATTGGCCACTGTTGGAAACAGGATACTAGGCTTGATGGACCTTCGGTCTTTCCCAGTAAGGCAACGCTTATGTTCTTAGGTTCCTTGCCCAAAGAGCTGACCACCTTTGAAAAGAGATGAGACAGAGACCAACCACCAAAGGTAACCAATGCAAGAGAGCAGAAATCTAGCAGAGATAAGAACTACCTTTTCTACACCGTGCACACGCAGACTGAGTAACAATAATAAAGCACCTCATCTGTCATTGAAGTATAAGTTTGAGCTTTATTTATTTAGATTTTGCTCACACCTTTTTCAGTAGTAGCTCAAGGTGAGTTACATTCAGGTACTCTGGATATTTCTCTGTCCCTGGAGGGCTCACAATCTAAGTTTGTACCTGAGGCAATGGAGGGTTAAGTGACTTGCCCAAGATCACAAGGAGCAGCAGTGGGATTTGAACCGGCCACCTCTGGATGGTGCTCTAACCACTAGGCCACTCCTCCACTGGCAACATTCCATCTGGAATCTCAAATAGTAGCAACATTCCAGAATCTCAAAAAGTGGCAACATTCCATGTAGAATCTTCAATAGTAGCAACATTCCATATATTTAGATTTTGCTCACACCTTTTTCAGTAGTAGCTCAAGGTGAGTCACATTCAGGTACACTGGATATTTCTCTGTCCCAGGAGGGCTCACAATCTAAGTTTGTACCTGAGGCAATGGAGGGTTAAGTGACTTTGCCCAAGATCACAAGGAGCAGCAGTGGGATTGGAACTGGCCACCTCTGGATTGCAAGACCGGCGCTCTGACCACTAGGCCACTCCTTACACAAGCACAGTCTACTTAAGAGTAATAGTATGTGAACATTTACTTTGACTGTGAACATTGGGATTTGTTACTGTGATTGTTCCGCCCTCTCACAGGGTGCTTGGCATGCAGTTTAATCTGTAGAACATCACTATGAGAAGACTCCGAACTCTTGAACCAAAATCTTCAATAATCAAACAAGGAAAAATTACTTACAGTTCAGATGCGCTGGACAACAGTTTTGCCAGTTCACAGAGAAGATATGCTGCAGACTAACTCTTACATACCCAATGGAGAGAGAAAAGGGTGTTGGGGGGGCAACTAGCCCAGCATGCACAGAGAACAAGGCAAGCCAATAAAGAAAGAGTCCCAAAGACACAGGGAGCTAGACTTGTGATCTGGATGAACCTATTACAGAGAACTACTGGATTACAGGGATTTGTAGTTCAAGGGTACAACCTTATTTTCCTGCCTCCATGCAAATGGGGGCAGAACACTGATATCCTTGAGTCTACTCAAGCGTAAATATCTTTGAATACTAGCTGAGTTTTAACATCTACTATCCAGTTAGGACACATGTTATCAAACTTAATATCGCATAATAAATAACATTTTCTCTTTGGCTGAGTGGCAGTGGCGTAGGAAGGGGGGGGGGGCGGTGGGGCGGTCCGCCCCGGGTGCACGCCGCTGGGGGGGTGTCGTCTCCGTTGGTTCCTTGCTCCCTCTGCCCCGGAACAGGTTACTTCCTGTTCCGGGGCAGAGAGAGCAAGGAACCAATGGAGCCGACGCAGTTCCCAGCGACGTGGGCTCGGGGATGGATCGGCCCTCCCGCCCGCCCCTCTCTTCCAAAGTAAGTAACAATGCGCTCCAGGAGGGGGGAAGGGTGCATGCCGAGGGGGTGCGCCGTGCTGCACCCGGGGGGGGGTGCGCAGCGGCGACCCACCCCGGGTGTCAGCCGCCCTCCCTACGGCACTGCTGAGTGGAGTTTATTTGGGGAACCCATTTGAACTGTTCTGTAAGTGTAATACACTACTCCAATACTAGGGGAGAGGGATCTTGGGGTGATAGTATCTGAGGACCTGAAGGTGACGAAACAGTGTGACAAGACGGTGGCCGTAGCTAGAAGATTGCTATGCTGTATAGAGAGAGGTGTGACCAGCAGAAGAAAAGAGGTTTTATTGCCCCTGTATAAGACGTTGGTGAGGCCCCACCTAGAGTATTGTGTTCAGTTTTGGAGGCCGTATCTTGTGAAGGATGTGAAAAAAATGGAAGCAGTGCAAAGAAAAGCTACGAGAATGGTATGGGATTTGAGTTACAAGACGTATGAGGAGAGACTTGTTGACCTGAACATGTATACTCTGGAGGAAAGGAGAAACAGGGGTGATATGATACAGACGTTCAAATATTTGAAAGGTATTAATCCGCAAACGAACCTTTTCCGGAGATGGGAAGGCGGTAGAACTAGAGGACATGAAATGAGATTGAAGGGGGGCAGACTCAAGAAAAATGTCAGGAAGTATTTTTTCACGGAGAGAGTAGTGGATGCTTGGAATGCCCTCCTGCGGGAAGTGGTGGAGATGAAAACGATAAAGGAATTCAAAAATGCGTGGGATAAACATAAAGGAATCCTGTTCAGAAGGAATGGATCCCCAGAAGCTTAGCCGAGATTGGGTGGCAGAGCCGGTGCGGGGAGGCGGGGCTGGTGGTTGGGAGGCGGGGCTAGTGCTGGGCAGACTTCTACGGTCTGTGCCCTGAAAATGGCAGATACAAATCAAGGTAAGGTATACACAAGAAGTAGCACACGTGAATTTATCTTGTTGGGCAGACTGAATGGACCGTGCAGGTCTTTTTCTGCCGTCATCTACTATGTTACTCACGTCAGGGGGGTTACAACATTACACAATTTTACTGAGTATATTTCTAATATAATATAGTTTTATTCACGTTAAGAAATTAATTACTGCTACCTATTTTATGCTGAAATGTTTGCATCAGATACGTTCTTATTTTTCTATAGATGATTTGCAAAAATTGGCTCAAGCATTGATTTTTTTCTAGAATTGATTACTGCAACTCTCTTCATTTGGGTTTGACATCTAAATCTCTGACTAAAATCCAATACCCCTCGTTTTCTTTTTTATAAAATTAACCTCCCTGTTTATTAAAAAATTATCTACAAAATTTATCACAAAATTATCTACGGTGAAGCCCCGGGACACATGACAGACTTGATTGACCTACCAACTAGAAACACATCTGAATCAACACAAACGTACCTAAATCTCCACTACCCAAGCTGCAAGGGACTCAAATACAAATCAACTTATGCATCCAATTTCTCCTACATAAGCACACAACTGTGGAACGCATTACCAAAAGCCTTGAAAACTATGAACGACCACCTAAACTTCCGGAAAACACTAAAAACTAACCTGTTTAAAAAGGCATACCCTACCGATCCAACATAAATGCCTGATATCTGCAACACAACAAAACTAAAGTACGTAATGGACATAACACAACTCTTCCGTTGTACGATTCCCTACTGTGGCTGTGCCACGTGAACTTTATCTTACCTCAACATCATTTTGTATTTGTTCACACCGGAGTCTGCAAACGCCTCTCCGGTACCATGTAAGCCACATTGAGCCTACAAATAGATGGGAAAATGTGGGATACAAATGTAACAAATTAATTAATTAATTAAGCCCCCGCTAGCGGCTGCTGCGCAGCAATACCAATACAGCTCTTTCAACGTGAATGGGCTGTGTCGGCGCTAATGCGGCTTGGTAAACAGGGGAGTGCTAGGACCGCTGCTTTTTAATATATTTATAAATGATTTAGAGATGGGAGTAACTAGCGAGGTAATTAAATTTGCTGATGACACAAAGTTATTCAAAGTCGTTAAATCACGACAGGATTGTGAAAAATTACAAGAGGACCTTACGAGACTGGGCGGTTAAATGGCAGATGACGTTTAATGTGAGCAAGTGCAAGGTGATGCATGTGGGACAAAAGAACCCGAATTATAGCTACGTCATGCAAGGTTCCATGTTAGGAGTTACGGACCAAAAAAGGGATCTGGGTGTCGTCGTCGATAATACACTGAAACCTTCTGCTCAGTGTGCTGCTGCGGCTAAGAAAGCGAATAGAATGTTGGGTATTATCAGGAAAGGTATGGAAAACAGGTGTGAGGATGTTATAATGCCGTTGTATCGCTCCATGGTGCGACCGCACCTTGAGTATTGTGTTCAATTCTGGTCGCCGCATCTCAAGAAAGATATAGTAGAATTGGAAAAGGTGCAGCGAAGGGTGACTAAAATGATAGCGGGGATGGGACGACTTCCCTATGAAGAAAGACTAAGGAGGCTAGGGCTATACAGCTTGGAGAAGAGACGGCTGAGGGGAGACATGATAGAGGTATATAAAATAATGAGTGGAGTGGAACGGGTGGATGTGAAGCGTCTGTTCACGCTTTCCAAAAATACTAGGACTAGGGGGCATGCGATGAAACTACAGTGTAGTAAATTTACAACAAATCGGAGAAACGTTTTCTTCACCCAACGCGTAATTAAACTCTGGAATTCGTTGCCAGAGAACATAGTGAAGGCGGTTAGCTTGGCAGAGTTTAAAAAGGGGTTGGACGGTTTCCTAAAGGACAAGTCCATAAACCGCTACTAAACGGACTTGGAAAACTCCAAAATTCCAGGAATAACATGTATAGAATGTTTGTACGTTTGGGAAGCTTGCCAGGTGCCCTTGGCCTGGATTGGCCGCTGTCGTGGACAGGATGCTGGGCTCGATGGACCCTTGGTCTTTTCCCAGTATGGCATTACTTATGATCATGTCGCTCCTCTGTTTCAGATTCTTCACTGGTTGCCGGTTCAGGCCAGGATTCATTTAAAGGTTCTTTGTTTGGTTTTTAAGATTGTGAATTCTTTCTGCCCAGAATATCTTTCTTCTTTAATTGCTGTCCAACCTCTCAAAAGTACAACTAGGTCTTTGCATGTTAACAACTTACAACTTCCTTCTTTTTTTTTAAACCAAGGTTAGCATCAATCTCCAGGAGACTCTTTACATTTGCAATGGTTCCCATTTGGAAAGCTCCGCCTTCAGAAATTCAGACTGAAATGAATTATCTGAGGTTTCAGAACCTACTTAAATCTTGGTTATCTATTCAATACTATTCTTAAGCTGTATTTTACCTTGATAACATTCTGGTTTTTATATTAGAAGTATGTATACTGTGTTTTTAGATTATTGTAAACTGTTCTGAGCTTTTGGGCGTGATACAGTATTTATTTATTTATTTATTTATTTATTAGGATTTATTTACTGCCTTTTTGAAGGAGTTCACTCAAGGCCGGTGTACAGTAAGAATAGATCAAACATGAGCAATAGACATTCCACTCCTGGAGTGGAGGAGTGGCCTAGTGGTTAGGGTGGTGGACTGTGGTCCTGGGGAACTGAGTTCAATTCCCACTTCAGGCACAGGCAGCTCCTTGTGACTCTGGGCAAGTCACGTAACCCTCCATTGCCCCAGGTACAAATAAGTACCTGCATACAATATGTAAGCCACATTCAGCCTGCCATGAGTGGGAAAGTGCGGGGTACAAATGTAACAAAAAAAAAATTACAGCAGTAAAAATATTCAAATAACAATACAAAGTATGGCATGGTATACTATTTACAATCACACTGAAAAAATCCTAACCAAAAGAACTTAACAACTTGTGTCTGTGTAATCTTTTACGGAGGAAAAACCTCAACGGACTCCTCATTCCAGCTCTTAGGCTCACAGCAGCAAGATAAGTGCTGGTTTAATTCATTAAATTGAAACTCCAAAACCACAGCTTCACACTCACTGTGTATAACAATGGATATAGGAACCAGTATCACTCCGAATTGGGTAAGAAACAATCAACATATAAAGTGGAGAAAAAAGGGAATTCAGTAACGCCACCCAGCCAGCCCAAAAGTATCGGACTATAAGGCGTGGGACCACCGCAGCATCATATGGCCCAAAAAAACTCCACACTTAGTTGAATGTCCAAAAAAATCAAAGTTAGACCAATGCCTATATCCAAAGTGATGAGATCACAGAATCAATCGATCTCTCAAAATATGTCTCTACTGTGTGCTTTACAATTTACAAGTTACAAGTTAGTGCTCTAATGAAGCTACCGATCACTTATCTAAATCCCACCACACTGGTGTTGCACTCTCGGTCTGTAGCTTCAGTCGTAACCCAACAGGGAGTCCCCGTTTCGCTATTGCTGCCTCAGGGGTTTCACTCGCTTGTAAAGTTTTAATTCCGATAGTCTCGTCTGCTGCCGTTACAAGACCTCTACATATTTCTGTGTCTCGTTTGCTGCACTCCGAAGATGAGCCGGTAACTAACTGTCATGTGACATCAATTTATTCACTGCTGACGTGGAACACCACCCTCTCTCTAGGCCAATCCAAGAGGAACCGTGGGAAACATGTCATCGTTCAAAACAGCCAATCGCCCCTTCCAGTGCATTCCCCCAAATTTAATTCATTAAATAACAAACAGTAAATGAGCTAGTAAGAAATGGAGGTTTTTTGCCAATGATGACAGCAAGAACTCCGTAAGAGCCTAAGAGCTGGAATGAAGATTCTGCTGAGGTTTTTTCCTCTGTAAAAGATTACACAGACACAAGTTGTTAAGTTCTTTTGGTTAGGATTTTTTCAGCGCGATTGTACTTTAAGTAAGTTGATCCTAAGGAATGCTTAAATATAGTGAGTAGGTGTTCATGCTATTTACAATGTCAACACAATACGTAATAGAACATTATATTCCGCCAGAACCGATATACTCATATCACCCCTCTCCTCAAGTCACTTCACTGGCTTCCAATCAGTTACCGCATACAATTCAAACTTCTCCTCCTTACCTACAAATGCACCCGGTCTGCGGCTCCTCACTACCTCTCTACCCTCATCTCCCCCTATGTTCCCGCCCGTAACCTCCCCTCTCAGGACAAATCTCTCTTTTCAGTAGCCTTCTCCACCACTGCCAAGTCCAGGCTCCGCTCATTCTGCCTTGCCTCACCCTATGCCTGGAACAATCTTCCTCAACCCCTACGCCAAGCCCCTCCCTACCCATCTTCAAATCTCTGCTTAAAACTCACCTCTTCAATGCTGCCTTCGGCACCTAACCTTTCGAGAAATATAGTATGCCCTATCAGACGGACTCTACACTTGTCTTTAGATTGTACACTTGTCTCCAGATTTACACCTGTCTTTTAGATTGTAAGCTCCTTGAGCAGGGACTGTCCTTCCATGTTGAATTGTACAGCGCTGTGTAACCCTAGTAGCGCTTTAGAAATGTTAAGTAGTAGTAGTAGTAGAAGAAATATATTGAACATTATAATGTTCAATATATTTCTTCTAAGTTCCTTCAATTAAGAGTAGCACACCACTTATTTTCAAATGTATACATGCCTTGGGTATTACTAAAAACATCTCACATCTTTCTGATTTGCCTCATCCTCCCCGTCCCATCTGCCCGCAACCTCGGAGTCATCTTCGACTCCTCCCTCTCCTTCTCTGCGCATATCCAACAGACTGCCAAGACCTGTCGCTTCTTCCTCTTCAACATCAGCAAAATTCGCCCTTTCCTCTCTGAGCACACCACACGAACTCTCATCCACGCTTTCATTACCTCTCGCCTTGACTGCTGCAACTTACTCCTCACCAGCCTCCCACTTAGCCATCTATTCCCCCTTCAATCTGTTCAGAACTGTGCCTCACATCTTATATTCCGCCAGAACCGATATACTCATATCACCCCTCTCCTCAAGTCACTTCACTGGCTTCCGATCAGATACTGCATACAATTCAAGCTTCTCCTCCTTACCTACAAATGCACCCGGTCTGCGGCTCCTCACTACCTCTCTACCCTCATCTCCCCCTATGTTCCCGCCCGTAACCTCCCCTCTCAGGACAAATCCCTCCTATCAGTTCCCTTCTCCACCACTGCCAACTCCAGGCTCAGCTCATTCTGCCTTGCCTCACCCATTGCCTGGAACAATCTTCCTCAACCCCTACGCCAAGCCCCCTCCCTACCCATCTTCAAATCTCTGCTTAAAACTCACCTCTTCAATGCTGCTTTCGGCACCTAACCTTTCGAGAAATATAGTATGCCCTATCAGACGGACTCTACACTTGTCTTTAGATTGTACACTTGTCTCTAGATTGTACACCTGTCTTTTAGATTGTAAGCTCCTTGAGCAGGGACTGTCCTTCCATGTTAAAATTGTACAGCGCTGCGTAACCCTAGTAGCACTTTAGAAATGTTAAGTAGTAGTAGTAGTAGTATAATTGTAAGTGAAGAGTAAAGCAAAGATGTAACATATGGATAGATAAGAAAGTAGGAAGAGTTAGACAGTAAGGTGACTGATTTAAAGAAAGTATGTAAAGATTTGCCATGTAAGACTCAACAAGATACTATGTTATTATTATTATTATTATTATGTTTTCATTTAGAATTAAAAATGTGTCCGAGCCAGACAAAAGTAGGTCACTACAAGCCACATACTGACTGAGTAATAAGATACGGAAAAACAATCAGTGTCAAAGTTCTCTGGTCCATAGAAGGAAGTGGGACGGCAGGGAAGTAGGAAGGAGAATGCTGGTGATAAGACAGCATCAGCCAGAACGCCTATGTGCAACTGAGCATGTAACAGTGTCTATGACTAACGTCTGACTTTCTCTGCTTTAGTAAACACAAACTTCCTAGTAAGACAATCGTTCTGCCTCTAACTGAGAAACATATCTGACACAAGAGAAGGGATTTCTCATTGCTTGACTCAGCTTCTCCTTCCTGGCTAGTTGAGATTCTTCTCTCTCTCTGGCCCCTCTTTCCACCCCTCACCCTGTTCAGTTGTCTGACATGCATCCAAAATATCTTCATTGCTTCCTGTCCTCCCCTCATGTCTACTTGTGTTTATTATAGTGTAACCTGGGCTGGTTATGACCATCGGATGGGCTACACAAATGTATTTATTTGGACTGCGTTGGAGGCAGAACCGGAACTAAGCAGAGCTAGAAGGCCACCTGGCAAAGAACCCACTGGCTCAGCAAGCTTCTCACAGTCCAAAAAGTAATCCACACAGCCGGACAAATTCCAAACTACCTCATTCTGCATTTCCCTAACTGGAAGAATATCAGTTACAAGTCTATAATTACCTGCGGCTTTTCTTATTTAGGCACAAAATGGTGGACCTCTTTTCCAAGAGAGATAACATAGCGATAACTACCTGTCCTTCTGCAAATCCCTAAAAACTTTCCTGATCATAAAGTTTTTATCTCAAGAGACTAATTCATTTCCGTATTTCCATCGACCATCATGACCCTGCCCTAGTTGTAAAATTGTTCGCTCTCTTCGTAATCTTCAAAATCTCACTCATTGTAATTCAACTTTTGTAATGCATGTAAGCCACCTTGAACCGAAATAGCTGGGAAACATGTGCCTTAACTATTTTACATGACAACACAAACAGAGGGTTCAAAGCACAAAAACGATGTCCAGGGAACAAAAAAAAAAGTACCAGGAGCCCTTCACAAGGAAAACAACGCACAACGTTTAGTCACGATTGAAGAAGCTACGATGCTGAGTGTAGAAAGTTGGCTCGTTGTGCACTGTTTTGCTTGCAGGTGTCCCCTTTCTTAGACAATCCGAATCGAACCCCTGACGCGGGCACTTAGCACCGAAACACGGCCCGTGTCGGGTCAATGGTACAAGTTTTATATACAGGATACACAGTGTGCAAAAGGATAACAAGTCCATCGAAAGCATGAGCAATTACACTTTTCAGTATTCTCCTTCCTAATTCTCCTTGCTTACTAGTTGAAGTTCTTAACGTAAAGCTCATATCGAAGGCTTTACCTTGGTCCAGATGTTGATCTAGCTGAGTGGCATAGCATTTCTTCTCCTTTAGGTCTTTCACACATGGGGTGGTGGAAGACAGGGTCCCTGTATCTGTGCTCCCTGAAATAGTCCAGCAGCTTTATAGGCTCCGTGGCTGAATCCCACTCCTGATACGTTGGGTTTAAGACTATGCCAGTCTAAGCCCTTCCGTTTGGGATGGAAGAAGATGCTGCAGCTTGGGGGGGTTCAAATATACTTTAGTCCCCTTGCATTTATTTTAGGGGAATGGCCAGGGACTCTGCCAATCCCTGGTCCCTTTGCATAGAGGGTGCTCCGGTCAAACCTAAGACGATGACCGCCCCCTGGCCTGAGTATTTATAAAAGCCCTATTAGATTGTATCCTCCTTCCCTATGAGTAAGACAGAAGAGCACAGCCCTCGTTCTGGAAATTGTAGGGATCAATGAAAGGTCAGAGCTGCTTCTGTTTTGGACAGTGCTAGGCAGAACTTTAGCCACCTCTGCAATAGGATGAAACGATTATTTGGCTTTAATTTCTGCTGATACTTTGTTACTTTTTTGTAAGAATCATGTGACCTGGAAGAGCCTGAACTTGTTAGCACTCATGGGCTGATGATCAAAAGGATATACTGGGCAGGGCTGGGCACCACCATTTTTGAGGCGGTGCCAGTGGAAGAGGAAGGAGACCACCTCCCTCCTCCAATGAAGTTAGGGGGTGGGGAAGGGCCGCTAGACTATCAGGTGAGGGGGATTGACCCGTGGCCCACTGGGCCACCAGGAACATCTGAGGGGATGCTGGGGGGGGGGGGTTAGGGGGGCTGGAGACCACCGGATCTCCTGGCCCCCCGAACTTTTGTCAGACCTCCAGACCCCATTTCGCTTGGCTCGGGATAGGGGTAGGGGTCTGGTGGTCCCATGGACTGGAGGTCCATGTGTTTGACAGGTCTGGGCTTTTGACAGCCCAGACCTGTCAAACAAGTGCGGGAGGATTCAGGCACAATCCTCTCGCACTTCTACCCTATGATCAGAGAAAATAGCATGCTTAAATTTGCATACTATTATCCCTGATCATAGGGGCGGTAATGCCCCGCGCTGTTCCGGCGCTATTTTTAGAGCGCTGTTGGGAACAGTGCAGGGCTTTCAATCATCTGCCCATCAGCTGGTAAGCAAGGTTAATACCTGGATGGGGGGCCAGTGAGGGCAAGGTGCTGTGAACTTTATAAGGCAATAGGGAAGGGGAGGGGCTATTTAAATCGCTTCGAATATCAGCCGGTAAGTTTGTAGCTGAGGTGGTGGAGGGTGAAGTGACTCAACGAAGATCACTAAGAACTGTGGGGGAGATTTGAACCCTGGCGTCCCTGGTCCCAATACTCAAATCCCGCTGCTGCTCCTTGTGATCTTGGGCAAGTCACTTAACCCTCCATTGCCTCAGGTACAAACTTAGATTGTGAGCCCTCCTGGGAGAGAGAAATATCCAGAGTACCTGAATGTAACTCACCTTGAGCTACTACTGAAAAAGCTGTGAGCAAAATCTAAATAAATAAAGATTAAGCTAATCCTCCGACAGAAAACCTTTGCACCTCAGAGCTGGACCAAAAAGACAGAACTGACACATCCGAAGGTTCTCTTTTTTTAATTTCCTCTCATGACCAGACCTTCCGCCTTAAGGTTGCAGTGCCTCAGAGGGACAGCTGTGGATCAGACTGAGCAGGATGGAAACACTTTAACCTACTCCTTGAAGCTCCAGGGGAACAACTGATTAACAGACTGGCAATCCTTTTCTCCTACTCCTCCCATAGTCCCTTGAGAGGGAACTAAGTCTCTGGTGGGTCTCAGGGTGGGGTTCCCCATTTACTACTCTCCTATGTCTTCTGAAGCATCAATAATTTGGATTTGCTCACCCCTTTTTCAGTGGTAACTCAAGGTGAGTTACATTCAGGTACACTGGGTACTTTCCTGTCCCAGGAGGGCTCACAATCTAAGTTTGTACGTGAGGCAATGGAGGGTTAAGTGACTTGCCCAAGATCACAAGGAGCAGCAGTGGGATTTGAACTGGCCACCTCTGGATTGCAAGACCAGAGCTCTAACTAGTAAGCCACCCTTCCACTAGCAACATTCCATGTAGAATCTCAAATAGTAGCAATGTTCAATGTTCCACTGCACTAACCACTAGGCTACTCCTCCACTAGCAACATTCCATGTAGAAGCCTGCCCTTGCAGATCAGCAATGCGGCCGCGCAGGCTTCTGTTTCTGTGAGTCTGACGTCCTGTGCAGGACGTCAGACTCACAGAAACAGAAGCCTGCGCGGCCACGTTGCTGATCTGCAAGGGCAGGCTTCTACATGGAATGTTGCTAGTGGAATAGCAACATTAACATTCCATGTAGAATCTCAAATAGTAGCAACATTCCATGTTCTACTGCAGTAACCACTAGGCCACTCCTCCACTCAGCAACATTCCATGTAGAATCTTCAATATTTATTTATTTATTTATTTATTTAGATTTTGCTCACACCTTTTTCAGTAGTAGCTCAAGGTGAGTTACATTCAGGTACTCTGGATATTTCTCTGTCCCTGGAGGGCTCACAATCTAAGTTTGTACCTGAGGCAACGGAGTGTTAAGTGACTTGCCCAAGATCACAAGGAGCAGCAGTGGGATTTGAACTGAGAACCCCTGGATGTCAAACCTGGTGCTCTAACCACTAGGCTACTCCTGCACTCAACAATCATGATCATCACACAAGCATAATTGGGTGCTAACAACCAGTTCTTGATATTAATTGGCACTCATTAAAAAATTTGCACCCGCATCTAGCTACGTGTTATTTCATAAGGCACAGCATCTCTCATAGCGTGTATCCCAAAAGGGGGCGTGGCCATGAGCGTGTCAGGGTATTCTGAAAAAGTTGCGTGCGGAATTACAGAATACTGGCTATCCTCGCCTAATGGGCGCTGGCATTTTCACCAGGTTTCAGCCAGCGTAAATCCGGCACCCAAAATTTATGCGCAGGATCCACACTAAACGCTATTCTGCGTAAGATACACACCCTTTATTGAACAGCATCATTTCTAGAATTCTCTCCTAAGTGTTCAGTTGTACATACGAGTTGTATAGAATTAGAGGGTTACTCTCCGACGCTTCCTCATCAATTAACAGGGGTGGGCAGGTAGTAGAAAACTAATTAACGTAATTCAAAACAGACAACCCGATGAGCCACTGATCAAAAATCGACAGGGTGATGTGTGTAAGAGAGAAAGAGAGGTGGAGAGATGAAAGACTGATGTTTAGCCCTCTCCTCAAGTCACTTCATTGGCTTCCTATCCGTTTCCACATACAGTTCAAACTCCTTTTATTGACCTATAAGTGCATTCACTCTGCAGCTCCTCAGTACCTCTCCACTCTCATCTCTCCCTACATTCCTCCCCGGGGACTCCGTTCACTGGGTAAATCTCTCTTATCTGCACCCTTCTCCTCCACTGCTAACTCCAGACTCCGTTCCTTTTATCTTGCTGCACCATATGCCTGAAATAGACTTCCTGAGCCGGTACGTCACGCTCCATCTCTGACCGTCTTCAAATTCAAGCTAAAAGCCCACCTTTTTGATGCTGCTTTTAACTCCTAACCCTTGTTCACTTGTTCAGAACCCTTATTTTATCATCCTCACTTTAATATTCCCTTATCTCTTGTTTGTCCTGTTTGTCTGTCCTAATTAGATTGTAAGCTCTGTGAGCAGGGACTGTCTCTTCATGTTCAAGTGTACAGCGCTGCGTACGTCTAGTAGCACTATAGAAATGATAAGTAGTAGCAGTAGTCTTTGGGATTCCGGAATCTTGCTGCTCTTTGGAATTTCGCACAGAATGTTGCTACAGTGGGATTCCAGAATCTTGCTACTCTTTGGGATTCCGGAATCTTGCTACTCTGGGATTCCGGAATCTTGCTACTCTTTGTCCTTATCCCTTATTTGTCCTGTTTGTCTGGCCTAATTAGATTGTAAGCTCTGTCGAGCAGGGACTGTCACTTCATGTTCAAGTGTACAGCGCTGTGTACGTCTAGTAGCGCTATAGAAATGATAAGTAGTAGTAGTAGTAATGTTGCAGTAAGACCAGAAGTCTCCTGCTATTATCCACTTTATTTCTGAAAACAGACGAAATTGCTTTTATTTTTTTTTTCTTGTGCTGTCCTTTACATTCTGTCAAGTCTTACAGGAGAGGCTTGTAATGCATTTTAACTTATATCTCCTCAGACTCATCAATGGTAGGACCTCTTTGCTTCTGCAGAAACAACAGGCTCTCATTATAGAAACTCCGTAAATAGTCACAGAATCTGCAGACATATTACCAGCAGCACACAGGCCTCTCTGATGTGGTTCTTGTGGCGAGGGCGCCTCAGGTCACAGGGTGATCACACTTTGAGCTCAGTGCATGCCGCACTAGTACGAGTGATACGTGACTTTTGCACCTAACTTCCAGGGGCTGCAGATGACATGGAGAGGAAATTTACCCTGACTGGCTGCTGCTTCTCTCGGGGGCCGGGTTTGCCTATTCTGAAGAAAGGCAAAAGTGAATGACTTCGAGTGCTTTTCAACCTTTTTTTTCCATTATGACACATCTGAAAGACAATGTTCACGTCTGTGACACACCGAACACTACAGTTCATGTCTGAACAAAAAAAACAACAACAAAACAAAATCCTTTATACTTGGTGTCCAGAAAAAAACGAGACCCCTTCTATAGTTTCAAAATACTTTGCAATTGTTTAAACATTTAGTATTACCTTTGAGAATACATTGATATAATGGGGGGGGGGGGGGGGGGGGTTCTCAGTTAATTCATAATTTGTGTTCAAAGTGTCCCTCCTTCAACTCTGACAAATTCACAAAGTCTTTGATGGCAACTCACTAAACACTAAGTTGCTCAAACAGATCTTAATGGTCACTTGAAATGATATTTTTAAAATAGGGATCATCCAGTTTTTACTACATCTTGCAGCAGCACCTGTCAAATATTAGTAATCATTTTTTTTAATAATAGTACATTTGTTTTTTGGGGGGGGTTATTTGGATAGATGTTGGGGGGGGTCCTGTTTTTATTAGTAAAAATGATGCAAAGAAAGATGATGACAGCTGGGTGGGGGAGAGCAGACTTGCAACATTTCCAGTTGGGGCTACTTCTAGCAGTGAAGCATTGTGGGTAATGCTGAAGCAGAAAGGACCAGTTATGTGGATTTCAAGTACCTGATTCCCTACAGGGCCACCGAGAGGGGGGGGGGCAGGGAGGAAAATTCCTCGGGCCCGGCCTCCAAGGGGGGCCCGGTGCTGGGGGGTCTCTCTCCTGCTCCTGAAGAAAACTCCTGGAGAGGAGCAGACACAGCAGGGCTTCGGGCCAGAGCCTCTGTTTTGGCTGGCGGGGGTCCCCCCCCCCCAGGCCCCACCAACAGAAGAAGTCTTCCTCCAGTGCTGCCCATCACTCTGCCTCATTACCTGCCAAGCGGCTGCTTTTCCCCTCAGGCCGTCCATGCTCGGGGTTTTGAAACTGAGCATGCACGACGTGAGAGCAAAAGCAGCCACAGGGCAGGCAATTACTACTACTACTACTACTACTATTTAGCATTTCTATAGCGCTACAAGGCATACGCAGCGCTGCACAAACATAGAAGAAAGACAGTCCCTGCTCAAAGAGCTTACAATCTAATAGACAAAAAATAAATAAAGTAAGCAAATCAAATCAATTAATGTGAACGGGAAGGAAGAGAGGAGGGTAGGTGGAGGTGAGTGGTTACAAGTGGTTACGAGTCAAAAGCAATGTTAAAGAGGTGGGCTTTCAGTCTAGATTTAAAGGTGGCCAAGGATGGGGCAAGACGTAGGGGCTCAGGAAGTTTATTCCAGGCGTAGGGTGCAGCGAGACAGAAGGCGCGAAGTCTGGAGTTGGCAGTAGTGGAGAAGGGAACAGATAAGAAGGATTTATCCATGGAGCGGAGTGCACGGGAAGGGGTGTAGGGAAGGACGAGTGTGGAGAGATACTGGGGAGCAGCAGAGTGAGTACATGTATAGGTTAGTAGAAGAAGTTTGAACAGGATGCGAAAACGGATAGGGAGCCAGTGAAGGGTCTTGAGGAGAGGGGTAGTATGAGTAAAGCGACCCTGGCGGAAGATGAGACGGGCAGCAGAGTTTTGAACCGACTGGAGAGGGGAGAGGTGACTAAGTGGGAGGCCAGCAAGAAGCAGATTGCAGTAGTCTAAACGAGAGGTGACAAGGGTGTGGATGAGGGTTTTGGTAGAAAATAAACATTTAGTATTACAGAAGGATCTTGGTCAGCATGATGATAATAAAACAAAGTAACAGTATACAAGCAGATATTATTTCTCTTGTCTTCTCTGTCTTTTTACACCACAGTTTTCTTTTTATAAATCAGAGCACATAGCGGAGTGTCAAATTATGCCATTTTGGGATGTAGGAGGTGACAACATTCTTAGTAGACTGCCCTGGCCACAAAAACCTCCCAGAAGAGCAGTGGACTTCACCTAAAAACTTCCAGGGAGGTACACTGTTACTCCCTTATATTGTATATTGAGCCCTCCAAAACCCACCAAAAACCTACTGTATTTAACTGTGCAGCACTACAATAGCCCTTATGCCGGTAATTGGGAAGCAAAACCGGTGCTGGGCAGACTCCTATGGTCTGCACCCTGATCGTGGCAGCATAGATATGGATGGGCTGGAGTGTAAATTTTAAGGGGCTTTGACGTTAGCTGGGCAGACTTTTATGGTCTGTGCCCTGTGAAAGGCAAGGACAAATCAAACTCGGGTATAAAGTATCACATACCATGTAAAATGAGTTTATCTTGTTGGGCAGAGTGGATGGGACTGTATAGGTCTTTATCTGCTGTCATTTACTATGTTACTATGTTACTCTTTGGAGTTCTACATGGAATGTTGCTACTAATTGGGATTCCGGAATCTTGTAACTCTTTAGGATTCCAGAATCTTCAGAACTTTTAGTACAAGAAGAGTGGTGAGCAGACTTCTACGGTCTGTGCCCTGAGAATGTGAAGGACAAATCAAACTTGGGTATACGTATGTAAAATGAGTTTATCTTGTTGAGCAGACTGGATGGACCGTACAGGTCTTTATCTGCCGTCATTTACTATGTTACTATGGTGTCACCTAGATGCAGGTACAGTAGGTTTTTGGTGGGCTTTAGAGGGCTCAATATACAATATAAGGGAGCAACAGTAAGATATGTACCTGGAAGGTTTTAGGTGAAGAGTGGAGGAGTGGCCTAGTGGTTAGGGTGGTGGACTTTGGTCCTGGGGAACTGAGTTCAATTCCCACTTCAGGCACAGGCAGCTCCTTGTGACTCTGGGCAAGTCACTTAACCCTCCATTGCCCCATGTAAGCCGCATTGAGCCTGCCATGAGTAGGAAAGTGCAGGGTACAAATGTAACAAAAAATAAAATAGATACTATTGGAGATTCTACATGGAATGTTGCTACTATTGGAGATTCAACATGGAATGTTGCTATTCCACTAGCAACATTCCATGTAGAAGGCTGCGCAGGCTTCTGTTTCTGTGAGTCTGACGTCCTGCACATACGTGCAGGACGTCAGACTCACAGAAGCAGAAGCCTGCGCGGCCACATTGGTGATCTGCAAGGGCCGACTTCTACATGGAATGTTGCTAGTGGAATAGCAACATTCCATGTAGAATCTCAAATAGTAGCAACAGTGGAGGAGTGGCCTAGTGGTTAGGGTGGTGGACTTTGGTCCTGAGGAACTGAGTTTGATTCCCGGCACAGGCAGCTCCTTGTGACTCTGGGCAAGTCACTTAACCCTCCATTGCCCCATGTAAGCTGCATTGAGCCTGCCATGAGTGGGAAAGCGCAGGGTACAAATGTAACAAAAAAAACCAAAACAAAAGTCCACTGCAGTGTCCCAGTGCTCTTCTGGGAGGTTTGTATGGCCAGTCTACCATCCCAATGGCTCAATTATGTGCATTTTTCACTTGAACTTTTTTTTTTTTAATGGGCCAAAAAGATAGACGCACTGAGCACAAAAATATCTAGGGGCCATTTTCAAAACAAGAAGATAAATGTTTTTCTGTTTCGAAAATCTCTATATTTACTACCTGAATTTTGGACATTTTGAGCAAAAATGTCCAAAGTCAGATTTAAACGTCATATCGAAAATGCCCCCCCCCCCCTTTATGTTTCCTGGCAATAATTGCCAAGTTGTTAAATGATTGGAAATAAAAAGTTAAAAGAAAAAAGTGGGGTTTCATACATCAGATGCGCTATACACATTTTCCCATAGAAACAATCTAGGTCTGATTCACTGAGGAGTTTTTTTTTCCCTAATTCCGTCTGTACTGGAGAAAATCCTTTGGCTCTTCTGGTAAAAGAAATGATTAATTCTTAATGTTCTGGATTCCTTTTTTTAGCATGCAGTATGACCTACACTTTGAAGACCTGAGGCCATGGCCTGAGCAATATTTTGCACAGCACAACACAGGCTTGGGGGGAGGGGGGGGAGAGAGAAGGCTGGAGACTGCTTTCTTTGGTGTGTTCTACTCAGGGTTGCCAGATGGGCGGTTTTCCCGCCCAATTGGGCGGTTTTCCGCAACCCGCCGCGGGAAATTTTTGCCTGCGGCGGGTTGCGGTTTTTTGGGCTGCTTTTTGGGCTTCAGGGCGGTTTTTTGGGCGGCTTTTTCGGCCGCGGGGGGCGGGGTTAGTGACGTGTTTGGGCGGGGTTAGTGACATTTTGGGCGGGGTTAGTGATGTGGGAGGCGGGGCCGATGACAGGGGAGGCGGGGCCGGTGACAGCGGGGGCGGGGTTGATGACGGCGGGGGCAGAGGTGATGACGCGGGGGTGGGGGTGTCAGGGGCGGGGTTTGAGTTTGGGCGGGTTTTGGGCGGTTTTTATGCCGGATTGGGTGGGAAAAAAATTTTCCACCTGGCAACACTGTTTCTACTACCCCTGATGCAGCCTTGGCTACTGTCTGTCATTGCTGCCTGAGATGGGGCTACGTTTATTCCTCTCTGACCTATCTTGCTGTATTTTCCAAGGTTCCTCTGCATGTCAGCACATCAGTCATGTGCTACCATCACATAATGATCTATGGAAGGCAGTCTAATTAAGAGTCTTTCTGCTAAATAAAAAAAAAAAAATGCACTGCAAATGTTCCTAAAATAGCTTTTCCCCTTCTGGCCTAGAGGGGCTTCACTGGTCACTGGTTCCAATTCTCAGCTACTATCTCTGGAATTTCAATTGTTTAAATGCCACATCACATTCCACTTCCCATAACTGAAAGCTGAAATCTCTGCCTTGCTACCAAGTACAATAAACAGCCCCTCTCCCTGACCTTGTGTTTGACCTTAGCAAGCCTCTCAGAGTGTCCACTGCCTGACCTTATACATAAAGACGGATGCACTAAGGGGCCCTTTACTAAGTGCTGTTAAACATGTATGTTTTTGATACTGTTTCACGATAATTCTATTATTAGGTTTGAATTTACTGGTTTCAAGTTTACCCTCATTTATTGTATTTATGTTTATTCTTAGTTATTTTATTATTGTTATGCTCTTAAAATTGTTAAGTTTTATGTTAAACTTTACCTGCTGTGCCACCACCTTGGGTGAATCTCTTCATAAAGACGGTTAATAAATCCCAATAAATAAATAAATAAATCACGCTGTCTCCATAACCTTATTCCTTACATATATGCCGATGATGTAACGATATATATTCCTTTCAAACAAGACATTAATGAAATCACCAACGAAATCAACCAAAGTCTACACATCATGAACACCTGGGCAGATGCATTCCGATTGAAACTGAACGCAGAAAAAACTCAATGCCTCATACTTACCTCCCAATACAACACGAATAAATTTACCGCTATTAACACACCTAAACTAAATCTGCTAATCTCAGAAACTTTAAAAATCCTCGGAGTCACTATTGACCGCCACCTAACACTTGAGACTCACGCGAACAACACAACCAAAAAGATGTTCTACTCCATGTGGAAATTGAAAAGAATAAGACCATTCTTTCCAAGATCTGTCTTCCGCAGCCTAGTACAATCACTCGTACTCAGTCATCTGGACTACTGCAACTCACTATACGCGGGCTGCAAAGAGCAAATACTGAGGAAACTTCAAACAGCCCAGAATACAGCAGCCAGACTCATCTTCAGAAAACCAAAATACGAAAGTGCTAAACCCTTACGTGAGAAACTACACTGGCTCCCACTCAAGGAACGTATCACCTTTAAATTATGCACCTTAGTTCACAAAATCATTCACGGTGAAGCCCCTGCATACATGTCTGATTTAATAGACTTGCCACCCAGAAACGCTAAAAGATCATCTCGAACTTTCCTCAATCTCCACTTCCCTAAGTGCAAAGGCATAAAATACAAAGTACTGCATGCATCAACCTTCCCTTATATGAGCACGCAATTCTGGAATACACTACCATGCAACCTGAAAACGATCTACGAACTAACCGACTTCTGCAAACTATTGAAGACTCATCTCTTTGAGAAACTGTACTGCAAGGATCAAAACACATGAAACACATACACACTAATAGAAAAGCACCAATACACTCTCTTCTGAATTCTCTCCCCCCCCCGTATTTTCACCACACTTAAAACTCTACCCACAGATAAAATTGTTATACCCTAATGTTCTCTTGCTATTGTTTATCGCCCTATCATTTCCCCATTGTTACATTCCATTGTTCTATTCCCCAAATGATGTTTTGACTTTGACTTTGTCTTCCCATAACTCTTCACAATGTAACTCATAATCGTACTTTAACAAATTGTACCTCCATCATTCACAATATATTGTAAGCCACACTGAGCCCGCAAATAGGTGGGAAAATGTGGGATACAAATGCAATAAATAAATAAATATCTTTAGCACTACACAATTCCTGTGCTGACAGTTGCCCACTTCACCCTTCTACCTCCAAGCCAAATGTAAATGGAAGCCATGGACCTGGAACTTGGACACTGAGAAAGATAAGTGATCTACAATACACTACCAGCATTCTCAATACCTGCCAACTTAATATCAGTATGTCTTGTTGAGAACTATCTATGGCTTGATTTAGATAATTTATAAGATTCTTTAACAAGCAACGATAGAAATATCTTACTCAATCTGCTGCCCCTCACTACCTCTCTACCCTCATCTCCCCTTATGTTCCCACCCGAAACCTCCGTTCACAGGACAAATCCCTCCTCTCAGTACCCTTCTCCACCACTGCCAACTCCAGGCTCCGCCCATTCTGCCTCGCCTCACCCTATGCCTGGAACAACCTTCCTGAGCCCCTACGTCAAGCCCCCTCCCTGCCCATCTTCAAGTCTCTGCTTAAAACCCACCTCTTCAATGCTGCCTTCGGCACCTAACTGTTACCTTCAGGATATCTGGACTGCCCCAAATTGACTGCCCCCATCGTATCGTTTACTCACTTGTCCTTTAGATTGTAAGCTCTTTGAGCAGGGCCTGTCCTTTTATGTTAAATTGTACAGCGCTGCGTAACCCTAGCAGCGCTATAGAAATGTTAAGTAGTAGTAGTAAGTAGTAAATAGGAACATTAAAAGACTTGGAAGGTTTTTTCTGGCCAATGATGAAGAGAGGGTCAACGATCCGGATTAGCTCATTTGAAGACATTTATTGAAAGAGATCTTTGAGGCCTTTTTTCCTTCCTAACCAAAAAATCTTTATAAAGATTTTGGCAAGGACTATAATATTTAGTGGGATACGTCTAAATTTTCTGTTATCTTGCGATTATTGCTTCCCACGCCCATTAATATACGACCAGAATTGAACACAATATTTGAGGTGCGGTCTCACCATGGACCGATACAAAGGCACTATAACGTCCTCACTTTTGTTTTCCATTCCTTCCCTAATAATACCTAACATTCTATTTGCTTTCTTAGCCGCCGCAGCACACTGAGCAGAGCATTTCAACGTATCATCAACAGCGAAGCCGAGATCCCTTTCATGGTCGGTGGCTCCTAACGTGGAACCTTGCATTACGTAGCTATAGCTTGAGTTCCTCTTTCCCACATGCATCGCTTTGCACTTGCTCACATTAAACGTCATCTGTCATTTAGACGCCCACTCTCCCAGTCTCGTAATTGTTCACAATCCTCTCGCAATTTAACAACTTTGAATAACTTTGTGACGTCAGCAAATTTAATTACCTCACTAGTTATTTCCATCTCTAAATCATTTATAAATATGTTAAAAAGCAGCGGTCCCAGCACAGATTTGGCGCCTGTTGGCATGGGAGTCCAAGGCAGTTGGACTTTGGTGAAGAGTACCAGTTGACTGGCTTTTTGTCAATTATAGTGCTATCATTATTCCAAATCAACATATTGTAAACCTTACTAGATTTATATTAATTTTCAGATAGTTATAAATGAGTAACAATTGCATTTATTTTTTATTTATTTAGATTTTGCTCACACCTTTTTCAGTAGTAGCTCAAGGTGAGTTACATTCAGGTACTCTGGATATTTCTCTGTTCCAGGAGAGCTCACAATCTAAGTTTGTACCTGAGGCAACGGAGGGTTAAGTGACTTGCCCAAGATCACAAGGAACAGCAGTGGGATTTGAACTGGCCACTTCTGGATTGCAAGACCAGTGCTCTAACCACTAGGCCACTCCTCCGCTTGTTATTCTTTAGGGTTCTACATGGAATGTTGCTACTGTTTGAGATTCTGCATGGAATCTTGTCACTCTTTAGGATTCCAGAATCTTGATATTCTTTGGGGTTCTACATGGAATGTTGCTATTCTTTGAGATTCTGAATGGAATCTTTGTTTATTTAGATTTTGCTCACACCTTTTTCAGTAGTAGCTCAAGGTGAGTTACATTCAGGTACATGGGATATTTCTCCGTCCCTGGAGAGCGCACAATATAAGATCACAAGGAGCAGCGGTGGGATTTGAACCGGCCACCTCTGGATGTCAAGACCGGTGCTCTGACCCCTCAGCAGCAAAAATGCTAATGTAAGTCTAAGTGCTTTGAAAATACGCGCACTCCACATCTTTTAATGAATTTTGTAGTTTGATATTTTTATCTATGGTTTCTTGTAATGAATGGCCAAAGTGAATACCTAAATGAGGATAGGGAAAAGGGGCTAATGAGTAATAATATACGAGGGGCTGACTTGGGACTGGTATAGAGAAGCAAATCATCAGCATAAAGTGATAATTTTGTAACCAGAAATATTTGGATCTTGTCTTAAAGCTACTGTTAATGGTTCAATGGCCAAATTAAATAATAATGGGGGTTATGGACACCCTTGTCTAGTACCCCTGGTATAGTTTGAAGATGGGGGCTCAACACTGAATTCTATCATTTAAATTAAACCTGATTAGAGTGGAGGAGTGGCCTAGTGGTTAGGGTGGTGGACTTTGGTCCTGAGGAACTGAGTTCGATTCCCACTTCAGGCACAGGCAGCTCCTTGTGACTCTGGGCAAGTCACTTAACCCTCCATTGCCCCATGTAAGCCGCATTGAGCCTGCCATGAGTGGGAAAGCGCAGGGTACAAATGTAACAAAAATAAAATAGATACTATTGGAGATTCTACATGGAATGTTGCTACTATTGGAGATTCTACATGGAATGTTGCTATTCCACTAGCAACATTCCATGTAGAAGGCTGCGCAGGCTTTTCTTTCTGTGAGTCTGACGTCCAGCTCCTTGTGACTCTGGGCAAGTCACTTAACCCTCCATTGCCCCATGTAAGCCGCATTGAGCCTGCCATGAGTGGGAAAGCGCGGGGTACAAATGTAAATAAAATAATGGGGGTTATGGACACCCTTGTCTAGTACCCCTGGTATATTTTGAAGATGGGGGCTCAACACTGAATTCTATCATTTAAATGAAACCTGATTATACTCAGGGGGGGTTTTCGCATTTATAATTGACTATATCAATATGTATATTTTACATTGTGTTCTTCTGTATGTTTTTGTTTTAAGTCATTTTGTGTGGGTTAATATTAATCAGCTGTGGAAGAAAACATTATTCAAAATGAGGCAGCTACGTCTAATCCAAATGTTAGTCCTACCTCACTTGGATTAAGTGTCAATATCAGAAAAAAATTACAAATCATACAGAATACAGCTGCAAGACTAATATATTCTGAAATTCTTACTCCATTAATATGATTGCCATAATATTCTTATGCACCTTATCTGTTATCTATATTCTGATTTTCTTATTCCATCAATGTGATTATTGTTGTATTATATTGTAAGCCACATTGAGCCTGCAAATAGGTGGGAAAATGTGGGATATAAATGCAGCAAATCCTATATAATAAAACTCACCCTCAACGTTCTGAGGACACTGACGTCACTGTCAGTTCCTCTGGGCACTTCCTTCCGGTTCGAAGGGTTCGTGGTGGTGAAGTCACCGAAATCACTGTGTTGGGGCCCCGCCCTCGCGTCAAACGTGATGATGTCGAGGGCGGAGCAATGGCGTCAGTGGCTTCACAACCAACGACTCAGCACATTGAAGGTGGCATTGGCGTGCATTGACGAGGTCCGCAACAATGGCGGTCAGTGCCTTCACAACGCCGAAAGGGTGAGCAGGGAGGGGGGGTTTGGGAAGAAAACCTTGCTAGCGCCCGTTTCATTTGCGCCTGAAACGGGCATGTTTTACTAGTAAATAAATAAATAAATATACAGACTGAATAGATATAGCAATGTTTCAACTCATCTAAACAAACTGAACTGGTTTCCCATAGCAGAAAGACCCAGGTTCAAAGCTGCTTGTTTAGTTTTTGAAATCTCACGGGGCTTCACCTCCAGACCTCGATGGGAGAAGGGGCCAGAGCCCAAGGTGGGGGGGGGGCACGTTTTGGCCTCCTCCCCGCCACCACCCTCCCGCCACCGCTACCACCTCCCCGGCATCACCCTCCTGCCACTGCTTCTGGCCCCCCCCAATGCCGCTCTCCCCCCACCGCCACTGCGAAGGTACCTTGGCTGGTGGGGGTCCCCAACCAACCCCCGCCAGCTAAAGCATTTGTCCCGCACTGGTCTCACATTGCTTGGCACCCTGTCCTGTTTTCAGTCGCTGTGCACGCTCGTTTTCATGAAACCGAGCACGGGGACCCCTGCCAGCCGAACTGGGGGCCCAGGCCCCCCTGGCCCCTGTAGCTATGCTACTGTTCACCTCTGAACTGCTGACTAAGACTGCTTCGCTCTATCTGGTCCAGTTTAACAGACTGAAACAACAGCTAATGCTAACATCACCATTTCAAAAGACAATTCGAAATCAGAAGATTTTCAGCTCTCTACTTGGAGTCCAGATATGGAACTCTCTACCTCAACCTCTTCCCAAAGACTGATTCATAATCAATCCATTGACTTCTACCTTCCAGTATTATCCATTATCCTTTCCTTTAATGTTTTTGGTCTCATGCATTAATCCAATGGTATCTAAGGTTTATCAACCCAGGGCTTTTTTTGAGGGGGTACTCAGGGGTACTGAGTACCGGCACCTTTTCCAGTGTCTGCTAAAATTGACCCATGGTCCCCAAGTTTTAATGAAAGATCTCAGGCTCTACACACCAATTCTGCCTTGTCGTAGATTCTGTGACAGGTTGCAGGGGGCCTGGCTATTGTGGGGAGGGTCCCTCAGTGATCACCCCACCCCTGAAGGGTGGCCTGGCATTTGAGTACCAGCACCTTTTTCGCTAGAAAAAACACACTGCTCTTTAGGATTCCAGAATCTTGCTATTCTTTGGGGTTCTAGATGGAATGTTGCTAGTCTTTGAGATTCTGCATGGAATCTTGTCACTCTTTAGAAGGGCTTTTTTGCGGGGGTACTTGGGGGTACTGAGTACCGGCACCTTTTCCATTGTCTGCTAAAATTGACCCATGGTCCCCAAGTTTTAATGAAAGAGCACAGGCTGTACACACCAATTCTGCCTTGTCATAGATTCTGTGACTGGTTGCAGGGGGCCTGGCTATTGTGGGGTGGGTCTCTCAGTGATCACCCCACCCCTGAAGGGTGGCCTGGCATTTGAGTACCGGCACCTTTTTTGCTAGAAAAATTGCACTGATCATACCTCACGCTAACACTATCTGTTTTTGTCTCACCTAGAATGTAAACCGCACTGAACCCTGGAAAGGGAGATATCAGCAGTATACAAGAACTGAATTGAATAAAGTGAAATAGAATTGACATGGCATTGATCTGAGAAATATTGTATTTCTGAGATAGACTGGGGAATAACATTTTGGTGCCAAGTAGGCTTCAGGGTGAGAGATTGTCAGTGTAGTACTGGCTGGGATTCAGAAATGTGTTGTGACAGGAAGGGCAACAGGGTAGGAGGGCACAGGTGAGAGTGTTCCAGGATGCAATGAGTGCAGCAGACCGTTGCTCTGTTACCCTAATTAACTCAGTTTGTGGAAAGGGTTTCCCCCGCCCATGAAGCAAACTCAGGAAATGTGTTGAAGAGCAGCCAGGAAGCCATGAGGCTAAGCCTACTTACTCATCCAGAGCTGGAAAAACTGTGACACAGGGGCCACAACAGGAAAAATGGCTGGTGAAATGTTTAGCAGAAGCGAGGGAGGAAGTGAATGTGTCCCACTGTTGCAAGTGCTGCTCTTTCCTTGAGTGACCCTGGACAATGAAACATTACCTATTACATAACCTCTAAAGCACTGTTTCCCAACCCAGTCCTCTGGACACCCTCAGTCTGTCAAGTTTTCATGATATCCGCCGGAAATATGTATGAGATACACTTGTACACAATGGAGGCATCGCACATCTCATGCATATTTATGACAGAAATTCTGAAAACCAGGGGATGTCATGAAGATTGGTTTGAAGATCTTCTAAAGGCCGGTCAGTAATGCTATGGGCAGTCTTGATTACTGTAATGGGCTGTATCTTGATTTACCTGAGGTCAGGGGCGTAGCCAGACTTCAGCGGAAGGGGGGTCTGGAGCCTGAGGTGAGGGGACACATTTTAGCCCCCCCCCCCCAGTGCTGCCGACCCCCCCCCCGCCGCCGCCACCAACTTTGACCCCCCCCGCCAATGACCCTCTTGACCCCCTCTCCCATGCCAACCCTTCCCCGCCGCCGCCATCGCCTACCTTTGCTGGCGGGAGACCCCAACCCCCGCCAGCCAAGGTCCTCTTCTTCCGGTGCAAGGCTTCGTTCTGTTTCTGTGACTCTGACAGGATGAAGCCTTGCAGATCAGCCAGCAACGTGGCCGCTGGCTGATGTGCAAGGCTTCGTTCTGTTTCTGTGAGTCTGACGTCCTGCACTTTGTACGTGCAGGACGTCGGACTCACAGAAACAGAACGAAGCCTTGCGCCGGAAGAAGAGGACCTCGGCTGGCGGGGGTTGAGGTCCCCCGCCAGCAAAGGTAACCGACGGCAGCGGGGGGAGGGGGGGTCGAGAGGGTCGTCGTCATCGGCAGGGGGTCCAGAGCCAAAGGGGCATGGGTGTCCCCAGAATTAATTCAGCCAGACAAGGTATATAAACATCAAATAAGTCTAGGCTTGTTGCTTCACAGGCAAGGTAAAGTCTCATCTTCATAGGGGAGAAACAGTCTTAGCAAGGGCCTGAGTCCAGCAGGGCCCAAAGCACAGTCCGAGGCCTGTGACTGCCAAGCCCTAAACACAAGTTATCATTTCTCTCTTTCTCTGGAATATCCAGGTCTGGCCCTAGTCAGATCTCAGAACAGAGCTCAAAATCCTCAAATAAATGATTGGCTTTCCTCAACCAGGTCACAACAGCTAGAAACATTCAGTAAAGCATACGCTGGGGATTCAGCTCTTCTCTCCCAAGACCTCTGTGTTGGAGTCTGTCTGGAGGACTTTTTTTTCCCCTTTTGCTCCCTGTCAAGCCCCACCCTCCTAGCCAGCTAGCCTAGCATCCCTCAGCTCCTTTGCCTCTGTAGTTCAGTATCCGGCAAGGCAGGTTTAGCGCCTCCTGCTGTGAAGCAGCTGAACTGCAGTGTTTCCAGGGATGCCCAGCTTTATGTCCCTCAATCTCTCACATACCTATATTCAGCAGCTCAGTGGGGTTTAACCAGGCAGGAGCCTCTGCTGCACAATGAAACCCTTTTGACTATCAGACTTTTTAAGATACCTGTATGTTAGTAGTGGGAAAAAGTGGCGTTGCCAGATTCAAAGGTGCAGGGGATGTATACTTATTTATTTATTTCACAATCTGAAAGCGATTGGCGGTGAAAGAGATAACGTACATTAAAAGACGTAATTTATAAATAAAATACTTTATACCATAACAAGACAAACTAATACAGCCATGTTGCTGGCTGATCAGCAAGGCTTCGTTCTGTCAGACTCACAGAAACAGAACGAAGCAGAACGTCAGACGTGCAGGACGTCAGACTCACAGAAACAGAACGAAGCCTTGCGCCGGAAGAAGAGGACCTCGGCTGGTGGGGGTTGGGGTCCCCTGCCAGCAAAAGTAGGTAACAGCGGTGGCGGGAGGGGGGTGAGAGGGTCGGCGGTGGAGGGGGGGTCAAAGTTGGTGGTGGTGGTGGCAGCGGCTGCGGGAGGGGTCGGTAATGGCGGGGGGTCTGCGCCGCCGGGGGGGGGTGCTAAAATGTGCCCCCTCACCTCGGGCTCTGGACCCCCCTCCCGCCAAAGTCTGGCTACGCCCCTGGTACTATGTGGCTTATAGTGAAACAATAACAATTACAATCAATCCTTTTAACAGAAACCTAGTTCTCTTAAGAACAGATAGGCATTAGAAATAGACGCTTCCTATCGTTATGTAGTGAATGAAACCTCATGCCGTTATGATGAGGTTTGGAAACTATGTGCGTCCTCCCAAGGTTTACAAACACAACCCTGATTCCTAATAAGCCAGCTGCTGGAAACACAACTTGCAAAATGTGACTTGGTCTCCTGACATCTGAACACATGAACCAAAGGTCACAAAGAAAGTGAGGAGTCCCAGAAACATAAAACCAATGGCTGGCACACCAAACAATGCCATGAGTCAGGAACATCCTGTCCTCTGCCACCCTAGTCAGCTGAACTCATTTTTCCTTATATAGCACCTTTCAACGTTGTGCAAGGTGGAAATGAAGAGCAGGAATCTGGACGGAGCTCAGAACCCAGCACTGAGCTCGGGCTTTCAGCAGAGATGGCCAAGGGTGAACCAACCCCAAACAGTGAGATTTCCCTTGCCGAGGAGTGAGCTTGAAAGCCGAAGAGTGAGATTTTTCAGATGGTACGTCCAGGGTATAAATCTAGAATGATTTAAGTGTAGTATTGCTTTACAAACGAATCAACACAGATGAAAAAGGGAACAAAAGAAACTGTGACCTGAATGAAAAGAAGGAAAAAAGGAACCAGAAGCATCAGATATAAACCAGTAGTTAGGCTATCATATTTCATGATTGTTCCCCTTTTCTTTGATTGATGGTTACAAAATTAGATAATATTGGCTTTTCTTTGGAGCTTCTGAAAGAATACAGACAAAGCGGGGAGCAATTTGGGTACATTTTTTGAGCTGAAAACTGTCTTCTACCTAGTAAAGTATGTACATCGGTTTGTAGTACAGGAAAAAGGGACAGGGGAAGGGTAAGCAGTAGGCAGGAAGGTGTGCTTAGATTTCTTCCTACCGGTGGGATCACGTGCAGGCTTATTTTCGAAAGAGAAGGGCGCCCATCTTCCGACACAAATCGGGAGATGGGCGTCCTTCTCTCAGGGTCGGCCAAATCGGCATAATCAAAAGCTGATTTTGGGCGTCCTCAACTTCTTCCCGTCACGAGGACAACCAAAGATCACAGGGGCATGTCGGCACCGTAGCGAAGGCGGCACTGAGGCGTGATAAAGAGATGGGCGTCCTCGGCTAATAATGGAAAAAAGAAGGGCGTCCCTGACGAGCACTTGGCCGACTTTACTTGGTCCATTTTTTCTTGCGACCAAGCCGTGAAAAGGTGCCCAAACTGACCAGATGACCACCGGAGGGTATTGGGGATGACCTCCCCTTACTCCCCCAGTGGTCACCAACCCCCTCCCACCCTAAAAAAAACTTTAACAATTTTTTTGCCAGCCTCAAATGTCATACCCAGCTCCATGACAGCAGTATGCAGGTCCCTGGAGCAGTTTTAGTGGGTGCAGTGCACTTCAGGCAGGCGGACCCAGGCCCATCCCCCCCCTACCTGTTACACTTGTGGTGGTAAATGTGAGCCCTCCAAAACCCACCTGAAACCCACTGTACCCACATGCAGGTGCCCCCCTTCATCCCTTAGGGCTATGGTAGTGGTGCACAGTTGTGGGGAGTGGGTTTTGAGGGGGGGGTTGGGGGGCTCAGCACACAAGGTAAGGGAGCTATGCACCTGGGAGCAATTTCTGAAGTCCACTGCAGTGCCCCCTAGGGTGCCCGGTTGGTGTCGTGGCATGTGAGGGGGACCAGTGCACTACGAATTCTGGCTCCTCCCACGACCAAAGGGCTTGGATTTGGTCATTTTTGAGATGGGAGTCCTCGGTTTCCATTATGGCTGAAAACCGGGGACGACCATCTCTAAAGTCGACCATCTCAACATTTAGGTCGACCATCTCTAAGGTATTATCGAAACGAAAGATGGACGCCCATCTTGTTTCGATAATACAGGTTTCCCCGCCCCTTAGCGGGGCCATCCTGCGAGGACGCCCTCATGAAAACCTGGGCGCCCCGTTCGATGATGCCCCTCTTGGTTTACTTATCTAAAGCTTCCCTCACATGAAAGCAGTGATCGAGATCAGTGCACTGATACTGAGGCTCTGATGACTGAGAAATAGGGCTCAGAGAGTGAGAGAGCTTTCAAACCAGTGTGACACATTCCGAATGCATGAGACTTGTTACCTCTGTGTCAGCAGGGCAGGATTAAGGCACATGCCTTGAATCTAAATGTTTCTTTTTATTTGTAGCAGGTTACAGGGCCAGCCCAAGGCAAGTTGCCGCCTGCCTTGGGCTAGAGCTTGCATGCCACCCCCCCCCCCCCCCCCCCCGGGCGTTTTACCTCATCATGGTGACGTTCCAAACCCGGTAGTGGGAGGTATTCCCATACACTGCCTTGCTGTGCCTGCACCCGCCTCTTCCCTTTATTGCAGTTGCCTGAGCGAAACAGGAAGTTACTTCAGGCGGCCGCAGTAAAGGGAAGAGTTGGGTGCCGGCGGGGGAAGGGAAGCGTATGGGAATCGCTGTTGCTGCTGCCGGGTTTGGAACATCACCATGATGAGGTAAAACACTGTGAAGCCGACCCCAAGATGCTTATCCAAAAGAGTGCTGCCTGAGACCCCGCCTCAGGTGGCCTAATGGTTAGGCAGCCCCTTGCAGGCTACCAAAATATGCTTTCCTTTATGGTTTGAGGAAGAACATTCCGGCCCTTGCTCCAGAGAGGTGCCAATCAAATCTGAACAGGAGGAGGTTTGTTCTGAGAAAGTGGCCCAATAGGACTGAAGCTTGAATTTTTGGAGGGACACAAAAAAATCAGAGTTCAGGGAGGATCCTTGATTTTCCTTTCCAAGAGGAAATATATATAGATATATTTTCAGATATATTGGAGAAAGGAGAAAAGATAGGAATGGAATTGCGAGACTGAAAGATAATGAGAATGGTTATGTGGAGAGTGAGGAGGATAAAGCGAATGTGCTAAACAATTACTTCTCTTCAGTGTTCACGGAGGAAAATCCTGGTGAAGGACCGCGGTTGACTGCCGAGGGAATATCTGGGAATGGAGTGGATACTGCGCCATTTACGGAAGAAAGAATCTGGAGAATCTGAAGGTGGACAAAGCTATGGGGCCGGATGGGATACATCCCAGGATACTGAGGGAGCTCAGGGAGGTCCTGGCAGGACCTCTTAAAGATTTATTTAATAGATCTTTAGAGACGGGAGAGCTTCCGTGAGATTGGAGACAAGCAGATGTGGTCCCTCTTCACAAAAGTGGAGACAGGGAAGAAGTGGGAAACTACAGACCGGTAAGTCTCACGTCAGTGGTAGGAAAAATAATGGAGTTGCTGCTGAAAGAAAGGATAGTTAACTTTCTAGAAGCCAACAGGTTACAGGACCCGAGGCAACATGGCTTTACCAAAGGAAAATCCTGCCAAACGAATCTTATTGACTTCTTTGCCATTGTGACATCACTGATGACGTTGGCTCTTATTGGTGGAAGGAGTGGCCTAGTGGTTAGTGCAGTGGATTTTGATCCTGGAGAACTGAGTTTGATTCCCACTGCAGCTCCTTGTGACTCTGGGCAAGTCACTTAACCCTCCATTGCCCCTGGTACAAAATAAGTACCTGAATATATGTAAACCGCTTTGAATGTAGTTGGAAAAACCTCAGAAAGGCATTATATCAAGTCCCATTTCCCTTTCCCTTATGACATCACAATATCAGAAGTGAGCAATCAAGCCATTGTGACATCACTGATGAGGTTGGCTCTTATTGGTGGAATGAGTGGAGGAGTAGCCTAGTGGTTAGTGCAGTGGACTTTGATCCTGGGGAACTGGGTTCGATTCCCACTGCAGCTCCTTGTGACTGGGCAAGTCACTTAACCCTCCATTGCCCCTGGTACAAAATAAGTACCTGAATATATGTAAACCGCTTTGAATGTAGTTGCAAAAATCTCAGAAAGGCAGTATATCACGTCCCATTTCCCTTTCCTTTTACTTATTTCTATAAATTTAATGTACCACTCATAGACAAAAATATCTTGGGGGTAGCCAGCAAACACAATAATGTTAACATACATATTCGGGGAAAAGTTAGGAAAGCAAAACTGCGCAGTTGCAACAGTACCTTGCGTGCTGGACTCAAGCCTAAGCACTGACTGATTCCATTTAAATCCTAACTATAACCTTGGTAAATTGCCAAGTTTTAAGTTCCTTCTTAAACTTCAGTAATGAAGATTAATTCCTGATCCTGGGTGCTAAGAAGTTCCACAGTACAGTGTCTATATATGCAAACACCAGTTTTCTCATAAAATGTATCCTGACCCTAAAACAGCTTAGCACAGGCAAAAGGTTAGACCAGGACAACCTGAATACCCTGGATACAGTATAGGGACGACAGAAGATGATAGCGTGGCAATCCATATCGAAAACAAGCACCAGAATTTTAAATGGACATACTGCAGCAGGACGTGTTTATCCACGCCTACCCTAGCTGAGATAACATGTAATCATCTCGCTGACCTCATGTGCAACTTTCTTTAAATTGGTCCCCTTACTTTCTAACTCCTCTTACTCTCTATCTATGTGTTTCATCTTTGCTTATATCCTACATTGTCAATTAAAATGTTTTATTACATATTGTACTGACATTGTAAGTAGCATAGTAACATAGTAGATGACGGCAGAAAAAGACCTGCACGGTCCACCCAGTCTGCCCAACAAGATAAACTCACATGTGCCATTTTTTGTGTATACCTTACCTTGATTTGTACCTGTCTTTTTCAGGGCACAGACCGCATAAGTCTGCCCAGCACTATCCCCGCCTCCCAACCACCCACCACCGACTCTGGCACAGACCATATAAGTCTGCCCAGCACTAGCCCCACCTCCCAACCACCTGCCCTGCCTCCCACCACCGGCTCTGGCACAGACCGTATAAGTTTGCCCAGCACCATCCCCGCCTCCCAACCACCAGCCCTGCCTCCCACCGCCGGCTAAGTAGTTAAATATTTTTACTGCTGTAATTGTCTATTTCTCATGTTTGATCTATTCTTACTGTAAACTGCCTTGAGTGGATTCATTCAAAAAGGCAGTAAATAAATCCTAATAAATAAATAAGTCATACAAAAATTGTTTGTCTCCTACTGATAACACTAATTCAGCCAACTTAACTTATATTTATTTACTGAAGCTGTTTCGCACATATAAATCACACGCCTTTGTGACTGGTCAATAAATATGATATGTTAAATTGGCTGAATTAGGGTATCGGTTGGAGACAAACAATTTAAACAATTTTTCTATGATGTAAGATATTGAAATTTTTTTTTAATTATTTGGGGAAAGTTTTTTTGACCAATGATTAATGTCAGCTGACTCTTTATGAAAAACAGCGGTGGCTGTGAAGGCCAGAATCCTTTTTTTTCCACCAGTTTAATTTAAAAATTATTTTCTGTTGTTTCGTCTTGTCCTTTACATTAACATTAGATGGATTTTTTTTGCATATTGATATTAAGTATTCCACTCCTCTCCTTTTTGGGGGGACAATAGAACCCCATGGTACCCCAAACTTCAACCCCTTCTGCACTGAGACATCACAGTGCATAATAACTCTGCCCAACAAGATAAACTCATATGTGCTACTTTTTGTTTATACCTTACCTTGATTTGTATCTGCCATTTTCAGGGCACAGACCGTAGAAGTCTTGCCCAGCTACAAGACACGCTGCTAATTCTAATACAGCTTAGCCTGTCCAACAACGGAGAGTGATTGACAAGGTCAAAAGCTGCTGCTGACAAATCTAAGGAAGTCAGCAGAACTGTCCATCTGCGTCCGGCTGCAAATGGACAGCCACCTTAAAGGGTCGCATGTACTTACTATAGCTGGCATGAGAAAAGGCGTCCTTCCGGGGAATGAGCTGAAACATCCTCCCTTCCAGTCTTGATGGGTTGTCACTTGTCCTTCCTATAGTCTACAACAGTGGTATTGACTGGCATTCCTTGAGGGCTGCAAATGGGTTGGGTTTTCAGAACATCCTTATTGAACATGCATGAGATAAAATTACATATAATGGAGGTAGCAGACATGCACCTTTTTCTTATGTATATTCATTAGGGATATCCTGAAAACCCAACTCATGGGTGGCCTTCGAAGACCAGAAACAAACAGTGCTGGTCTAGGATGCAAAAAGGTGTGCTGTTGATGTAGAGTCTGTGTTTCCAAGGACGTCTGCCCTCATCCCAAAGCACCAGCTCTCTGCTCTCAGTGAAGAGTTCTGGAATAGCTTTTTGAGTCAAAGGATTGTGGCCACATGCTCTCATTTCATGTTAGCAACAAGTCTGTGCCTGAGAGATAAACACTAGAGCACGTGAATAGCTCTGGAGCTTAATGAGATTTCTGAGCCTCTGGACCTCATCTCAGCACTGCACATCCAAACAGGAACAGCAATAGGCCTGGGAGTGCAATCAGGAATAAACCGTCTGCTTTCTCAGGCTCTCTGGCCTCGTGAGTAGCAGAAGATAAAAAACAAAACAGCAAAGAAGCCAAAAAATAAAATCAAACGGACGACGCTTCAGATGCAAATCCAAATAAAAATTCAATAGTTATTGATCGTTGAATAGGACTCGACACAGCTATGTTTCGGTCCACAGGACCTGCCTCAGGAGTCTATTTACAAAACAACATATATTTTGTATTGTAAAAAATGTTTATTGTTACACATTTTTAATATATGGATTATGGCTTTTATTGTGTCATTCTTTGGTTTTGCACTCGATATTTTATATAATATGTTTTGATCCCTCATATTTGTAAGTTTTATGTTACTTGCAGGCTTATTTTCGAAAGAGAAGAGTGCCCATCTTTCGACACAAATCGGAAGATGGGTGTCCCTCTCCCAGGGTCGCCCAAATCAGCATAATCGAAAGCCGATTTAGGGCATCCTCAACTGCTTTCCGTCGCGGGGACGATCAAAGTTCACAGGGGCATGTCGGAAGCGCAGTGAAGGTGGGACTGGGGCGTGCCTAACACATGGGCGTCCTCGACCCATAATGGAAAAAAGAAGGGCGTCCCCGATGAGCACTTGGGCGACTTTACTTGGTCCTTTTTTTGTTACAACCAAGCCTCAAAAAGGTGCCTGAACTGACCAGATGACCACCGGAGGGAATCGGGGATGACATCCCCTTACTCCCCCAGTGGTCAGTACCCCCCTCCCACCCAAAACAAAAAAATTAAAAATATTTTTTGCCAGCCTTTGTGCCAGCCTCAAATGTCATACCCAGCTCCATGACAGCAGTATGCAGGTCCCTGGAGGAGTTTGCTTCATGTACAATTTCTCGTTCGTAATAGATTTTCTACTACTACTACTACTGATCACTTCTATAGCACTACAAGGCATACGCAGCGCTGTACACCATACATGAAAAGACAGTCCCTGCTCAAAGAGCTCACAATCTAAATAGGACAGGCAAACAGACAGAACAGCTAAGAGGCAGGGGAATTAAAGAGGCGGGGATAAAAGGGTACAGGGCAAGTGAGTAGTGGTTACGAGTCGAAAGCAGCGTTAAAGAGGTGGGCTTTTAGGCTAGATTTGAAAACGGCCAAAGACGGGGCTAGACGCACAGGCTCGGGAAGTCTATTCCAGGCATGAGGTGCAGCGAGATAAAAGAAACGGAGTCTGGAATTAGCAGTAGAGGAGAAGGGGACAGACAAGAGAGATTTATCCACAGAATGGAGTACCCGAGGGGGTACATTTTCTAAATGTTAAACATCCATAGCTATCCCAGTACGTTTATGATACTGTATTGCAAAATTGGATTCTTACATCAAATTACTTTCTTATACATTATTCTTTGTTATGTATCGTATACTGTTTATTGTAAGCCACATTGAACTCAAACTTGTTTTGGATAATGTGGGATATAAATGTCACAAATAAATAAAAGCCTGATCTAATGCTACCATTCAGCAGTAGGAATTGGTAAGTTTGAGTCTTGTGTCAGGTTCTCCCTTCCCAGGCTCAGGAGGCTACAAAGGCAGTGTTTATAGGAGGAGTAGGTAGAGCTGGATTTAAGATTTTAGAGACCACAGGTTACCTGTCAAACAAAGTTGGAATATGGAATATAAGAGAAAAGGAGGGTGAATCCCCCTTTCCTTCCATAGATTTCAAGCATAAGTACATAAGTATTGCCATACTGGGACAGACCAAAGCTCCATCAAGCCCAGCATCCTGTTTCCAACAGTGGCCAATCCAGGTTACAAGTACCTGGCAGAAAAACAAAGAATAGCAACATTCCATGTAAAACCCCAAAGAGTAGCAAGATTCTAGAATTCTAAAGAACAACAAGATTCCATGCAGAATTTCAAAGTGTAGCAACATTCCATGTAGAACCCCAAAGAGTAGCAAGATTCCATTCAGAATCCCAAGTACATAAGTATTACCACACTGGGACAGACCAAAGCTCCATCAAGCCCAGCATCCTGTTTCCAACAGTGGCCAATCCAGGTCACAAATACCTGGCAAGATCCCAGAAAAACTCAATATATTTTATTCTGCTTATCCCAGAAATGAGCAGCGGAGTTTCCCCAAGTCCATTTTAATAATGGTCTATGGACTTTTCCTTTAGGAAGTCATCCAAACCTTTTTTAAACTCTGCTAAGCTAACTGCCTTTACTACATTTTCTGCCAACGAATTCCAGTGTTTAATTACATGTTAAGTGAAGAAACATTTTCGCTGATTCGTTTTAAATTTACTACTTTGTAGCTTCATTGCATTCCCCCTAGTCCTAGTATTTTTGGAAAGAGTAAACAAACGATTCATGTCTACCCATTCCACTCCACTCATTATTTTATAGACCTCATATCTCCCATCAGCCTATTCCTGCGCAGCCAAGGAGAGGAAGCCCATAGGAGTTGAATGGGTATACTTCATTCAAATGAAAGGTCATTTGCCGCACCAAGAATCGGTAGCGCGCTCGAAGCGGAACTACCAACAGAGGCCGCGTTGGGCCGGCGGTAGTTCCGGGTTGCTGCACGGCAACTCTTTAGTAAAAGGTGCCCAAAGTAATCTAAGGGGCAACTTCCACTCTACTTTTTAGGTCGCTTTAATAGCTATGTTTTTTTCTCAAAAACTTAGGGTTACAAGGTCATCAGTTTAATTTATTTTTCCTCTCTTTAAAAAATATGGAAAGATTTAGGCGCCCTTTTATGAAGTGGCAGTAAGTGCAATTCACACTCACCACTCGCTAAAAGGGAAGTACTGCCAGGCTACTGCAGCATCCCAACAGTAGTTCGCTCCCCCAGTGCACACCATTTCCGGAGCTGCAAACATATTTTTATCTTTGTAGTGCCGGTGTATACCTGGCAGTAATCGGGCACTGCTGGCCGGTTACTGCGGGAGCCCTTACTGCCACATTGGTGGGTGGTGGTAAGTGATCCCCCCAAAACGGCCATTTCTTTAAAAAAAAGAAAGCTCTGCCTTTTACCCACTGCGGTACAAGGAGGCCTCGGCGTGTGTCTAAAACACGCACCGATGTCAGCTTCATAAAAGGACCCCTTAGTGTATTAGACTGTCTTTTTTCTTTTCAAGCTACTTGCCTTAGAACCTCAGGCCTCTTTACTTACTACTCCAACTCACTCCTACGTCCTACCCATGTTGGTTCCAATCGCAAAATGGCTACTGAGACTTCCCTTGGCAGCCTGGAGATTGCCATGGTAGATACCGGCAGCCATTTTCCAAATGGAACCAGCCCAGGCAGAAGACTCGCTCCTGCAGTGTTGATTCCAATCACAAAATGGCTGCTAAGACGTCCCAAGGCAGTTTGAGTGGAGTTCGTTCCTGCCCCTTAAGAGGCCACTAGACCACCTGGGCTTCAATAAAGTAGGCCCAGGGAGGGCCTATGGGTGGTCGAGAGGAAAGGGGGGCGAAGGAGAGTGATCACGCGGAGAGGGGGGAGAGAGGAGAGATGTTCGGTTTCAGCCAAAAATGCACAGACATTTTCAGCCGAAACCCAAATCCAAATTTCTGGTCGGTTTTGGTGCCAAATCTGACATCAAAACCGAAGCTCAGATGGCCTCTAGGTTTAAACCAAGTGCGACCAAGCAGATGTGGGATGAATGGATGCATTTATTTGCTTGACTTAGCATAAAGGAATGATGATAATTAATAAAGTCTGGTAGGTTTATACCACCTCTGCATTTGTTTTGTTTTAAGATTTTAACAGCATTACAAGGGGATTTACTATTCCAGAGAAATTTAATCATAGAGTTTTAAATATTTTTGTAGAAAGAATTTGGGAGGGAGATTGGTAACATGTAAAGGTCATTTTAATAGTTTCCAATCTACCCCACCAACTTAAATGAAGTGGAGATCAACACTGAGTTATGTCTTTTAAAATAGAAAGGAGATGGTCCATATTGTTTCCTTCATTTCTGTGATGGAATGACCAAACCAGATTCCAAGGTATTTCAAAAAGAAATCTTGCCATTTAAAAGGATAACAATCCAAATCCGATTTGATAATACTTTCATGTAACGGTAAACATTGTTTTATCCCAGTTGATTTTGTAGCCAGAAATGAGAGAAAATTATTCTATAAGAGTTTAAATAATTGGGCTAGAAGGAAGTGAGATATTTAACACGTGGAGTGGCATTTTCGATATGACATCTAAATCTGATTTTGGACAGGAAAATGCTGTCTACAAGTGTGGGAGAGAGAGAAAGGGGGCAAATGCTGGACCATAAGGGTGGAGGGGAAAGGAGACAGGACAGGGAGATCTTGGACCATAAAGGTGGAGGAAAGAGAGAGAGGGGACTGGAAGATGCTGGGCTACAAGTGTGGGAGAGAGAGAAAGGGGGCAAATGCTGGACCATAAGGGTGGAGGGGAAAGGAGACAGGACAGGGAGATCCTGGACCATAAAGGTGGAGGAAAGAGAGAGAGGGGACTGGGAGATGCTGGGCTACAAGTGTGGGAGAGAGAGAAAGGGGGCAAATGCTGGACCATAAGGGTGGAGGGGAAAGGAGACAGGACAGGGAGATCCTGGACCATAAAGGTGGAGGAAAGAGAGAGAGGGGACTGGGAGATGCTGGGCTACAAGTGCGGGTGGAGACAGGGAAGAGATGAGGGGCTACAAGGATGTAGGGAGGGAGAGGGAGAGGGGATGGTAGACTTGGTGAAAACATTTGGGAGAGGCAATGAGGGTTTTCAAGGAGATGAGTGAGAGGAGAATGGTGAGTACACAGAGGTTAGAAGTGTGGTAACGGGAATGGATGAAAGATAGAAGGGAATAGAAGACCAGGGAAGGAGTGAGACAGGAGAAATGGGAGAGTTATGGGGTGAGAGGAAGAGAAGGGAAGTTGATAGGTGAAAAATAGATGCAGAAATGAAATGATAAGTAGTAGTAGCAGTTTCTCATTACCAAATATATTGAAATTTTTTTGTGCTCATCAAGACTCTAAGAGACTGCCAAAATCTAAACAAGATCAAGGGTACCATGTTCAACTTGCTATAATCATCGTACTATAACCCAATAACAGAGGTGAATATTTTTATAAAGTTAAAAAAAATATACATGTAGACAACATCCTTTAAATAATGTGCTTATCTCAAGAAAGGTTTTTCTTGTGTGAGTGATCATGGAAGCAGGGACCCAGCATGGACCATGTTTCGCAGTTGGCTTCCTCAGGAGACCCAGGATAAATTGTAGCAAATCAATATCTTTCAAAAATATAGCCTCTAAAAAACAAGCACTCAAGTCTGCATTTTACTGACATGTTTATTTGACATGCAATGTCATAACTGAAGTAACCTTTTAAAAGGAGGTCTTCTCATTGTCTACAACTTTCCCATCCAGAAGGTAGTTGGCTGTTTGTGAGCTCAGCTAGGTCCTTTAAGCAGGCTACGAAACGAGGACCCTCGTCGGACCCGATTTACAGCCTTCAGTAAACCAAATTCAATTACGTTAAGTGTGTTGTTATCATTTAATGATTTATTTGAAGTTAAAGCACTATTTTCATATACAAAAACATGGACTGATGAGACAAAGTCAGCACGGATTTAGTGAAGGGAAGTCTTGCCTCACCAATCTAATGCATTTTTTTGAGGGGGTAAGCAAACATGTGGACAATGGGGAGCCGGTTGATATTGTATATCTGGATTTTCAGAAGGCGTTTGACAAAGTGACGCACGAAAGACTCCTGAAGAAATTGCAGAGTCATGGAATCGGAGGTAGGGTATTATTATGGATTAAGAACTGGTTGAAAGATAGGAAGCAGAGAGTAGGATTGCGTGGCCAGTATTCTCAGTGGAGGAGGGTAGTTAGTGGGGTCCCGCAGGGGTCTGTGCTGGGTCCGTTGCTTTTTAATGTATTTATAAATGACCTAGAGATGGGAATAACTAGTGAGGTAATTAAATTCGCCGATGACACAAAATTATTCAGGGTCGTCAAGTCGCAGGAGGAATGTGAACGATTACAGGAGGACCTTGCGAGACTGGGAGAATGGGCGTGCAAGTGGCAGATGAAGTTCAATGTTGACAAGTGCAAAGTGATGCATGTGGGTAAGAGGAACCCGAATTATAGCTACGTCTTGCAAGGTTCCGCGTTAGGAGTTAGGGATCAAGAAAGGGATCTGGGTGTCGTCGTCGATGATACGCTGAAACCTTCTGCTCAGTGTGCTGCTGCGGCTAGGAAAGCGAATAGAATGTTGGGTGTTATTAGGAAGGGTATGGAGTCCAGGTGTGCGGATGTTATAATGCCGTTGTATCGCTCCATGGTGCGACCGCACCTGGAGTATTGTGTTCAGTACTGGTCTCCGTATCTCAAAAAAGATATAGTAGAATTGGAAAAGGTACAGCGAAGGGCGACGAAAATGATAGTGGGGATGGGACGACTTTCCTATGAAGAGAGGCTGAGAAGGCTAGGGCTTTTCAGCTTGGAGAAGAGACGGCTGAGGGGAGATATGATAGAAGTGTATAAAATAATGAGTGGAATGGATCGGGTGGATGTGAAGCGACTGTTCACGCTATCCAAAAATACTAGGACTAGAGGGCATGAGTTGAAGCTACAGTGTGGTAAATTTAAAACGAATCGGAGAAAATTTTTCTTCACCCAACGTGTAATTAGACTCTGGAATTCGTTGCCGGAGAACGTGGTACGGGCGGTTAGCTTGACGGAGTTTAAAAAGGGGTTAGATAGATTCCTAAAGGACAAGTCCATAGACCGCTATTAAATGGACTTGGAAAAATTCCGCATTTTTAGGTATAACTTGTCTGGAATGTTTTTACGTTTGGGGAGCGTGCCAGGTGCCCTTGACCTGGATTGGCCACTGTCGGTGACAGAATGCTGGGCTAGATGGACCTTTGGTCTTTCCCAGTATGGCACTACTTATGTACTTATGTACTTATGTACTTATTGATTGGGGAACACATGAATATTTTTGACTTATTACATTGACTTCCCGTGAACAAGCAAATATTATTATTTAAAGCAGCTTGTTTGATTTTTCAAGTATGATACGGAATTACACCTGCTATACTGATTAAAATTGTTTCTTTACTTATTTTTTCCATCTCACCTATGAAATATGATGTTGCTTCGACCTCCTTCTTTTAAAGAAATTTGGTATACTAGGCAGTTTACATCTTTATTTTGTTTGGTGGCTGTATCATTTTAGAATTCTTTGCCAAATATTATCAGGATTGAATTGAATTATTTGAAGTTTCATAAAAAGTTTTAAATGTTTCTGTTTAGGAACGTTTAATCGTTACTTTTTTCTTGTTATGTCACTTTTTTCTTGTTTATGACTTTTTCATCTTGAATTTTTGCTGTATTTTAAATGTTGTTATTTTTTATGTATGGGTATATTCCATTGATGTAATTTTTATGATGATTTTGAACCAAACTTGTAAGCCGCAATGAACCTTGAAGCAATATTGGTATTGGTATGGGTATAAGCCCATGCATTTTACTTTACGAAACCTGTGATGTAATGTGACATGAATAGTGGCCACCGCAACATACGCCTGCCAGATGCTATGATTTCTTAGTGGTTACACTTTAGTGTTAAGAGCAGCGTGATTGCAGTGACGCAGTGCGAAGCCTGAGAAGCAAGTGTATTGTTATTCTGCTCTACGTGATACTGAGGGTTCCTTAGAATAATTGATTTTTAATGGTGTTATATAGAATCAATTTATTCAGAGGATCTTTTGTTTTATGTAGTACAGTTTCTCCTCATAGGATTTTTTTTGTTTTGTTTTTCTAGCTGTTACTCATTTGACATGAAAATCAGCTTTTTATTTTTTTATTTATTTATTTTCAGCTGGTAACTTCTGTGGAGAAAATGAACTATTTCTGATCTTCACCTGTTGTTAACGGGAGATTGAATATATGTGGATGCAAAGCGTGTATACATTTAATTCATAAGAACTGCCATACTGCATAGGTCTGCGAGGGTCATATATGATAGAGGTATATAAAATAATGAGTGGAGTGGAATAGGTGGATGTGAAGCGTCTGCTCACGCTTTCCAAAAATACTAGGACTAGGGGGCATGCAATGAAACTACAGTGTAGTAAATTTAAAACAAATCGGAGAAAATGTTTCTTCACCCAACGCGTAATTAAACTCTGGAATCCTTTGCCGGAGAATGTGGTGAAGGCGGTTAGCTTGGCAGAGTTTAAAAAGGGTTTGGACAGTTTCCTAAAGGACAAGTCCATAGACCGCTACTAAATGGATTTGGAAAAATCCACAATTTCGGGAATAATATGTATAGAATGTTTGTACGTTTAGGAAGCTCGCCAGGTGCCCTTGGCCTGGATTGGCCGCTGTCGTGGACAGGATGCTGGGCTCGATGGACCCTTGGTCTTTTCCTAGTGTGGCATTACTTATGTACTTATATGCAGTGTGTCACGTATGCGAGCATCGTCCATCAGCTGTGTTTCAAGGGCAAAAAGCTTGTGAACCACTGCCTTATTCATGATCCCGATGCTTTTCCAGGGCAGAGATGTTGTAATGTTTACAAAGTTTCCAGGGAATGAGACCTGCCACCTTGTTTGGCCTTTCTGTATAGAAATTTTCCACCATCAGCAGCGAAGCCAGCTATGAGATGAGTAACCATTTCCAGCTTTTTTTTTTACAGAACCTGGAGGTGTCTGTTGTACCAGGTCTTTTTCTATGCTTGCTGTAAACCACCTCATCAATAATTCACTGTCACTTCTTGGGAGAGCACTTTGTAAGACCAGAGCACTGCATCCATGACTTTATGGCCAGAATACAAAGAGGACATTTTAAACCAATCCAGGAAGGAAGACATTTGAAGTTAAGATGATGGAATATTTTCACACCATCCAAAGAGGTCTTAACATATTAACAAGTTGTTAAATCACGAGAGGATTGTGAAAAATCACAAAAGGACCTTACAAGACTGGGAGACTGGGCATCCAAATGGCAGATGACGTTTAATGTGAGCAAATGCAAAGTGATGCATGTGGGAAAGAGGAACCCAAACTATAGCTACGTAATGCAAAGGTTCCACATTAGGAGTCATCGACCAGCAAAGGGATCTAGGTGTCGTCGTTGATGATACGTTGAAACCTTCTGCTCAGTGTGCTGCTGCGGCTAGGAAAGCAAATAGAATGTTAAGTATTATTAGGAAAGGAATGGAAAACAAAAACGAGGACATTATAATGCCTTTGTATCACTCCATGGTGCGACTACACCTCGAATATTGTGTTCAATTCTGATCACCGCACCTTAAAAAAAGATATAGTGGAATTAGAAAAGGTACAGAGAAGAGCGACGAAAATGATAAAGGGGATGGGACGACTTCCCAATGAGGAAAGACTAAAGCGGCTAGGGCTCTTCAGCTTGGAGAAAAGGCGGCTGAGGGGAGATATGATAGAGGTCTATAAAATAATGAGTGGAGTGGAACAGGTAGACATGAATCTTTTACTCTTTCCAAAAATACTAGGACTAGGGGGCCTGTGATGAAGCTACAAAGCAGTAAATTTAAAATGAATTGGAGAAAATTTTTCTTCACTCACCATATAATTAAACGGTGGAATTTGTTGCCATAGAATATAGTAAAAGCAGTTAGCTTAGCGGGGTTTTAAAACGGTTTGGATGACTTCCTAAAGGAAAAATCCATAGACCATTATTAAAACGGACTTGGGGAAAATCCACTGCTTATTTCTAGGATAAACAGCACAAAATGTATTGTACTTTTTTTGGGATCTTGCCAGGTACTTGTGACCTGGATTGGCCACTGTTGGAAACAGGATGATGGGCTTGATGGACCTTCAATCTGTCCCAGTATGGCAATACTTATGTACTTAACAGAGATCTGGGTGGTATTTAACCAGCCAGGAGCCGTTCTGAGCCTGTTAAAAAATCATTGAATATTGGCTGCAGGGGCCGCCCAAGGCAATCTGTCAGCCGAGGCAGAGATGAGATGCGGCCTCCGCCTGCGCTCGGTCTAGCATCTCCCCTGCATTCACCTTATGTTTTTCTATTTCAAAAAGCGGCAGCGATTCCCATAGGCTGCCCTGCCACGGTGCCATCGGCACCAGCCTCTACTGCACGTCCCGCCTCTGAGGAAACAGGAAGTTACATCAAGAGTTGGACCACAGTATGGAGAAGAGGCCGGTGCCGGCGACAGGGCAGCCTATGGGAATCGCTGGTGCTGCTGCCACAGCCACCTTTTGGAAATGAAAGAAATAAGGTAAATGTGGGGAAGGGGGTTGAGGAGGGAAGGGGATAGTTCCACTTGAGGCCTGGGGCCGCCACTGATTGGCTGGCATATGTATTGTTAGTCCAATGAAAAGGCATCATCGTATCTTCTTTTTTTTACTCCCAGAACTGGGAAACGTGTTGCGATATCCTGGGTTTTGTGTAACTTCCATGGGGACCAAAATACTAGGGTTACCATACGGCTCCAGAAAATGGAGGACACAGTTTTGCTTCCATTTTGAAAGCAATGGAAGTAAAACCCCAAAACTCCCCTTCTGCTCCTGGTGGTGGTGAACAGCAGTGAAGCAGGGTCTGGAAGGCTGCTTTCCCATAAGGATCTGGGTTTTCTAACTCATTATAAAACATAAAGCTGTATTTCTCTGTTTATTACCCTCCTCTCACCTACCAACACCCATCCTGTTAGAATATCAATGAAATGCTACTACTACTACTACTTAGCATTTCTATAGCGCTACTAGGGTTACGCAGCGCTGTACAAGTTAAAACATGGGGAAGGACAGTCCCTGCTCAAGAGAGCTTACAATCTAAAGGTAACAAACTATGTAGTCAGTGTAGTCAGTGTATCATGAATGGGGAATGCTTTGATGTCCCCATGCGTACCCCCACCCTCCTACTCTGTCAGACTGTCAAAGTAATGCTTTGATGTTTCTCTTATATATACTATCTGCTACCACATTTGCTTATTTCCGATCTGAGGAAGAAGGGCAACCTTCAAAAGCTAATCAAGAAATGTATTAAGTCCAATAAAAAAGGTATCATCTTATTTTCTTTTCCATGTTTTATTTTGTTTGATTTCTATAGATTCTACATGGAATGTTGCTATTCCACTAGCAACATTCCATGTAGAAGTCGGCCCTTGTAGATCAGCAATGTGGCCGCGCAGGCTTCTGCTTCTGTGAGTCTGACGTCCTGCACGTACGTGCAGGACGTCAGACTCACAGAAACAGAAGCCTGCGCAGCCTTCTACATGGAATGTTGCTAGTGGAATAGCAACATTCCATGTAGAATCTCCAATAGTAGCAACATTCCATGTAGAATCTCCAATGGTATCTATTTTACTGTCATAGTAATGCTTGAATGTTTTCACTTATATACACTGTCAGCTAGCACATTTGCTTATTTCCGATCTGAGGAAGAAGGGCAACCTTCGAAAGCTAATCAAGAATTGTATTAAGTTATGTCCAATAAAAAAGGTATCATCTTATTTTCTTTTCCATGTTTTATTTTGTTTGATTTCTATAGATTCTACATGGAATGTTGCTATTCCACTAGCAACATTCCATGTAGAAGTCGGCCCTTGTAGATCAGCAATGTGGCCGCGCAGGCTTCTGCTTCTGTGAGTCTGACGTCCTGCACGTACGTGCAGGACGTCAGACTCACAGAAACAGAAGCCTGCGCAGCCTTCTACATGGAATGTTGCTAGTGGAATAGCAACATTCCATGTAGAATCTCCAATAGTAGCAACATTCCGTGTAGAATCTCCAATGGTATCTATTTTACTGTCATAGTAATGCTTGAATGTTTTCACTTATATACACTGTCAGCTAGCACATTTGCTTATTTCCGATCTGAGGAAGAAGGGCAACCTTCGAAAGCTAATCAAGAATTGTATTAAGTTATGTCCAATAAAAAAGGTATCATCTTGTTTTCGTTTCCATGTTTTATTTTGTTTGATTTCTATTGATAACCATTCTGCACAGTATACAGACAGGACTAACAGCTCCAAGCTATGCAGTCTATTGACTAGGCCGAGGTGTGGCAGACAGCAGGGATGCAGCATGTAGGTGACTCAGAGAGAGCAGGCCAGGAAAGGAGCTGAGCTGCCTTATGAAGCAGCAGATTGAAGATTGAGACTGCTGATGCTGACTGGATGTTAGCATAACAAAATTCTCCACACACCCATCCACAGGAAAACGTCTTAATAACGCACAATCCAGCATGTGAGAAAATGTATTGCATACACAGGATCCACCACTTCAGTACTGCTGCAGTGCCCTCCTCGGCCTGCTCCTCCTTCCCCCCCCCCCCCCCCCCATCACTTTTCAATTTCTACCACGTCACGCTTTGGCCTGGCTCATTTCACATGTACCAAATCTTAATATTTCACAAAGCGGTACAGGTTTCTAGAATTTACCATCACCTTGCTAAGTGCACGTCTTACAGCAGACGGCTCCAAGGGCAGCCTCACATCTCCACCAGTCTCATGTGACCTTGACGAATGCCCACTGACTGTGACCTACCTCTGTCCATCACCTTTCCCTAGTTCCCTTTCCTCAGCCCACTTTCACTTAACTTAGGAGGGAGACACTGTGTACAAGCTCTGGGTCTGTATTGAGCTATGTAGGCCCACAGTGTTCTATAAATTGTAATCAGTGCTCTGACTGTACAGTGCTGTGTACACCTGAGCTGCTTTGTACATAATATTCATTGCTGTGTGACTGTATAGTACTGTAGACACCGATGGGACTTTATAAATTACTAGTGGAACAATGCCCGTTTCCTCAACAATGAAACGGGCCCTAGGAAGGCTGTCATGAGAGCTTTTTTTTTTCTCTCTCCCCTTCCCTCCCCTCCATGTCCAGCGATTCTCTACTCTACTGTCCTCCCATCCCATCCATGTCCATCCATTCTCCTCTGCCCTGCCCTCCCCTCGATGTCCCGCGATTCTCTCCTCCCCTCGATTTGTACCTGAATGTTCTCTGGCTGGCTGGCGCTGGCTTCCGTTCCGTTCGTAACATCCCTCCTGACGTCAGCTCGCCTCCAGCATTCCCTTCCCTCTCACTGTTCCGCCCTCTGACATCATTACATCTTTTGACACGACGGCGGGACAGTGAGGGGGAATGGAACGCTGGAGGCTGGCTGAAGACAGGAGATGTTACGAACCCAGGCAGCCAGACACGGAATGTTGGAGGTGCAAATTATTATATAGGATAATTGCTCTGTGACTGTACAGTTCTGTGTACACTGATGGAGCTTTGTAAATAATTGTTGCTTTGTGACTGTGCAGTGCGATGTACAATAATGGTGCATTATTAAAAGGGCCCTTTTATCAAGCTGTGGTAAAAATGGCCCTGAGGTAGCGGCAGCAGCCGTGTGCCAGGGCTAGGGTTACCATATTTTGTCCCCCAAAAAGGAGGACACATGCCCCGCCCCCACCACGCCCCCTTCTACACCCACCCTCCCCCTTTCACGCCCTCGCTCCGCCCCCTGTCACATTTTCACCTCCCCCCTGTCACACACCCCGTCACTCCCCCTCCCCATCACCCCCCTCCCCTTACCTTACCACTGCCCTGGTGGTCTAGTGACCTCTTCGGAGCAGGAAAGAGCCCCCTCTTTCCTGCCCGGAGCACTGCCCTGCATGCAACCTTCCTGTTCCTGATCTGGGCACCAATTCAAAATCGCGAGGTCACTTCAACTCATATAAGTACATAAGTACATAAGTAATGCCACACTGGGAAAAGACCAAAGGTCCATCGAGCCCAGCATCCTGTCTACGACAGCGGCCAATCCAGGCCAAGGGCACCTGGCGAGCTTCCCAAACGTACAAACATTCTATACATGTTTTTCCCGGAATTGTGGATTCTCGGCGGCCATTTTGAATCGGCGCCCAGATCAGGAACAGGAAGGATGCATGCAGGGCTCTTTCTGCCCCGAAGGCGGAAGAGGTCACTAGACCACCAGGGCAATAGTAAGTAAGGGGAGGGGAGGCTAGCAATCTGCCTGTTTGTCCGGATTTCCTAGGACGGCCCGCCAGCCTGCCCGTTTGTCCAGAAATCCGGACAAACGGGCAGATTGAAAAAACCCGCCCGGTTGCCCAGACATTTCCTCAAAAAGAGGACATGTCCGGGTAAATCCGGACACATGGTAACCCTAGCCAGGGCCCTTTTTTACTGCAGCGGGTAAAAAAACCCCAAAAAACACATGGCACTTACCGCCACCCATTGAGGTAGCAGTACCACAATGGAAATTGGTCAATCTAGTGGCCACCAAAATACCTCATTGGCGGTGCCTCATTCCTCACTCTCTTCTCTGCTGGTGGTATGGCATCTGCCCGTCTCTCTCTAAGCCCCCCCCCCCCGCCCCCTCCAGTCTACCTTCAAGCTGTCGCCTGCAGCAATTCCTGTAGGTAACTCGCACCGGCCCTGCAGGCTTCCCTCTACCACGTCCCACCCTCGATGGTGTCACTTCCTGTTTCTTCACTGGCAGGGATGCGGTAGAGGGAAGCCGGCAGGGCTGGTGCTAGTTTACCTACAGGTATCGCTGCCGGCAACGGCTCAGAAGTAGACGG